>NC_090883.1:37605666-37633166 GCF_036669925.1 Montipora capricornis
TGGGGAAAACTGCAGGCAGAAAGTTGGCGAGAAAAGTCGCATTATATACGAATACCCAATAACAGCAGGGGTTAATAGGGCTTTCTATTTCAATTAAGGAAGTTTGCAAGTCAAAACATTTCTGGAAAATAGCTTCAGATCTTGATGAAGCTTTTGTTTTGCCATCTGTTGACTTCTACGGCGTCAAGGGAGGCGGTATTGTAATGAAATTAAAAAACTACTCCATATAGTTAAAGTAATTTTTGGAGCCTCGCCTTCGTGTCAGAAAAAGTCCAGTGGCGGAATTTTCCCCTCAAGACAGCTGAGCCAATAAATATCCAAACCAGAGGTGAGAGACTATCATCACTTTGAGATTTTTCTCCACGGAATTCTTTTCGCAGTCAATTTTATATGAAGTTATAGCCGAAGGAATTAGCTTTCAAACCTTAAAAGTCGTGTAATGCGACAGGAAAGAAGCTGTGTTTGTTTCTTTACTATTCGAATATAAACTGGAAATTATGTTAAGTCAGGTCGACAACTTGGGTTCAAACTCATTTATGCGACTCGTGATGCCTCTTTTTTCGGGATTATTGTCCTACTGCGACCATAGCTTCGTTTCTCGATTTCTTTTTCCATTGTTTTGGCCGAAGTTTCCATAACACGAGGGACAACCCTCACTCATAAATTTAATCATTTGAATTTTGCCATTTCCATCGTGGAAGATGTATTGAGCCTGTAGAGGAAGTGTTTGTTGTTTAAGTGTCTTTGACGCGCCAAAATGAAAAAATCAGTGAAAAAGAAAAACGAAAAATGAAATTAAGGAAATTTAGTAAATGTCTGTCTCCGGTTCGATACTCCGAAAAGCTGATTATTTTTTTTGGAATATCATACAGATTTGGAAGAATACACTGTGTCATTGAAAGTTGGGGAGCGGATGAAAGGATTGAATTGGTGTTAATTTTCAGGGTTTGCTCGCCCTTTGATTATCAATGAATATGAATGACGAAAATGATATCTTATCGAGTGCGTCGGGTTCAGTAATGGACGACAAAATAAAAGACTCAGATACAACATCGTGTTATCACGTCGCGCCAAACGTCCTTAATCCAGGAATTCAGGCGTTTTTCAATAGCTATCTGAATTCTAGTCTATCCTTTCTCGTCCGGTCTTGAGTCTTCGTCGTTCCTTGACAGCAACGGAGACTCTGGGCACAAAATTGGCGGTTTCCCCCCCCCCCCCCCGAAGGGGGGCAATCTTTATCTAAAGCTTCGCTCTGTCTGTTTAGTGTGAACTGTAATCAGGCAAGCATCTCACGTACTGCTACACAGTAACTACAGAGCCAGCATGTTACAAGCGCGCTACGTTTGCTCATCTAAATAATTGAGATAAAAACGCGTAAGTTTAATTTCTTTTGATAAAAGGAACCGATGTATGCTCAGTTTAAATTAATTACACGGCATTCAAGATTGACATCAAATTTCGGCCGAAATTTACATTTTATTTGTTTGACTTTAGCAAAGATAATTTAAGGTGAAAATCCCAAAAAGCATATTCTATATGCTCTTTGATATATAATATTGCTTGAGATTATATGTTTAATTTACGTGCTCGAGGCAGAAACGCTACGTTTTGAAATACTTCATCAGTTTCTTTCGAGTGCCTCAAATATTCATTAGATGGGAAAATGAAACTTGCATTGAATACTTCGCAGTTTTCCCATTAAATTAGACAAGTATGAGAGAACAGACCATCAAAGCGTAAGAGCAAATTATTATTTTAACCACTCAGCCATGTTTTAAACGTAGATTAAATGAAATTTGAAGGCGAAGCTATCGACAGTTTTATTGTCATTCTTAAGTGCCTTCTTTTCAACAGTCTGCTTTGACGTCACTCGCAGGTGTCGTAACACAGACTGGCGTCACAGATTTTCCGGTAAAACTTTCATTTATCCACTAATCCAAGGTTAACACTTAAATTCTTCCTTAACAGACTGACGGCGCAGAGGTAACCATGTTTTAATAGCGTGGACCCAAACAGCACGGTCAACGTGGAAATCGCAGCAAGACGCAGTAAATGGCCAACAAGTCAGCTCTGTTACAAGCTAAGGCCAGTGTACAGTGGTCCACAGCCAGGATAAATCTAAATGTTTTTTCCCACAGAGATGACTTTGTTACGGACGAAGATAACTGTACAACAGAAGTCAAGCTATATGCGAAAAATCACTGGTTTCTTCGCGTACATCTTGATGGAAAAGTTAGTGGCACCCGAGACCAGACAAGCAATGAAGGTACTGTAAAAGGAACCATATGGCTTAAAACAATTAAGCGATCAGAGTTAGAAGCATAAACGAAAATACGACGCAATTCCTTAACCTTTGAAGGCAAACGGCTTTAATGGGAAAGAAGGTTTTATAATCCCATTTTTGAGTTGCTCGAATGTACATGAAACGATGCACGAGTATTCCTAGCAATGAAAAAAGATAATTGAAATTCTGATTTGCCTCGAGTTTCATTTTCAATGTTCTTAACGACACAAATCTTATAGTGAATCATGATGTCACTGTCAGAGGAAACAGACGACACAAAAAAAAGGAAACGTCTTTTTTTGCATAATAATTCCCGCCAAAGGCAAAAACTAACATAGTTATTTAAACATGAAAAGATTTCATACTTAATGTTCACTTTTCCATTTTGCGTAAAAGAACACCCAACAGAGAACTTTCAAGGCACGTTTTTTAAATAATCGTTATTACCAAATTCTATACGTTCGTTTAACAATGTATTTATCGGAGACAATATTGTTTCTAGAATTATTCCTGAGAGATATAATTTTTATTTGTTCTACACAACGAAACAAAGGCCTACGACAGACTGCATGAAAATGAAATTATAATAAAAACCATTATCTTTGTTATTGCAGTGCTTGAAAAATTTAGCTATCAATGGGTCAAGAAAATTGAATCACCTTTCGATACTGTAATATGTACGAAGGCATCAAATTAAGGATCGCCAAACGGGAAATTTTAACAAAATCATGAAGTGTGTTTTGAGTTTGGAGATGATATTGGTCTCTTAACCACTGCGTATACATTCAGAGCAATATCAAATGATCTTAGGTGAGGAACTGATCTGAATCGACCACAATAGATATCAAACAATATTTTGTTGAAAAATAAGTGTGGAAAAAATGTGAATTGATCAGCCATAATTTTCCAACAGTTCGTGGATGATGACTTCCTGTATTACTAATTATGTCCGAACTGAATTGTCTTGCATCAGGCAACTTGATCCGGTCGGGTGAAAAAGGACTGCCGAATAACATTGCAAACTACAAGGCACGGGGAAATTAGGTACTCTAAAGTTCTTTTCAGCCAGGAGTTTCTTCTGTTTGATCAAGAGATCTTGGCAAACACGACGCGAAAAACGTTTCATTTCCCTTGTTCAAGGGGTGACACTTGCGTCATAGCTTGAGGCGTGGTTACAAGGAGATAAACAAGAAGTTCAACCTCAATATAATGCCATACAAAGAGAGAATTTATTTGCCCCTAAATGCGTTTTCAGAAATTTTGTTTTCTAATCGTTTGGAAACAAATTTTAAGTATTATTTCAATGTATTGCTTGTCTTCGCCGTGATTTATTTGACTCTGCACGGTCAGACATTCATGTTTGCTCTCCTAGGTCTTCTCGTCGACATAAACATTCATTACGCAATCATTTCGTTGTTTTATTTTTCCCGCAAAAAATAGAATGGACATCTTGTAAATAAGACAGTGACGCATTTGGGAAAAGACTGAAGAATCTCCTCGCGCAGGGAGTATCTCACAATATTTACGTCTCAAGGGAATTGTGCATAGTGGGCTATTTTCACAAGACTTTTGTACTCCTAATATGAGATTTCGACACTGGAGGAAAGCGCGAGTGATCAGTTGCACTTTGGAATATAACTATTCCATATAAATCTGTTACAAAACGATTCAGTGATCTAATAAGAAAGTTGCAGATTGCTTTATACTCAACATTTCAGACTAACGAGAACGCCGGCCGTCTCTTTACTCCTGACTTGGTAAATGTTGATTTGTGATGGATGACCTGTGATATCTTTCAGTTTCAAACTCTGCGGCAAGTCAAAACTCAATAAAAGAAAAATTACGATTCTTCTTTCATTCTTGAATAAATTATTTATCACATTTCTTGGCGCTTTCCGACAACAGGGAGACCACAGGGCAAAGACTTTAATAGACCTCCCTCCCTAATTGCAATCACGGTGATCAGGCTGGATTGTCACTATACTAATTCATCTGCCGTTTAATATCTAAAGTTCCTTTCCAAAAAAAGAAAACGAGAAAATTGTTGAATGTTGTGTTGGACAGGTTTCGTTCAAAACAGGTTTAGAGACAGAGTCAGAGGTTGAAAAGATTCATCTTTCAGTGACTAAGCGGCCATAGAAAAGCAAACCACGCTTCGGGCAAGGAAAGGCCTAGAACATTTTGATCATATTTGGTTCTACACAAAGCCCATTTTAGCAACTGATAAATACTACATAAGCAACAACGACCGATCGTCTTAGACTCCTGTTTCCTAAATACTCGTCAAAAAAATCCCGTAAGTCTTTATATTGCCGATTCGGTCTTAAAGAAAGACTGAATACGCTATGAGGAAATCCGTCTGCGTTGCCGCCTTGAGTCAACAAGTTAACAGTTTAATTTGTTTTCGCAAACAAAGCAGAGGTCATTATGTGTGATAGGTGAACATCGTGTGGCATAGAGAGCAGTTATGTCATTCTTATGCCTGGTTCAAGAAGAGGACGACGACTTGATTTTTCTCGGCAATTACTTGGTTGGGGTTCCTTGTGTCATGAGGTAACGTTCAGGGAATAGTAATGGCCGCTAGTACATGATGTCGTTCATGACTACCACAGATTCGAGTCCACATTTTCTGATTAAATTTTATAATTGGGTAACATTTTTTTTGACTTTCCTTTACAGTGACTCTGTTGCTACAATCCCTTGGCAAAGGATTTGTTCATATATTTAGCCCCGAAGCAAGAAGATACATAGCAATGGAAAGCACTGGAACACTCTTCTCAACGGTAACCTAACATTCTTTGTTTTTATCTCTCGATAACAATGCATCTTATTATTATTACTATTATTAGTATTATTATTATTATTATTATCATTATCTTTTCTCAATTTTCTAATCGAAGTCAACGGTATTCGCTGAACATGACAGGTGAGTTTGGTTCGATTCAAAATTCTTGCACTGCATGGCGCTGGCGGAAGGCACAATACATGCAATATAGAGAACTAGTAGGAAAATTCTCGAGCAAAATATATACTAAGGTTGGTTCTAATAAAGGAAGTGTAGGTAGTCGCAAAGCTTCACCGGTTAGTAACAAAAGTTAGTTTGGTCATTTATCGAGAGTATCTTTGTTAATTGCGATATTTTCAGCCCAAGGTCCATTTCAGTACACATTCCTTCTAAAAATCATTTTACGGGCAATGCAAAAAACACTCCCGTGATTGAGACTAAATTGACTGCAAGAAAGGAACAGTTGACAACTTCGCATTCGTTCGGTTGCATTGTTCGTTTGTCCGACTGCAATCATGGCGATATATATAGAATAAATATTGTGTATGCATCAAGATAAGCAGACAAGACAAGAAATCAGCCTCTCAAGGCGTTTTTCGGTGCTTTTCTTCTTTTGAATCATTTTAGTTAATGGGATATCTGATTTGTTTGTACACAAGGTAAATAACTTGCCCTGCAAATGCATGTTGAAACAATTTATTTTCACTGAAACCTTTGAAGACATTACAAATGATTCACACTGAGGCAGTAAATCCGGCAATGTTTTCATAGAGATCCTTGCTTACAACTGTTACAATTTTTTGCACTGAACATGGGCTTCCACACCTTGTAAATAGCTAACTTTGTTTGCGATCTTCCAGTTGGTTATTTTACTATTTTTGTTCACAAGTCCCTAGGCTTCAAGCCATAAATACTGCTGTATGCAAATATTAGTAGTTTATATTTTCTTTTTAATAGTAAACGTCGGTTTTCTCAAAAATTCGTATTTACAAAGGAGTGTGCTTCACAAAGGCACTTTAGAAGTATCGTACATCTGTTTTGCTGCCGGTTCGCCGGATTAGCTCGCTTAAATCATGTACTCTCGAGTCTACGATCCAGCACCCGGAAAATAGCCTGACTCCTGGCGGTATTTTTGTTTGTGTCGTCATATTCGTTCAGAAGTCCGTCAGACTGATCCAGCCAGGTCGACCAGTGCTGATAGACCACATGCAAGGCCTGGAATTCCATCCCATCATGTTCGCGAACAGTTGTTTCAGCAATAATTGCAATGTGAAACGAGGCCTACGGATTATAGTCCAAGAACAACCAAACGCAACTGACTCGGTCGGACTTTTGATCATCTCAAAGAATGCACAAAGAATATATTATTTTGATAATTGCCTTGTTATTGTTGTTGTCATTAAAATTGCATGGTGTGTCTTAGAACGAAGTTTCCAACCTCAGCATTTTAAGGCCCAATTAATTCACTCACGGGTTGATAAATAAATTGTTTTACTTTTTCGACTTTTAGCTATCATTTAAAAGTAAAGAATTCTATGAAACGGTCAATTCTTTTTTTGTACGTTTTAGCTCTTAAAAAATTTGGGCGCAGTTTATTGCCCAGATACGTGAGTGATAAATAGCGGAATTGCTGACTGATGTAAACCAAAAGCTAATATTGATACTCAAATTGTTGTTTTTTTGTTCGTTTGGCCAAAATAGCATACAATATTCGCCACACCAATGAAATGATGAAGATAAGTACATTTTGGTTTTGTTTTGAAACTCCTGATGAAGATACTCAGTTATTCCTTGCCAATATAAATTGGTCATTTTTTGCTTAACGAAGATGCCAGAAAAAGAAAGTCATTCCTGAATACAAAACCACTAATTGAAAGTCCTTACCAGGTGTTAGTTGTTACTGTAGAAAATAAAGCTGTGTGTGTCTTCACGACAACACGAGTTCAAAAGACACCGATACGAATAATATAAGTTCTCAAAAAAAAAAATGCTCCTAACGGAATACACTATTGGAGGGCCTTAAATGTAAACTCTGCTGAAATTGTTGACGTCGTTGAATTTCACATAACTACAACACTAACCTGTAGGGCAGATCCAGGGAATGTTCGGTCGATTTCCTTCTTTCACAGGAGATAACTAGGCTCAATTTTATCTTTTCTGGGGTGCATCCAGGGTTTGGTAAAGGGGTTTGAAGAATTGTCCACCAAAGTTCTGCCCTATTAAGAAATTTTGAAATATTAGAAGATTTTAAAATTTAGGTTCTCGAAAATGAAATTTCCTGTTTTTTGAGGAAGGATTACCCGTAATTGTTTTTAACTATTTCAAACAAGGACGGAGGTTAGGAAAGCCGCGATGTTTGTCAAATTACGTTTTTCGCGAGAAACCAAACGTTCTTAACGTTTTCATTTCATTAGTGCTCGGGGTTCGTCATACCTTTTTAACAATCATTCCATGCACACAGATACAATGGCTCAATTTGAAACTAAGCTTACTGTGACATTTGATTTCAAATTTTTAATAATCGATTCTTATCCACTGTCAAAGGCAAAAATAGACGATATCTAGCAATTCCCAAATTTTATCATGGACGGGTCATGGTAAGCACTGAGTATTGCTTGGTATGTTGCGTATAAGAAAAATGTAATTAAAAAAGATTAGGGTCTATTTTGTGGGTCTGTTAAGGGAAAGTATGTTCCTTAATGCGCTTTTATCGCAAAAACACGGAAAATAAAGTTATCAATTCTGTTGTCGTTAGACCAGGCATGACATGACAATTTTAGAAATCACTTAAGAAAGCTTCTTCTCTGTTACTTTCGACACGTTTTATTATAAGAGCTGAAGCGAGCGTGTCGCCGAGTTTTCCATATAGTATTGCTCAGAAATTTGACTTCAGTGTCAGAACTACCGCTCGAGAAATCAGGATAAATATTTGGTTGGCATAAATAATATTTACTGATGACCAGATGATAACCACTTCTAGGCCGGGGCAACGTTCAAATCTTAGCTGCGTTTGTCATGAAACAAAACCCGCAAATATCATGAACCGTCTTGCACGCACAGAGAACACTTTTAACTACATCTAAAAACACCTTGGTTATCATTTTATTAGAAATGGAAACTAAAGGGTCCAGCACAATGAAATAATTCATACACTGAGGGGACCACAGAGATGCAATGTCCGAATTAAGTTTGTCATTTTAAAAATGTCAAAAAACGAAATTTATTGCCCAGGGCCCGGTTGTTCGAATGCCGATTAACTTAATCCAGGATTAGCGTAAACTTTTGTTTCATGTTTTCAACTTTTTGGTTAAAGTTTCTTTTGCTTATTTTTGTTTTTCAAGATCAACATCTACTAAAGTAAATTTTATCCGAATATCAGCGTCAAACAGCATTTGGGAGCTCGAGTAGAGAAATAAACTTTTTGGTTAATTTTTAATCTGGGATTAGCGTTATCGGCTTTTGAACAACCGGGCCCAGAGGAAATAAATGGATTTATGCTGAGTGTGACATGCTAAGTTAGTTATTTCCCATGTTGCAGTTTGGGCGGCATTTCCTTCATCCGGGATTTTCTGGAGATCATTCACCATTTGTGCAACTTAGGCGGAGGCTGATTCAACAGAGTCAAATCAATTTTCCCTCCCCCACCCTCCCTATTTTTACTTTGTTGTGGATGGCGTGTGTCCCCTCACCTTTGCCGGGACCATGTCTTCTATATTTGGGTATTTCCTAGGTTACCATGCTGATTTTCAATAAATGGCCTAGCCCATCAGGGCTTGGCCAAAATATCCCAAACGAATGTGGTATTATTTGTGTCCCACCAAACGGAGCTCGCCCAGAGCAATGCATTGCCAACACTATCAGTCAGACTGTATGGAGCATGAAGCATAACATAATATACGTTTTGTTAGTAAAAGTGTAAAACTAAACTTTTAACTGAAATCACCAGCATATGTGCTGATCTTATTGTAAGCCATTTTTCGGTATCTTGAGCTTTGATTCTGAGAACTCTTCTGATTTGTGGTTGTTGTTTATTCTTTATCAAACGAGAGCTTTGCCAGAGGTTAGTTGTCAGTTTTTAAAGCAAAATCGGAAAAGACCTTGATGACCAAGACAGGTTTGCATTGTTGAGCTTGTAAAACGTTTGCTGTAACCTGTATCTTGAGTTAGCAAATGTTTCCTCGATCTCTTAGGCCTCCTGCTCTAGAGAGAAGGACTGCGGCCGAATACGAGCTCTTTTGCAGTTAGCTATCTGCCAGATGGTTTGATTGCAGTCATGGATTCGAGTCCGTCTAATTAACAATTAGACCCTTCGCCCGCAAGGGCTACGGGTCAATAGCCCATGAGGCGAAGCCGAATGGGCTATTGACCCGTGGCCCTTGCGGACGAAGAGTCTGATTGTTTTAGTGTCATCCAACTACTTGGACAGAAAAGGCAATAATAAAGTTAGCAAATGCAAATAGAAAATACATTTATTTGGGAATAAAACAAAAGAAAGCGTCACGCTTTTCGCTACTCGATAACTATTACCAGAAACCCATAAGGGTTGAAACGTGTAACGCGCGTTCACAGCTTCCGAATATTCAGTGCGAACTGATTGGTTGAATGTTTCAGTGCTAAGTACCATATTTGGAAACCTCTCGCTCTTGTTGTTCCAAATATGGTACTTAGCAAATTGAATATTCAGAAGCTTGTTTCCCAGCACACAAGGGGCCGTTACACGTTTCAACCCTTATGGGTTTCTGCTATTACTAATAATCCTCTAGTAGCGTAGCCAATCAAAATGCAGCATTTGCATCAGTCCACTAGCTGGGACATACTAAAGATTAATATAGGGTGGCGGTGCTGGCGTAGTGGTGACAGCACTCGCCTCCCACCAACTTGGCCCGGGTTCACTGTGTTAAGTGGGTTGAGTTTGTTGGTTCTCCACTCTGCACCAAGAGGTTTTCTCCGGGTACTCCGGTTTCCCCTCTCCTCAAAAACCAACATTTGACTTGATTTAGTTTCATTCAGGGGCACCCAACGAATCTGTTCCTCACATTATCTGTTCCCCAGAGGAATCTTGCTGGCTGGCAAAAATACAGGTGTTTGGATGAGCTGGCTGGGAAATTTTGTTATTGATAGAGGTTTTGTCTGGGAATTAATGACTTTTTCTAGCATTTCAACCCGAGCTGGCTGTAGAAACTCTGAAGACTGAGGACGACTAAAAAAAATAAAAAAATAAAAAGAACCCCTTCCCTCTCCCAGAGAGTAGTCACAAACATACCACGGCTGATCAAAGTGATTGCGCTTGCGGAAAAAACCTGTTTTGTCCCGGTTTTGTCGCTTTCTTTTGGATCGAGGGATTTGAAAGCGCGCGGAATTCCAGGCTGGGAAATAAATTTGATCAGCTGGCTGGGAAACCAACCAATTTTATCTAGCTGGCTGGGAAATTTCTTGTGTGTCTTGCTGGGAAAAAGGATGTAAAAAATGTAAATGCTTTCTTTATAGTGGAAGTACACTTAGCTATCAAGCTAGTTTACAGGTACTCCACTGTTAACAAGGTGAAAGTAACAATTGGCAAACTTAACAGAAACAGATAATGTTTTCCCAGCAACACTGAAAAACACCTGAAAATGCCTTAATAACATTTATTTTCATTAACTGGGGTATAATAATACATTTTACAACAAATTGGTCGTTGGGTGCCCCTGTTCATTGTTCATTTCAGTTTACAGTGTCCCCAATGAGTGCTCCAGCGCTAGAATGACTGAACACAAATAAAATTCCTTTCCTTTCCTTTCCGCTTTCATGAATGCGAGACATAATTTTATCATCACTTTTACACCGGCAGTTTAATTTTACCAATCTCTTTTATATTCTCAACTGCACATAAAGAATACCACATTGACGGTAACTCTATATTGCTCGGATCAAGTGTCATTTGAATGACCATGGTGAAATCAGATTCTCTCTGACGTCTCGAAAGTTACAGATGAATAAAAGATCTAGAGCTACAGCTACTCAATTCCGGCCCTCTCAAAATCGTCAGTTAAAATACTGTCTCCGGATACCAAGGCTGGCTACTTGAATACTAAAAATGCAGAAGGTTCTCAGTTGACGGTTTCTTTTTCAGGCTCTTTCTTTCATGATAAATGAACTAAATGATAGCAATGATATCTAAATGAGCCATTTGCTCGAAATTCACACAGATATCGACAGTCTCTTGGGAGCACCTGGCATCTAAGTACTGTCTAGTCGTTTGCTATTGTTTATATAGTTTGTCGGCGGTAAAAGTCTCAGTTACAAAATGTCTGAAATATTAGCAAGTCTATCTAGCACAATTGAAATACCGTAGAGCTATTTTTGTATTCAAGAATCTTAATATTTCGCAATTGATTGAGCAGTCCCTTTTTTTGCAGAGAAACAAAACGAACAGCACAATTTTCAAGCACGTGAAAGAGAATAATGGATTTCACACGTTTTCGTCGCATAAATATTACAGAGAAACACCCCATGATATGTACATTGCACTGCAAAAGGATGGAATACCAAGGAAAGGAAACAAGACATGCCGGCTTCACAAAGGATCGCAGTTTCTGATCATATAAAATTCTGTTAAGCAATTTCCGTGTTCGCTTAGCATGTATTTGAAAGCGAATTCAGGCGCGAAATTTAACGTAATTACAACTAATTGTATCCACCTCGCATCCAGGCGTCTTTCAAAAAAAAATGAAAATAAGCGCTCAAAGAAAGCTACAGCAGGAAGGAAAAACATCCAATGGTGCCTTGCGCTTGATGCGAAGAGTAGGGATAGAATCTTTGGTACCAATGCAATTAAACTTTTCGCTCTTGTTCTCGCTTTCAACATGGAAAACGGACCCTGATTTCACCATACGATAGTTCAATTCAGTTCTCACGTCAGATGGAAATGATTAGGCGCCTCTGACAACTCCAATACCAAGTCTTTGTAACGGCTTTTTCACAGATCAAGCTATTTTTGGATTCGCTCTGACGAAGGGCTAACGCTCGAAACGTCAGCTTTTAGAATCTCTGTACGGTGGTCAATTTACATTATCAACTCCGTTGATAAACCAAATTTTTGCAAGCTATTTTTAGACGAGTTCTTAGGCTTGCAATGGTGACCCTTGCCAATCCCGAGGGTAATAATGTCTCTCAAGCAAGTCTTGTGATTCGCTGGAAAGGTCTGTTTTCGCGGGAAAACTTAATCTAACATAACTTGGTCTGTAAAAACGCCGTTGCACAAATCAAGTCATTGGCTCCTTACTGACATCGTCCAACGACGTTCCAATATTCGCACACCAGCAGTGATTGAAGGCGAAAATAAAGCGCAAATTAGGCGGAGGTATTACAAAGTAAAGCGAAGGAAATAAGAACTATTTGAGTCTTTGTATTTATTTGTAAATTTATTTATTTATTGATGAAGAATATGAAAATTGAATTAAACAACAAAGAGGAAGGGGCATGCGTCATTATCATAACTCTGAATTGTATACACAGCAGTTGAAAGGATATCGCCCTTGCGAGCGCAGTCCCGTATGGACTCCTTGTTAGTGACCTTCCGATAGCCTGGACGACGAGTACGTTTTTCGTTCTAAACATGCGCACAGGTATCCGCAAAGGTCGATTCCAGATGCGCATGCACAGAACAGAAAATTTGTTGTCATAGTCTCTGAAAGGTTGTTGTAAGGTTCGTCATTGTTACTAACAACAGGGCGGAATCTATAAAGACGAGCTTGCTTTGTAACAGAGAGATTTAGCATCATAATTAACTATTGGAGGGTAATGTGAAGTGCTAGTTTTCTACCCATGTAATCCATGTGTGCGTTAGCCCTACGAATGGAAATGGGCCCACACAAGGACAGGGAAAAACTCTTCCCTGGGAAATGAACCCACGACCTTCAGATTAGATCACCGCTGCTCTACCGACTGAGCTACAACAAGATCAGACGGGAGTAGGTGGTGGGAAACTAAGATGTCAATGTCACGGCAATGAATATATACAAGTACAAGGAGGGGTTATGTTTTTACAAACGTTGGCCGTGTAGCACTTATATTTCAACAGAATTAAATATTGGAAGTAACGTGAAGTGATAGTTTTCTACCCAGGTAATCCATGTTAGCATCATGTTCACGGCAAAAATCAGGCTGAAATTTACAATTTTTTACGTGTTGCCGAAAACTAAACAAACTTGTTTGATTGCAGTTATTTTCTTGCCTGTTACTAACAGATACCAAGAACCTCTAAAAGAGGGATACAAATTAAAATAGGAAAATTGTTATCCTTTTGTGACAAACAACAGCGTGTGTTCTGAACTTTATTTCGGGGATGTATGCAAGCGGTCGTCAAATCACTGTAAGATTAAGTAAGACGTACATTTAATTTCGAATTCGATCTAAAAGCGCGCAATGGTAAGTGAAAAAAACCTACCCCTAAGTTCTGATGCAGAGTCCGACCATTTGCAATAGATTATACAATTACAAAGGTAATTGAAAACCATAAAACTTAAAATTCAAGACCAGACAAACTTTTCTTCTTAGGCGTAATCGGTACATACAGGTGTTAAAACTGAATGCAGTAAAACACGGCATTAAATTATTTACGCTTCTCATCAGAGAGATCGGGGTAATCAGTGAATTTATGTGCGGCAAGAGGAATATTAATTACCTTCATCTAGGGCCTTTTTATTTGATAGAAAGCCTCTTTGAATGAGAAAACTCTGTGAAAAGATAACTTTTTACACTGAACTGCAGGGAAGTTGATTGCCTTTTGTTCCTTCAATAAGAGTGCTCTGAGATCAGTGGTTGCTATGATAAAATGCAATAAGAAATTACCATGGTTTTCGGTCAGAAAAGGTATTGAGGAGACTAACCAGGAGTTAAGGGTCGGAAATGATTTACCTACATCAGTCTCCTAGTGCAGTGCTTATAAATTCAAGTTATCATTTGTTATGTACCAAGCTAATTGCAAAGGAGACGGGCCACCACGAAGGTGTTCACGAAAAGACTTTAATGGTCTCACATGCACGAAAAGGCTTTCTGCAGGTGTGCGTGTTTGCTTGCGTGAATCTATTAAACAAATGTCCTTGTCTAAATTACTATGATTTGTTTCTCTCTTACCGTAAAATTGATTATACATAAATGTGAGATGCTATGACCGACATTCGATGTACTTTTCTTTGATTTCGTGAGGGGACATCTGTGTGTTGGGTATGTATATCGTGAGATCGACTTAAACCTTTCATTTTGTTATTGTTCATATCTTTGTTGTTTTGCCTTAGAAATAAAGCCGATCACACAAAATGGCTAAAAAAAATGATTCGCCGTATCAATATAAAGAGAACGAAGTCATGCAATCTATATCCACAGAATATATGTACAAAACCTAGAATTTCGCATAATTTGTGGCCGACCATGAACTGCCAAATGAGCTTTGAAACGAGTCTAAGGAAAGGGACGAAGTTTACGTGTGGCACAAAGTTTTTGTTTTTCTAAACATAAGTCGAGGACGGAGCTTGTCTATCACCATAGAGTGCAATGCCATTAACTTGTTGGTGTCTGCGATGACTTTGAGCCAATCATTTACGACGCCTTAATTAATATGGCTAATAGCATTGAAGAGGTCTTGCGACAGTCCGAGAAGAAAGATAAGATGGCTAAGTGACCATTTATACATTGGTATTTCAAAATTGTGGTAAATTAAGCTCCCGCCGATATTGCAACCTATTGCTTTGAGGTGTCTTTAAATTGTGCAAATTCATCTTCAAGCATCTTCACAGTCTTCGCACATAAAACAGCATCTGGAAGTCAGTTCACGCTGCACTTTATTACAAATATTGTGCTACTGTTTCCTTTTTGTGCTCGCTGATAAAAGTGAGGGTCTTCACTTGCTTGGTGGTTACAAAGTTCTGCGCATAAAATATGCTGTCATCTCTCACGTGATGACGAAGCACTTCACATGCATGCCAAGTGGTTTCATTCTTGAGAGTTTTCAGCAAGAGTTTTATCAAACCTATCTTTACTTCAGCGCATACAACTGAAATATGACAGTTTATTGAAACGCAACCATTCGAAGAAAACATCACTCTTAAGTAACTGAGTATCGACAAGAACTTTTTTCTTATTTCTGGCAGGTGCAAATTACAGTTGCGATGATTTCCAGTTTTTTATTCTATGGCGCCGCGCGTATCTCAAGTCATGCGTAGGTGTTGCACGAGGAATAGCTGAACCAAATGAAGCTCTTAGAGTGCTTTCCGATCTCTCTCCTAATGCATCATCACTTCAGTGATATACGCACAGAATGATAAATTAAAGGAAAGGAAAGGAACTTAATTCAAGTGTCTAGTCGTTCTAGCGCTGGAGCACTAATTGGGGACACTGTAAACTGAAATTAACAATTAACGCAAAGCAAGTCAAATGATAAATTAACCGTTTTTTTTTCACAAAATTTCCAGGACAGAGTTCGGCGAACGAAGAAATAGAGTCTAGTTTAATCACGCCCCGAGCGCGCTTAATACGAATATCAACCAAAACTGATTGCTAGGATTATTTCATTCTTTGAACGAATAAGGTCACTCCACCTTCAAATTTATTTCGAACATTGCACCTATTGCATTTAACAGTCGAGTTATCAGTAAGGTTCTCGGCCCTCTCTAGCGTTCGTTTAATTTATACCAAATATCAAACTGACTAATCAGCCGAGGTTTAATAACAAATATAACACGGATTTTTTTGTTTCGTCATGGTTGAAAAAGTGTCGCCAAAAATGGTCAAGACAAAGCAATTTTTGGTGAGCTGAAAACAGTAACAATTTTCTAAATTCACCTGCTGACAATTCGAGATATTGGACTGATCTGTAATTCAGGGAAAGTCCGCTAGAACTGGAGACCCACTGAATTCAGATTTCATCGGCAGTTTTATAAATAGAGATAACGTAACATTGGAAATTTGCAGTGCGTTATTTAGGATAAAATATTGTTACTTTTTCGTCGAATAATTTGCATCCTTCTTTTGGCTGACCAATCATGCAATTCAAATAACAATGACCTTTGGTCCAGATACTTCCGCTTCATTTGCACCGTCGAATGACTTTCTCACGCCATGTGATCCCAGAAAATAAGCTAAGTAACAAAGCTTTACACCCATAAGAATCTATCTATTATAGCTATTTAAAGTGTAAAATGCAGGATAACGTTCACAATACTTAATTTCCTATGTTTATTTGGATTCTTAACTTTTAAATACTGAAAAGATTTAATAAACAAGTCTTGCCCCATAGGGTTTTCTTCGATATAATATAATAAAAATTACATTGTAGGTGCTTAATCGTCATGATATTAAATTGGAAAATAAACGACGTAGTTGCAATCGTACAGTATTCCATTGGAAAAATATTTATCTCTTTCTGTTTGAAATACGTTTACTCGGAGCTATTCTAAGGGAAGAGCAGCAATATCCACTCAGCTGTGCCAGCTGTACCAGGACGCATCAATGCAAACACACAAATTGTGGCCATTTACGGTCGTATTTTTCGTGGAATGAGCTTCAAGTAAGAAAGGTACTAAGTTTAAAGTATTTTCCCTCGGACGTCCGTGCAAGTTACGTTTCAATTCTCTCCTTACCCGGCTTTTTAACGTCCTGCATTCTTGAATTTATTTTCTTAAAGTAACAAAGACTGTATTGAGATATTTAAATTTATTTTCGTTAAAAACCCTAGCCTGCTTACTCTGTTTCACAGTTTTACTGTTATGTTAAATTAATAAATACTATTTTTGGGATTTGATTGTTTAATTCGCCTCTGGCCACAATATTACTTAGATAAATCTCACATGCATTGAACAAAATAAATATCTGAAGTCCTAATTTCTCAAAATATCTTCAGCGTTCCTTGTATGAAAATTCGATGGAAACATAAATATTAAAATAAATAATTATTAATGTTCATATCAATTACGGACGATGTATCTTTAATATGTTTCTCTTGCCGGCATCACAGAAAGAAGCGTTCCCCTATGATGTCGCTGCGTTTTCTTTCCATTTTTCATATGACCTGTCTTTCTCATGGCCAAAAAGTGCAGTAGTTTGCGAGATTCAATATTCGTATTCGTGAAATGCGTGTTCGATGCAAACGTTTCAAATCCACTAGGTTCTTGCGTTTGTTGAAATACAGTTTCATTGTTTGGGTGTTCCTACGAAAAAATAAACAAACACCGCTATAAGTATAAATATTGACAAACATTGTGTATCTATTCCACGTTAAATGAATAAGAAAATTGCCAGCTCGATGACGGTACTGATTTTTATAATCAGGAATTTGCTACGTATAGGCTATAGTTTATTGGACTCTTATTTTAGCTCGGAATTGTCAAATGACAATAGGTTTTAAGCCCGTAATTAATCATGCAGGTAATTCTCTTTCAACTTTTTGTGTTTTATTGTGGTCACTGAACTATGCCTTTAACAAGCAAGATGGAGTTGCTACTGACTAAAACATACCAAAATATTCAACGTGGGAAGCAATATTTGCCCCCAAATACCATCACATATTACTTGAAACTACAGCCGAATCATGCTAATTTCTTCGAGTCGCAATCATGAATCACTTGTTGGCTTTTCTCTCAAAGAGCAAATGGCTTAAATTCCGAGTGTACGTTTTCAAAGTCAGAAATCTTTACCGCAACAAATGAAGGAAGTGCACGTTTTTCTTCTTGCAGTGGCCTAATTAAATTTCAAGTAAAAGAAGTTCGTCATATAATGTATCCCTTATACATTTTACCAATTAAGAACGGCGTCTGAACGGGCTAACATAGCAAAAGGTTAATTTACTGACCCTCTTAACACACTTACGTTTTTCACTTAATGGTCCAAATCTGTTAAAACTCTAACCATCTCATTCTTGTTCAGGCGAATCTCAGAAATTGCATTCATTTGCATACTTTTTGGCATATAAATTAAACTAAAATAAACAAGGTCTTCCGGCCTGCCAACGATGAAAAAACACTTTGCGAAGCAATGAGTTGAAACATCGTTCATTTTTATCAGGTGAATTCAAACAACTTACCGTGGAGTACACTTTTCCAGTGGAAGCCATAGCTACATAAAGACAATGTTGAGGACTATATATTCGTACCAGACTCCTACCAACAGATCGTAGTTGGAGCTTGACTGCAAGCAAGAAGAGAATGTCATTCAGTAAGAAAGGAAGGTAATTACTTTACCTTTTAGGCAGAAGAGGAAGCAAACACATCCTGTAATTACACTTCGAGAATTAAGGCCCCTTGTGAGTATTGCCTCTCTATCGAGTATGGAGGCCCATTGTCCCAACCCTTCGTATTGACATAAACAAAGAGACATCTTGAAGTCTTCGATCCCAGGGTATAATGTCTTATATTGTAATGGAACTGAAAACTGAATATTTCGGTCTTTCTCGGTCAATTTGCCCAGACTTTAATATTTTTACAACTCTAATAAAGGCGACCGAGTTGACTTACTGTCGGGGCTCCGCGCATTTGATGTTCCATTAATTGTTCCATCATCATAGACTGCTAAAAACCAGCCATTTTTGTAGCAAAGAGAAACGTCAGAGGTTGAAGTATGACCTGAGTGATGATTGCAGAGCCGAGGTTTGACAGTCGAAGCGGTTGCCAGCTCCTCCATCGACTTACTATTCCTGCGTTCTCTATTAACGATTCTCCTTGATCCAGCCAGCTGAACGGCGGGATGGCTCGCAGATATGGTAATTAAGTTCACAAAAATCAAGGTTGACATAACCTGGAAAGCAAAAGACAATGCGCGTGAAAAAATGCTCCTTTATTCTAAGTAACAAGAAAAGTATTTGAAACAAAGAACATCTTTTTGTTGTTGAACTTGTTGTTGTTGTTCTTCTTGGAGGATCTTATATCTAAAGAGTTCTCTTAACATCATTCATTTATTTGACGACTTGACGATTTCAATATCAAATTAAAATTTCTTCTTACTTCATTTCAATTATTTGCATTATTCGCAGTGGGAGATTTTGCTCGGAGTTAAAACGGGCGTACAGCGAATCCACGGTGTGCTCTAATTTTGTACCAAAAATCTCAATATTTGGATATTTGGAAACAAGCGGGTAAGAATGAACCTCGTGTCGAAACACTTGTAATTTGCAAAGTAAGCTTTTCCATAAATAGCCAAGTTCAGCGATTTTAAATGAAAGAAAGCTTAAATTAGTTTAATTGGTTCAGACTAGTCAAAAGGGAAAACCCCCAGTACTCCTCAAAAACAGATTCCAAGTCTGATAAATCTCAGGTATCCATCATACTTCTTCCAAATAAGTGAAAATATATCAAATAACTATCACTTAAAGTTTTCATAATCTAAGAGGATCTTACAAACCCGATATTGATTAGATACCAAAAATGACAGCCTACTTTAAAAACCTAGAATGACTGGTTGTCGTTTCAATTTTGGGTGGCTCTAAATTTGAAATTGTTATAATTAGCAAAAATATTATAAAAGCACTTTACACTTTTTAAGTTTCGCAGATTTCATAACTGGACAAAGTTTTCTGCATTCAAGTAAGCTTAAAAAAAAATGAAACTATATGTTCCTAATCGTAAACGAAGGATCACTGAATCTTTCTAGCATAAAAAATACTGAACCATTTTACCTGTACTAAACTAATTTCGAATCCTACTCGTCTTTGCATAGCTGCGTTTAGTCTTGTGAGCTTCTATTTCGTCTTGGAAGCAAACGAAGCAAACTCCCTCTTTCTATTTACGAGTCACGGACCTTCGAGCTCTCGCGTGCTAAGATATCGCTATTAATAATATTTTGAGGCAGTGTATGGCCTTTATATTTCACTCGGGGTTTCCGGAGCAACACAAGGCTAACAAAGAAAAAGAATATGACGTAATAAATAGTTCAAGTTGCTTTGCAAATTTTCCGCCATGCCATCACTAACATGGAATGTCGGAGGAAATTTCCCGGGCTAAAAAATTGCAGGGGGGAAAACCACCGCTAAAAAAAATGGATAGACTAGTGAGAAGCTTCTAGCCACAAAATTTCCTCTTTACCAACGGTTCCTCGTGCCCTGTGGCATTTCAGGAAAATTTAGCAAAAGCAGCTCTGTCCCTGGGAAAGGTTTTGAACAACAATCCAGTTACGGTGTGTAAATGTTTGTCACTTGGAAATGTATTTGTAATTAGTCTCCTTAACGTAAACAATACGTTTCTAAACTGGACGAAATATGCTTAGCTAATCAAAAGTGCATCGTGTGTTTTGAAAGCACTTGCAGTTGACCGTGATATCACGATAGGAGAACACGGTTCACTGCTCACTGTTCTACGTGGATGGTACCAAGTCACTGGAGAAACTTTGTCAGCTTTTCGTATTTATATGCCAAGAATTATATTCATTTTTTACACCTTATTTACAGTTGCTTTGATCTGCTATCAGAGCTGACACAAAGTCCTTTGTTCCTGTTATTCGGCGGTCTCAGTTTTCGGAAATACTTTGTTTGATCTACCTTCACCGCAAGAACCAGTGTTTAAAATGGAGACGTAACATTTTGATAAAAATTTTTCTCTCAGAATTATATTGCTTTACAAATCTACCAGACTAAATCTCTCACTACAGCCAAGTGAAGTTCAGTTAAAATGTCCTTGAGGCTCTTAACATTATCGGCAGATCGGCGATAGGTATTACGTGTAATTTATTTTCTATGCTATACATGATTCTTCACTGCATAGAAATTCATCGATGTTATTTTCCACAGAAACATAGATCTAACAAGATAAAGCAATAATGCTAATTTTCCACATCGCCGTATTTACGCAGACTTCAGGGCTTGCTTTTGTATTAAACTTGCAACCCTGAAATAGTTAACCGCTAAGCGAGTACACTGATCAACTGTCTTCGAAGAGCCTTCTTTGTAAGAATGATGGGACGTAAAGAAAGCTGCATTTAACGTAAAAAAGAAGTCGATGAAAGTTTTCAAACAGTTGTCAAGAAAATCTAAAAATTTGCTGGGAACATGCCAAGATTGTACCTGTATTCTTGTTGGTGGGTTAAGCTTCCGTTTCATTCAAATACGTGGGCTGTGATTAGATCTGATTAACACCTTTTTAAAATAGATTTTCTTCGTACTCAAGTTAATCTTTTCCGAGTTCAAACCCCAAACCAAGTTATCTCTAAAATCATAGTTATTACTCTCTCAATAATAAGTATGCTCGAAGAATATTTATTTAGTATTGATCAGGCAGGCTTGGGCTTGCTCTTTTCTGCCATGCAGTGTCGCGTCTATCACACCAGTGGGTGGGTGGCCGGGTATAACATTTCGAGTATCTTCGCATAATGAATTTCCAAAGCCAGTCAGTTGCTGCCTCTTTATTTTCGTCATTAAATGTTATTTTTACGACTCTTACGGCATGTAAACTTTTTGTTTTAGTGAAGGGAAACGTTCGGTTTTGCGCCGGTCCAGTACACAACTGATCACCAGGACTGTGGAAAAAAGCAGAATGACCATTTTTCCCAAATTAAATGAGCATGTAAGGATTCTAACCTTCTTCGGATTTAGGTATAAACTAAGGGTATTGAGATCTATACGTAAATTTCTTTTTAAATTCGCCTGAAATATTTGTTCCACCTATAAGTAACGACAAAAGACACCCGCACTAAGCTTAAATGCTAGCTCACAAACACGACGGGCGAATTTAGAAAAAAAATGCAACAAGTTAACAATTGTTCACAATAGTGCATGCGTGAATTCACAGAGCCAACTGGCCCCAGTTGTTCAAAAGGTGGATATCGCTATCCGCCGAATGATAAATCACTATCCAGTGGATAAGTCATAGCGAAACCAATTGCGTTATCCAATGGATAGTGATTTGCCCGGGGGTTAGTGTTATCTACCTTTTGAACAACTGAGGCAAGGGTCCCGTTTCTCGAAAGTCCCGAAACTTTACGGGCCATTTTCGGGTGTCATAATCCCCTTTGTATCTCAAGAATGGAGAGGATTTAAGTCGTCAAACTTCACAGTTATTTTTCTTTTGTTACCTTGAAAACACGTTAAAAGATCGGCTTTCCAAAACAAGCGATTGGCAGTTTCACAGATAGCTTTTCGGGCCCGAAATGTTATCGAGACTTTCGAGAAACGTGCCCGAGGACAGTTTATTCGCTAACTTCCGGTCCGAAGTTTGATGTGAGTTAGTGTGTAGGCTACATAGATTCCTTCACGAAAATTCCAACAACGTATTTCTTTCAGAAAATTAACTCATTCCATTTTTGTCGATTATCCACTAGTCAGAATGTCAGCAACATTGGCTTTATTTTTTAAATGTTGTAGTCATTTTCTCGCCTATCGTTTGATGCATAAAAAACTTTTCCCACACGAACCCAGCGACACTTAAATGATTTCACCCTTGAGAGAGCCTCAAGTGAATTCGACGCCATTTGAAAACCACAGCTTAATGTCTAGAACGCGGAAAATAGCAAATTAAAACATTTTGATTCAGGAAACGCTTTCAGACATATACGTAAGTTAGTGTTCGTTACTGATATCGCACACAGCGGTGTAAACGGAGCTGCAGGTGGGGCCGCCAACTTGAACTCTCCTATTTAGAAACGTATTTCCCTTAGCACTAAAGCGGATCTTGGCGAGTTTGAAAAAAACCGACAGAATGGACAAGAGGCCATTTTCCCTACAATGTTTATCAACAATCTGCTACAAGAAGTCCGGGAACGAAACGGGTTCGCTTCAAGTCAGTTTGCGGGTCATTTTCTTAAGATTACTGGAATGAATAAGCTGAGTTATTCGTCGATAAAAGGAAAGGAAAGGAACTTTATTTAAGTGTCTAGTCGATTTAGCGCTGGAGCACTAATTGGGGACACTGTAAAGTGAAATTAACAATCAACGCAAATCAAGTCAAATGTTGGTTTTTGAGGAGAGGAGAAACCGGAGTATCTGGAGAAAACCTCTCGGTGCAGAGTAGAGAACCAACAAACTCAACCCACATATGACGCCGAGTCTCGGAATCGAACTCGGGCCACATTGGTGGGAGGCGAGTGCTCTCACCACTGCGCCATCCCTGCATCCCTAAGCATCACAATGAAGCATACGACCAAGTAGTATATTCAATGGTGATTATATATGTGAAATAAAATGATAAGACCTTCTTTGATGGCGAATCATGAGATGTCTTACTGCCTTGAACTGACTTGGGCATGCATAATTTATTATGACAAGAAAATAGCTCGATCGCTTAATGATTGCTTACACTCTATTAATTTGTTTCAGTTTATTATATTTTTCAGTAAACCAATAAGTTAAAAGGTGGCCTTAGAATTGAAAAATGTGTAGTTTCCAAATTATCAAGGGTAATGAGTTTAAACTGTTTACAACATGAGCATATTTTTAACCCAGTCAACTCTTTTACTTGGCTATATAAAAAATAAACGAAATCAAATAAAAAAAGAAAGATCATTTTTACAAGCTAGAAATACCGGATACTTAGTGATGCCCCTGAAGGTACCCTTTCGACGAAATGAAGCTATAAAAACTTTGATTTTCTCCTCCAACGCTTTTTACTTTCAAAAAAGAACTACTCTACCGATAATTCAGCTTCAATAGCAGTATAACAATTCCGATGACGTTTTCAGGTCAGTTAATCCTCAGGTAACTGCGTGTAACTGAGTTGAGTTTAATCAGATTTTCGATTGAGACAGGGAACCATTCAACTTACGTCATGCTGAAGAAACACACACTGATAACAGATATATTTTTCTTTCCCTGCATTTGTTCTTGTCAAAGTTTGACGAACGTGCGAGATAGTGTTTTCCAATGTTGGTTCATACAATCCGTGATTAGCATTCGCAGATAAAAGGCACGAGTTTGTGGTGAACTGAATATGACCGAGAGAAAATGAGGTCCCTCATTTCTCTTGATATGACGTAGTATTCAGTGTGAGAGCCGCGCAAAATATAGGAGTTACAAAATTGCGCAGTAAGTCCTTTTTGAATATCCTTTGCAGATGTTCACAGCCGTGCGCTTACAACTCCTCTCATGCAGGAAAAAGAAGTTATTTGCGACTCTTTTGCGTAATGAAACGCACGCATGAAGAAAAAAATAGAAAATTCTGCTTTGTCGGAATGCAGATAAGTCGTAATCTATATCACCGTGCTTAGACATGCGTAAACGGCTCGTAATCAAGGGCAATATAGCCGGTCACTTGTGAAGCGTATCACAAAGTCCTACCATTGCTTACAGCAGGGCTTCGCTGATCACACGAATTTCCACTTGGAGTAACATTGCTTCGTCACGATTTTTACGCAAAATTCACGCAAAATTTTGAAAAGAATAAAGATCGTTTAATTGTTTAACTGTTTGCCCTGTTCAAAACCACCAACACGTGTCTATTTAACCTTGGTGAGCATGCAATCCTCTTCCTTTAGGATGTGGTTTTAAAAGTGCTCATCGCCTTGTGTGTTCTTACACCAGTGACCTCACATCTCTGGTTTGGGGAAATTACGTAACTTTTTTAAGAAGTGGTAACTGAATACAATTAATTTTCACACGTCTGAAATTTTAACGCGAAGAGCAGCAAATTAATTTTAGTTTTCACTCTTATAAAACCCCGGCTGTAACAGGAAGTCAGCTCTAAAACTGACTTTTACGTACATTAATATTGGGACAAATCCCCGCCCCGGTGACTAAGAAAAAATAATCATTAGGTAACTAGACGTCTTACTGGGACTAAGTGACTTTGCAAACACTTCAAGAGCAACGATATAAAATGGTTTGTTCTTTTGCTCAACCGCCGAAAGTAATGAATGGTGTTTTTTTAGTTTTATTGATATTGTAACTAGTAGTAATCAAGGATTATTAAAGTGCGTTCGACGACAGTCGAAAGATTTAAAGTAGCTAGGCTGAATGAATGAGATTTTTAGGTGAAGGATACAAAATGACTGATGGGGTTAGTTGTTCGAGAAATTCTTTGGCCATGGCAGAACTAGTTTAATAGTAAATAATCACAAGATTTGTAATGTAACAACAACAAATTGAAAACCATAGGAATTGATAGTATTACAAATGCCATCATGATGTTGAAAACACAATGCAATCTAGTACAACAACTTCATTAATTCATTAGAATAACCATGAAAGAAAGTTGAACACAAAGTTGTGATCAGAGCAAAACTGAGGTGTAAAAATCTGATGATTCTGAAATACATGAAAGTAACTGTAACTGTGTTGTGGAAATCCTAATAAAATTTGCAATGGCGTTAAGCATTTACTTCTCTTATTGATCAATCTCAATAACAAAAGGAAACTGAAAAACAAAGTGGCCAGGTAACTAAATAAACAGTAAAAAAGGAATAAATGAAGACTATCACTGAGGCAAAGAAAAGTAATGTGCACTGTATTGGTAAATCATTAGCGTATAAATATAAAAGTTCTGTTTGGATGTAGATTAGTGCAGACAACTTTAACAGTGGCAAGCACTGAAAAAATTATCTCTTGGGTGAATTACTCAGCGCATGCGTAAATGTTCTGTATCTCTCCGATACCACACCTACCAAAAAATTAACATTTCAGTTCACGATTCTACAGGCATAAACGTAACGTAAGAACCGTGCGTGTCTGGTCTTCTCGAGACAGAGGTGAGAGATGGTTTCATTCAGACTGGGACGCCTAAAATGCTCTGTTGTAAACATGGCAATCCACGAGTGAAGTTGTCTCTCTGGCCATTTTGTGGACGAATTCCTCGAACTACTGACACAATCTGGGCAAGTTTTGAAAGCTAAAACCTTGAATCGATGCGGTATTTTGCTGGTTGGACAGAGTGACCCGACACTTGTAAAAGAGAATCGGGAGTCTTCCCTTGTCATGGAATGGCAGAATTACCCAAAATTCTTTTTGGGCATTAGCGAGGCAACTAAAGAAGCACGAGACTGGCCCTCGTCGAACTTCTAGCCAGATACTCAGGAGTAGGCCTGGTGTGTGCTGTTAACGTAGAGTTTGGATTTATGAACAAGTTTTTATCATAGAAAATTGGCGACAAAGTTATGCTTTCATTTCGCTGTGGTAATTCTCGTGTCAAAGAAACGGTATGATAATGTAAATAAGAGAATAGCGATATTTATATTTGCAGATTACCTGTCCTCTTACTGCTAAAGTCAAACTCTACATCTTTATGCAATAAGCGCATTCAAAATTTCCTCATATTACTTTATAAAAGTATGATTTTTTTTTGGAAAGAAAAGGGTTTTTCTGCTTATGTGAAAAATACGTTTTCTCTCCCGTCGTCTTCTTATGCATGATCTTCGCGGAAATTACATTCTCTCCCTCAATAAACCTAGAACAACCAGCTATGGTCTTAGCCCTTTTTTCTTACGTATCAGCTAAGTTGCGGAATGCGCTACCTGATTTTATCCGTACCAATGAGTTTACTGGTTTTAAAAGAGAATCCAGGGCCGCATTTTGCACAGCGGCTTTTCTTTTTAATGAATATATCTTTAAATATTATGTATTTAGTAGGTATCTGTATATGCTATGTATTTTAGCTGTAAATGTGATGTCTCGAAGATATTAGCTCCTGTAGTTATTCGGAAAAAGCTTATGACTGTATGTATGTTACCTTTAGCAGGGCGCATGCGCACACTTTGTAATCTGCGACTCCAGTGCTTACCATATCAAAGCGAAAATGAGTTTTCCCTTGAATATATTAGCCATCGAATTCTTACGCTAAATTGACAAGGGCGGTCTGGAGCTGTCTGGAGCTGGAGTCTGGAGCAGCTGTTTTATTTTCCATCAGCGTTACAAATTCTTGCCGATTTTGGGGCTCATTTTGTTGAAACTCAAGGACGCTTGCAACAGACCTGTTTATGTTCGTGGGTTATGCAGGCGCTGCGGGTCTATTGTTACCAAGGACTTATACTCTTACACTCTTACACTCTTACGCTCTTACACTCTTATACTCTTACAACCCGGTGACATAGAGTGTATTACACTGTAAGTGCACTACCAGAAAAATCTGGGAGTAATTCATGGATCAAATGGTAAAATGCTCTCTCTTCAAAGACATGGTCAAAGTTCTATGATGCCCTGGTTATATTAACAACATTGTTTGGCAAAGAAAAGTTTGTTTTCATTTAAGCGCCAGTTAGATAATCGAGTGTCGCGCTACGTCAAACACTGAAAAATCGTTAATATCGTCTGTATTCGCTGATTCAAACCAAACAATACTCTCTTTTTGTGTCCTGATCACATTTATACGAATTTTTGGCAAGTAAAAGTTTTGTCCTTTTTGAACAAGCGCTGCCGTTGCCTGAACTTCGTAGCAAACAAAGTAAAGTTGTATAATAGTATGAGCGACTTGTGTAACTAACCGAGCTGTTTAGCTCGGTTAGTTAAAAATTTTGTAACAAAAACTCATGGCCATCAGACCCAATGCTGCT
>NC_090883.1:37645666-37655666 GCF_036669925.1 Montipora capricornis
TGAAAATATTACATTCTCATACGACGATTGCCAACGAAAACTAAACAAAAACTGAACCATCTCAGACATCACCAAGTGTCAGTTTTCCCAGGCATTACATTTAAATGGTAATCCCCAAAATTATTTTCTGAATACTGAGCTAAGGAGACCATTGATTAGAAAGATCGCGGTGCTTTAATTAATCTCCTCTTTATTTCTCCATTTTCAGAGAGTTCGCAGATTGGTTCTTCAAAAATAGTCTTAAAATCAGTCGCAATTTTACGCGGAGCTTTAGGCTGAAAGTCGTGCGCATGCTCTATCAGATTTCCTTGTCAATTTGAAATAACCCCAATAGATGGCGGCTTCTTTTGAGTGGTCCGTCTCGTGACGACGAAAAGAAGAGGAAGAGAAATACCTTGTCGCATAAAGCTTTTATTTTAGTTCTGAATAGTCAAGCACTTCAGAGGAGCCAGTTCGGTAGCTTTGCTTGATTGAGAAAAATATTGAATCGCAATATTCTCGACATTTGAAAAATTCATCATTTCTGCAACTGAAATGCAACTGTGCCTGTGTAGAAATCTTTCTCATAGCCAGGGACCTTTGCTCTTTCGGTGTCGTTCTTTACGCTGTTGACTGAAATGATCGCGGCCTCTGGAACAGGGAATTACACATTCTCGTCACCAAGCCACCACGACCATGCAATAAGGCTAGGCAGCTTTGGGAACGAAAATACACATCGCATTGCACTGGCTTTGCAAATGCGCGTTGTTCAGGTTCGACCACATTTACTTGAAAATGTAATATTTTACGGCGAGTTAAGTCTGACAAAGAGACCAGGACATCATCCATGTCTTACTTATTCCCTTCAGAAACAAAACTCAATCATCCTCGTTGCTACGAAATACGAAACAAGCAAACGCATTCAAAATTTGAACTCCATTTTGCTACTAGTGCCATACTTAAAGTGCCCCTAACCCTTCAACTTTTTTTTTTTTCATTTGCATTTTAAGAACTCACTTCGGAAAATTCTTTTAAAATATATTGAATCCTGATCTTTTTTACATGCGCTTGAAGTTACTGAAATCCTTCATTGTTTTCGTGCTATAAGCCCCGCTGGACAAATTATTGTCTCGTGGGCTCATTCTGAACGACCAATGAGAAGCGTCCTATACTTGACACCTTTTTTAGCTCTGACGTTAAGTAGGATATTCTAACAACTCAAGCTTGCACCATGTCCTTTTCTCACGGCACCCTCGATATATGGACACATTTGGCCGAGTGGGGGACTAATGCGAATGATTCGAAAAAATAGTAAAGACTGCCTTCACTTTTAGCGCTCGTAAAAAAAAAAAATCAGAATTCAATATTTTAAAATTGTTTTTTCCAAAAATGAGTCATTGAAAGCTATGAAAATCTACCCCCCCTCCCCCCCCCCAAAAAAAAAAAAAAAAAAAAAAATTGGAGTCAGGGGCATTTTAATCTATTCCTCCAACCTCCTCTTACAACTAATGAATGAAGGGGGTAGTTTCTAAAGAAACTGTGGTGCTGCGTCGGTGGGGAAGTAGTATACAAAAATTTGGTTTTATCAACGGAGTTGGTAATGTAAATTGGCCACCGTACAGAGATTCAAAAAGCTGACGTTTCGAGCGTTAATCCTTCGTCAGAGCGAATCGAGGAATTATGGGTTACGTGTAGTTTTTATAGTAGAGTAGGAGCTACGCTATTGGTGGTAACATGGCAACGTGAAAAATAGGAATATATTAGTTAAATGAAAAGCGTTCGTTAATACCGTGAGGATTAAGGGTGCCGATTTAGAAGATGAATTTTTGTTCTAGATTCTTGCGGCTTTCCGTCGTACCTAGATGTAGGGAAAGGCCGCAGATAGCCATGTGTTTTTTGGAGTGGTTAGGCAGATTAAAATGACGAGCGACTGGCTTAGATGCATCTTTGTCATTCTTCTCAACATCGCGAAGGTGTTCGCGGAATCGGTCACCTAGTCGTCTCCCTGTTTCGCCAATGTATAATTTATTGCATAACGTGCAGGTTATGCAATAAATGACATTTGTGGAGGTACATGTGAAACGATCGGTGATCTTAACAGATCGCTTAGGTCCCGATATCTTGCTAGTGTTAACAATGAAAAGACAAGTTTTGCATCGTGAGCGCGCGCATTTGAAAGTGCCGGGTTGTTCATTAGTTTTGAGCGCGCTTCTAACAACTGACACGATAAACATTTGAACACTCTCCCCCTCGAAATATTTTAAATTCACTTTATTTCAAAAGTGTTTGAGTCTCATCAACCTTTCTTCTGGTAGCTGGCTGCTTTTTTAATTGACCCTCTCTAGCTTCCTAAACAGTCCTAAAACAAAATTTATACCCATTTATTTTTATTATTTGAGCTATTTCATAACTGCTCACTTCTTCAAAAGAGCAAACCGTCCTTGGTCTAACTTTACTTTGAGTTATTGTTTTCTCTTCCTCCATTTCTTCTTCATCCTTGTTCGCCAGACAATCGTGCTGGCACAACTAATTTTTGGCTAAGAGGAAAAATGTTTATAGAGAAAGAAGACCAGTTTGGTCCTAGGGAGGTACGAATTTCATTAAAGTGAAATGATTTTAAGGAAAAAAATAGACATACAAGCGTATTTCCTGCACTTGTTGCACTAATCCACAAAGGAAATTCAAAAAGGGAGTTTCTATATTATTGCTTTGTTTCTTCTCCTCTGTTTATCTGCAAGGGTACCAGTTTACGTCACCATGGCGGATTGAGCCGAGAGGCCTGGTTGAAAAGGCGCACCGAAACTAGGCCAGTGGCCTTATACAATGGCGTGCTTTCGTGTTCCGTCGGATTCATAGGACGATGTTAGTGGTCCGGACGTGAAACCACTGCCAAAGCCTCAACCATCCCTCTTTATGTCTTCATTTTCTCCGGCTCTTGGCAGGACGTTTGATTGTCGAATATTTCTATTTCCTCGACAGTGAAATCTTACAGCTGGCTGCTATCGTGAGTATAAAAGGCCCCTCTTTTCCTGGGTAGAATGTCGATGGAATCACTTCATATGTTCCAGCAGGCACCTTACTCAACTGCTGTACGTAAAAGCCAGGTCTGATAAAGATCAAAAACATCAAAATATGTCAAATACATGATTGTTTAATATACTCTTGACAGACAGAGATTTCTTTGATAACAAAAAGATAACACTCTGTGGAATTATCGCCATCTTGGTTTCAAAGAAGAGGGCAGTTCGGAAGAGCTACCAATCTTCAAGTGACGCGGAATTACTGTGTTTTCGCACTGACTATCGCTCCTATTTCTCGCTCTCTGCAGGCTGCGGTTGGCCAGGACAAACTACGACAGTTCACCGAAAAACAGAGGACCACGAGGGATCCAGAAAAACCCCGAGCTGAATTAACAGACCTCATAGAAAAGGTTTTCAAATATGTTAACAGAGAAGGATTAATCCTGGTTATTTCTTACCTATAAGTATCAGAGTAAGCCTCGAACACGGGCTTACCGTCAGAGGCGCGTTCCACAGAACGAATTATTGCGCCAACTGAGAATTGTCTGAAAAGAAATTAAGAATGTTAAATAAACGTTTATTTTGAAAATGAACGTCTGGTCTCAAAACATACTTGGGGCCACGAAGTTTAAGTAAAAGCTCCGCTGTTTCTGTCGGCGATGAGGGTTTGAGCTGTAAACAGTAAACTGGATTGTTGGAATGCGAAGAGTAATTTGGACAACCGCCTGCAAGTTTACCACTCCATTCACCAGTCAACTGAAAAAAAAAGAGAAGTTATAGCACATCAGTAAAAGGATGGGCCAATGACAGGTACTGTAACTTGCTAAACCGGCCATACCTGTTTTTCAACCGTGTATGGGATAGGAACTGGGGATAGACGAAATTCAGTGGATGAAAAAACCTGCGATTAAAAAAAAAATCACATAAATACTTGCCGCAACATCAGACCTTATAACCATAGATTCCCTTTCGCTCGGGTTGAGTTTTTTGTCGGTTTTGATCGACTTCTATTCATCTATTCTATCTATTTCGAGGGTACCCGCACTGATTGAATGAGTCTATCCCATTCCCGTCTGTTGGCCACTTAAACAACAATATTTTACCAGCGAAAAGGCAAACTTTGATCATATGCGCAGGAAAACACTGAGCACAAAGTCAACTCGAGTCAAAAAAGAAATACTGAATCGTAGTGAAATTTTGGAAAACATACCTTAATGGTGTAATGAATTGTGCTTGTCTTTTCGTACTGAGATACAACAAGCGTGAATCGCGATGTTCCTTTGGGAGCATTTAGTTTAGCCAAGTAAAACGGACTGTTAATTTTTGTGCCTTCCAAGAACGGGTTACCTGAAGAAAAAAAAACAACAACAGAAATTGTAATGCATAAGCGGGTGAATGTGGACACGTCAAAAATTTTAGCCGCCTGCATATATGATTTAGTAGACTTGCGCCAGAAAAAAGAACGCTTCTTGTTCTCAGATTTCGAGGGGACCTCGAGAGGCTAGCCCCAGTCCTTTACCTTTTGCACCGCGCCACATTTGAGAGCTGACGGAGGCAAACCCCACGAATAACACATCAGAGGATCTGTTCGAAAGTTCCGAACAAGCTGGCACGAACTGCATCTAACAACGATGCACCTTTCGTTCCGCCTCGGTGTTCCGACTCGACGACGAGTGGCCCGGCTACGACCTCCCACATGGGTAAGTTGAGAACTCAGTCTTCACAGCTGTGTTCAGCGTAATCGCACGGTCATTCAATTCTCCTCACAAATTCAATGAAATGTCAGTCAGACAGGTATTGAGAAGAAGATTATTATCAGCTTGAGATGTTATCTTGATATAACATCAAATTCTCATAACTACCCAACAAAGAAATCTATGGTACTATAGTTAGGAGAATGAACTTTTCGATCTTGGGTAATGAAAAGGTTAATTTACCTTTATCAACTCGTTTGATATAACCAAATTTTCTTGTTTCATTCCCCAAGGCGACGCACAGCAACAAAGTTACTTCAGAAAGTAACCTCGTCGTTCCCCTTTTTCTTAGTAGCAAATGTTTTGAACCGAAGAGTCACATCAAAAAGAACTTCACGAAGTTAGATCGTCCGCGTAACAGCAGTCCTGAGAAGGACCAATGTTGGTGACAATGATTTATGTTTCGACAACCAGAGCGGACGTCATCCTCGCAATCAAGGGATTTTACTGTGTTAGTGAATCGTTTAGTGTAAGTACTCTCAAACTAAGATAAAACAGGATAATAAGGGATTACATATTTTCCCAAGTAGCTCGCCTCGTAGCAAGGTTCAATCTCTTGGCGCTCAAATCAAAGGAGTGTCACTGCTGCAACAATCTATCAAATGTTTCTCACCGCAGAACAAGGCTTACTTGGGTAGAAGATTCTGCCACCGTCTGATTTGTAGACATGAACAGTTATGAATTCTTTATTCTCCGCAAAGTCATCCTGTCAGAAAAAGAAAAAAACCTAAATTAGTAAAGTTAATAAATAACAAATTTCAGACTCGGAACAAACCTAGCATTCACAAGCGGAAACCGGGAGTCAGGGTGATTTAGCGGCCATCAACCACGCCTCCCACCTCTGTAACCCGGCTTCAACCCTGGCGTCACATGTGGGCTGAGTCTCAGTCCAGTCAATCTGACTCCCAAGGGTTTTGTCCGGGTACTCCCGTTTCCCTCCCTCATCAAAATCGACTGTCAGTCAATTACATCCGGGCGGATACCCTTGATAGGGATAACCTCTATTATTATTCATTCAATATATTTCCCCGTTTCTGATTGGTTAAAACCACACGCATAATTCACCATAACCAGCTGCTGTTCACCAAATTTGGAAAGAAACTTCGTCATATTGAATCAATGACATCAAAAGTGCAGCCCGCTGCAAATTATTGAACCGTTGACCGAAAAAAGCTGGGGACGAGATTGTGTTATTTTTGTTGAGCAGAAAAATGGCTGCGAGTAGGTTTAGTAGTTTGAGCGAAGAAAATATTTTGAATGAATAATAAAGCAATTATTGAATTCGGCTTTCGTAGAATATGAAGAATTCTGCAGATCTCGGAAGTTGTTATCCACTTCGCCCTTCGGCCTTGGTGGATAACACCCTCCTCGACCTGCAGAATTCTTCATATCCTACTCAGCCTCATTCAATAATTGCTAAATATCCTTCCCTTTCATTGAATTAAATGAATAAAGTTGCTATTAATGTCACGCCATGTCATATAAACATATCATTTCGGCATGACAAGCGATTTTGTCAATTTAATTCCACCCCGATCTTTACAGCTTTTTATTAACTTGAATTAATCAATTTTTTTGGGTTCATTTTTGCAACAAGCTCTTATTGAGCAGATTTTTTGTCTTTGTGCTTAGACGTTACACCGCCATCTTGGACGGACTCGGGTAAGATACAGTACTGCTCATTTTGGGGGGCGTTTTGGTATGGAAAGACAACGTTGAAAAGCCGCCGCATACTCGACCCCGTCCTGGGAGGAGATCTGGGTCCAGTGATTTGTTACCTTTTGTGTGATGTGCCGAGTGAGCAGAATCCACACAACAACATCATTGTCACATGACATTAACTCTAGCTTGTACTGTGGATTGTCACCTGTCAAATAAAAAGAAAACTTCTAACGGCACTTTTATTTCCTGTATAAAATATTTCCCAGAGCCTTCGCTAAGTTTTGTTTCTGGGTGAAACAGGACACGTAAGTAGCACTGCTTCGGAAAGCAAAAATATGCAAGCAAAAGGGCGCATATAAGAAACAGTTAAGAAGGAATGGAAATGCTGATGATGATGGCGGTAAGACGACAGCGAAGATGACGATGGTGGTGATAAAGATGATGACGATGAGGTGAGATATTTTCCAGTATTTTCCTGACATGTACGGTTTTTTTGTTTTGTTTCGCGCATCGTCAATAAACAAAAATCAGTAAGCCTACCAATATTGTAGACATCCTTCTTTGGTCCTTCCATCGCCTTCCAAGTCCTGCAAGGACAACATGGGGAATTCACTGCATCAATTTCGTAAAGACGAAATTGTTAAAGAAAACCATTTGATGGGTAATTGTTTCTTCTGAAATTTTTCCACAAAAAGCACTCGATGATCAGTTGAAATTGCAGTTATCTAAAAATTAGACCTAAGAGCACCACGACCATTGATTGGCCAATATTCCTAGAACTTAGAGGAAAACCAGATCATGTGACTTGCACACTCCTGTTTTCCCGCGCTTTGAGTTCCTGACCACATTTGTTTGCTCAGGGATGTAGCTAAGAATAATTTCATCCGGTTGAAGGTTCTATTGAGGCAGTACGTTCGTGCTCTGAGCATCAAGGGGACCTGGTAACAAGATTGTTCCCTGTGTCTCGCAACATCCGGCATTCTTCAACATGGCGAATACATCGAGAATACAGGGAAGAAAACACGCACAACATCACTTAAACAACGCTTTTATTTCATTTCCAGTATCGATAAGTTCTGGTGCTAATTCGGTATGCTATCAGATATTCATTTTTTTTGTTTACACATCGAATGACTTTTGAACTTTGAGGAGAATAATTTGCGATCTTCTCAGTTGCTTCGATCGACGGCCAAAATTCAACCGGCGATTTTCACCGGCAGCCGGCGCTTAGCGACATCCCTGAATTTGCTTCGAGTTCTGATGGTTCAACTGAACGCCTGTTTCTCTTCTAATAAGAGAACCAAATTATTTTCAGATGTTCTTGGATTTTCGACATTTACTTACTAACAAAGGAAAAAAGAAGCAAACGATAACTACACAGTTAAAGGTGACTAGGGTAAGAAGTTCTACTTACGAGTGAAGAGTGAAGCGATATTTGAAAAGTTTGGGATTCCAATTCATGTAGATAACATCAAAAAATTGCAATGCACTCTCCCAGTTGATCCAAAATACACCTGTAAAGAATAATAATTTATGGTTATGAGGGCCAAGCTATTTGTATGTTTCTCTTCTTGAAAAGAACTATTCGATACTTTGAAAATCATAATATTAGAACATGAGAAATAACAAAGTATTCCCAGATTGATGTACGAGTTTTCTCTTAAAGCTGCCACGGTAAATTGAATGAAGCAAATTTCTAATGCGTTTACCAGCAACTGAAGGTTTCTTACCATTGTCAAATTGTAGAGCGCTTTTTCTATCATAGTTGAGTGCTCGTTGGAGTTCCGGTGTCCAGCTTATGGAGTCCTGTTCCGAAAATCTTCCCTGGAAATGAAAGTAACCCATTTACATCGTTTACAGGCTGGTTCATATCGGGTCAAAACCTAGAGATAGACTAGATTAGTCTGTCTATCACACAGGCCATCACGAAATCGTAGTGTGGAAGGTTACTGTTTCAAAAACGTTACTACATTTAAAGAAATGATTTGTATTTGATTAATAACCAGAAAGAAGAATAGAAAAACTGCTAATACTATTAAGCATTACTACAATTACATAGGTGATTATTGAAAATTATCTTCGCTGATCGGTTGTACTTGAGGTGACTATTACGCGATAATCACCTAAGCGGTTTTTCAAAATGGCCACATGCCGTTTTGTCGAGGTGACAGACGAAGAAATTAATTGTTTTAAAGAAATTGCATATTTTTCAAATAATCACGTATGTAATGATACTAAAGCAACTATTCACCTCAGGCTCGGTGAATATAGGTGAATAAAAACCGTTATTCACCTCGCCTTCGGCGAATAATTGTCAAAGTAAAATAACGTTGGTTTTTAAAGAATATAGATAAAAGGGGTGTTGTCCACAAGGAATTTTGGACGCACAACTTAATTGATAGTGGAATGTTGTGCAATCATGACTTCCTTTGCGGAAAATCCTACATTAACCTTTTTTCTGTTCGCTCATGAGTCTGTAGAAAATTTAGGACTCTGAAATTTCATGGTGAAACGCCCAAAATGAGAAATTATTTTCGAGCAAGCTTATTCGGCAAAAGGTAAAAGATAAGAGTTCAGACTTTTTGGGAAAGTTCTGATCTAGTATTGATTATTTTTTCGACGCGACCATAAATAGAACGCTTCTCTTTTTCAGAATGTCTGTTAAGAGAGCTGTCGCGTGTACTATGAACACAATGTATTGCTATCTTGAATTTTATAGCTTTCTGAATGATATATTTAGCAATTATTGAATGAGGCTGAGTAGGATATGAAGAATTCTGCAGGTCGTGGAGGGTGTTATCCACCAAGGCCGAAGGCCGAGGTGGATAACATCCTCCGAGATCTGCAGAATTCTCCATATTCTACGAAAGCCGAATTCACTAATTGCTTTATTATTCGTTCAAAATATTTTCTTCGCTCAAACAAGTTTCTAAACCTACTCGCAGCCATTTTTCGGCTCAACAGCTCAACAAAAATAGCACAATCTCGTCCCCAGCTTTTTTCGGTCAACGGTTCAATAATTTGCAGCGGGCTGCACTTTTGACGTCATTGGTTCAATAATCTGCAGCGGGCTGCACTTTTGACGTCATTGATTCAATATGACGAAGTTTCTTTCCAAATTTGGTGAACAGCAGCTGGTTATGGTGAATTATGCGTGTGGTTTTAACCAATCAGAAACGGGGAAATCATTTGAATGAATAATAAATATATATATATATATACCTTCCATCTAAGATGACTCCAGGGATTTTTCAGTTGAAGAAGGCGATGTCTCTGCAACAAGTTATTGGAAAAAACCAGTTAAAGCCAAACTTGGAAAAAGGACATTGCAAGTGATGTCAACTCACCGGTGGAAAAAAAAGAAGACCTACCTGGACTTTGCGTATGTCTAGCAAGGCATACGCGTGAGTAGGCACCAGTCCAGCTCGGTCAGCTTCACTGTCACTCATGGGTCCTGTTGCCATGGTTATTAGGCAGTCACCTAAATGCATAAAGAAAAAAAAAAGGAAAAGTTGTGTTAATCAATGGCGATGAACTTAACCTAAGATGGATCTTTTTTCAAAACAATGCGATGAACCCATTTGA
>NC_090883.1:37660666-37663166 GCF_036669925.1 Montipora capricornis
TGTTATTCTCATTATTGTTTCATAAGGAATTTAATTTAATAAACCCAATTACCTGTTTAATACTGAAACTGGAGATGGCATAAAACATTTCAGGATTCTCACACAGCTCAGATGGCCTGAACAACAACAACAACAACAACAATTTCATTTGACAAAATTGATTGTACAGAATGTTTACTTCATTGTACTTCTTGAACAACTTAATATGAGCTCTTTTGAAAGGCTGAATTCAAACTCCCCAAGTTTTTAATAGAAATTGCTACTTGTTATGATCTCTTTGTCAAAAAGCTCCCTGGGAGTTTTGCTACATGTACTTCAAATTATTTATCATTAACCATTTATGTCAATTTGTTAAAACTCACCTCAACCATTTTGAAAAGCGTGCCCTTTGCTTTTGTGAAAGTGGAAGTTGTCCATCTTTGTCACTAGCATTTATTTAAAACAATAGTTACTATTTAAAAGTATTAATTGAATTGTTTGAATTACCAAAACATCCACAGAGTGAACAAAATGCCCCAAGACCAGTATAAATGATATGTTGCAGCTGCACAATTCTAAAAATATCATTTGGTATCTTGACTAGATGCTGATTGACCTTTGTGGTCACATGACCCCTTCAACTTTGAAGAAGGGGTGGTGGGGAGGTTCCTGAACCATTTACTCATTAAGAGGGCCAAAAAAATTCACTGAATTGTTTTGTTTGCTGTCTCAAACAAAGACAACGTATCAATAATTCAAGAACAGATAATGAACACTTCTTTGTGTAGCAGGGTATTGGTAAATATACAGTGCAATAACAACAACAACAACAACAACAACAACAATAATAATTAATAATAATAGCAACAACAATAATATTTTAAGAGGGAAACACCAAAGCTATCATTGGGTTAATTAGAATGGTTTCTGCAGGAGCAAAACAATAATATTCAAGAATGGAAATTGAAATACACTGTACTATAAGGTAATAAATATTCTGCTTTACATTCCTCAGAGTATTGAGGGCCGTCTAGAAAACTAAGACCCTAAGACCTAAAAACTCGAAAAAAGTAACCCAAAACCCTCAATTTGGCTAACACTCAAGGCCTAAAGTCGGTTTTTTGAGTTACCTCAAGGGAAGGTCAAGTCCTTCATTTGCTACAACTTGTTTCAAAGTGAAAGCTGAGTGATCCGCCATATTTAACTGAGTAACCAGGCTCCACGTGTGGCCCGACATCTTCACTGATTTCCTGTCGGATGTATATATTGGCCCTGTTACACTCCAGGCCAAAAAAACAACTTTAGGCCTACATGTAGGGTTAGCCAAATTGAAGGTTTTGGGTTACCAGAACTTTTTTTGAGTTTTTGGGTTCTTAGGGTATTCATTTTCGAGAAACCAAAGTATTGAGGTCTAATGATATTTGTGTGTGGAGGTAGTTCATTCCAGGTCTTGAACTTTTCCCTGTAAAAAAAAAAGATCTACTGTACAGACCACTTAAAAATACATGTAATATAAAAACAGGCAAAACACTGAATGTTACCGGTAATAATCAGGATACGCAAATCTCTCCTTGAGATCGATATCCAGCCATGGAGGAAATAATTTCCCATTTATATATGATGTTTGCCTATTAAAGAGAACAATCAGGACAAGAAATTTCATGGACAAATCACATTACTGGGTTCCATTGTAACAAGCAGAGAAAGCTGGTGGCTACGAACATGTTCGCATCTGTTTTGAGATTTGTACCTAAATGACAGCAAAGAGATGCAACATTGTTTATTTCTTTATTGTGTTTGTGGTCACTATGTCATATTACTTATTCACTATCTTCCTTGCAAATCAAATTGCTCTGCAAAATGTGAGTTGAACAAAAATCCTGATTGCCTGATTGGGCAAGTCTTACAGTTGTTTTACTTGCCCATGGATATAAACTATTAGTGTCAAACTAAGGAGCAAGGATGGCACAGTGGGTTAGTGCGCGGCCTTGGTGTAAGAGGTCCTGAGTTCGATTCCCGGCCAGATCTCGCATCCTTGTTTCGACTTCTTTCCTTTCCGTGTAGCTAAGTAGCTTTAAATACCCGAAAATGGAGCACTGATGGAGAGGGGGGAGTAAAATGAGCGCACCGTCGACCTCAGGTTTGTCAGTTGAATTACTGTTACGAGTTATCGACGTTAAATATGGTTGCTTCACTTCACTTCACTTCAAACACTGTTCATTATGATTTGAATTACAACACCAAAGATCGCTTACTTTAACACCTCGAGTTCTTTGGCTGTGAGCTGAGGTCTTTTGTCCATAGTACTTCCTCCTGAGGTCACATCACCTTTAGAACTCAGGGACAGGTTTTGCACAGCTTGAGTGACTGATGTTGCTGGAGCTGAGGAACCTGGTTTCTTGTTCAGCATCCCCTTTATTGCCTCTGCTCTACAGAAAAAAATGCTTTGAATGAATAGTACAAACAGTACATGTATTTCTAAACACACTCCTACATAGAGCACCGTCCTGTATGCAGTGTT
>NC_090883.1:37670666-37703166 GCF_036669925.1 Montipora capricornis
CTCTGCATCTTTATGCAATAAACGCATTCAAAATTTCCTTGCATTACTTGATAAAAGTCTGGGTTTTTTTTGTTTTTAGTTTGGAAAAGAGGGTTTTTCTGCTGATATGGAAAATACGTTTTCTCTCCCGTCCCTTTCTTATGCATGATCTTCGCGGAAATTACATTCTGTCCCTCAATAAACCTGGAACAACCAGTTATGGTGTTAGTTCTCTTTTTTCTTACGTATCAGCTAAGTTGCGGAATGCACTACCTGATTTTATCCGTACCAATGAGTTTACTGGTTTTAAAAGAGAATCCAGGGCCGCATTTTGCACAGCGGCTTTTCTTTTTAATGAATATATCTTTAAATATTATGTATTTAGTAGGTATCTGTATATGCTATGTATTTTAGCTGTAAATGTAATGTCTCGAAGATATTAGCTCCTGCAGTTATTCGGAAAAAGCTTATGACTGTATGTATGTTACCTTTAGCAGGGCGCATGCGCACACTTTGTAATCTGCGACTCCAGTTGTTACCATATGACAGATAAAATGACTTTTCTCTTAAATATATAAGCCATCTAATTCTTAGGCTATATTGACAAGGGCGGTTTGGAGCTGTGAGTAGGCGTGGGATTTGTCACATATGGTTTAGGGGCCGACATATCTCTCCCTCAATGCCGTACCGGGAGGCAAGGTCGGTAGCAGAAAGCAGCGAAGGGCCAACTGCGTCCAAAAGCGATCGCACGGGCCGAAATCCCGGGATGACTCGTTTGGTACGACGCTCCAGCGCCGGTGTCTGGAGGTACTGCGTTTTTCTCTCTTGTTCAAACATTCCGTCAGCGCATGCGCAAGTGTTCTGGCTCTTTGATGAAAAATTGACATGCTGGTATTTTTATTTGATTTTTTACCAGCAATTGACATTTCAGTTGATTTTATAGGCATCAACGTATCGATGCGTTATTTTGCTGGTAGGACTGGCTGGCCCGACACTTATGAAAAAAACTCTGAAATGAGAATCGGGAGTCTTCCCTTGTCATGGAATGGCAGAATTACCCAGAATTCTTTTCGGGCATGAGCGAGGCAACTTAAGAAGCACGAGACTGGCCCTCATCGAATGGCTAAAGCGCGGCCAGAGGAAATGATTTCTAGCCAGATACTCAGGAGTAGGCCTGGTGTGTGCTGTTAACTTAGATTTTGGATTTCTGAACAAGTTTTTATCATAGAAAATTCGCGGCAAAGTTGTGCTTTCATTTCGCTGTAATTCTCGTGTCAAAGAAACGGTATAATAATGTAAATAAGAGAATAACGATATTTATATTTGCAGATTACCTGTCCTCTTACTACGAAAATCAAGCTCTGCATCTTTATGCAATAAACGCATTCAAAATTTCCTTGCATTACTTGATAAAAGTCTGGGTTTTTTTTGTTTTTAGTTTGGAAAAGAGGGTTTTTCTGCTGATATGGAAAATACGTTTTCTCTCCCGTCCCTTTCTTATGCATGATCTTCGCGGAAATTACATTCTGTCCCTCAATAAACCTGGAACAACCAGTTATGGTGTTAGTTCTCTTTTTTCTTACGTATCAGCTAAGTTGCGGAATGCACTACCTGATTTTATCCGTACCAATGAGTTTACTGGTTTTAAAAGAGAATCCAGGGCCGCATTTTGCACAGCGGCTTTTCTTTTTAATGAATATATCTTTAAATATTATGTATTTAGTAGGTATCTGTATATGCTATGTATTTTAGCTGTAAATGTAATGTCTCGAAGATATTAGCTCCTGCAGTTATTCGGAAAAAGCTTATGACTGTATGTATGTTACCTTTAGCAGGGCGCATGCGCACACTTTGTAATCTGCGACTCCAGTTGTTACCATATGACAGATAAAATGACTTTTCTCTTAAATATATAAGCCATCTAATTCTTAGGCTATATTGACAAGGGCGGTTTGGAGCTGTGAGTAGGCGTGGGATTTGTCACATATGGTTTAGGGGCCGACATATCTCTCCCTCAATGCCGTACCGGGAGGCAAGGTCGGTAGCAGAAAGCAGCGAAGGGCCAACTGCGTCCAAAAGCGATCGCACGGGCCGAAATCCCGGGATGACTCGTTTGGTACGACGCTCCAGCGCCGGTGTCTGGAGGTACTGCGTTTTTCTCTCTTGTTCAAACATTCCGTCAGCGCATGCGCAAGTGTTCTGGCTCTTTGATGAAAAATTGACATGCTGGTATTTTTATTTGATTTTTTACCAGCAATTGACATTTCAGTTGATTTTATAGGCATCAACGTATCGATGCGTTATTTTGCTGGTAGGACTGGCTGGCCCGACACTTATGAAAAAAACTCTGAAATGAGAATCGGGAGTCTTCCCTTGTCATGGAATGGCAGAATTACCCAGAATTCTTTTCGGGCATGAGCGAGGCAACTTAAGAAGCACGAGACTGGCCCTCATCGAATGGCTAAAGCGCGGCCAGAGGAAATGATTTCTAGCCAGATACTCAGGAGTAGGCCTGGTGTGTGCTGTTAACTTAGATTTTGGATTTCTGAACAAGTTTTTATCATAGAAAATTCGCGGCAAAGTTGTGCTTTCATTTCGCTGTAATTCTCGTGTCAAAGAAACGGTATAATAATGTAAATAAGAGAATAACGATATTTATATTTGCAGATTACCTGTCCTCTTACTACGAAAATCAAGCTCTGCATCTTTATGCAATAAACGCATTCAAAATTTCCTTGCATTACTTGATAAAAGTCTGGGTTTTTTTTGTTTTTAGTTTGGAAAAGAGGGTTTTTCTGCTGATATGGAAAATACGTTTTCTCTCCCGTCCCTTTCTTATGCATGATCTTCGCGGAAATTACATTCTGTCCCTCAATAAACCTGGAACAACCAGTTATGGTGTTAGTTCTCTTTTTTCTTACGTATCAGCTAAGTTGCGGAATGCACTACCTGATTTTATCCGTACCAATGAGTTTACTGGTTTTAAAAGAGAATCCAGGGCCGCATTTTGCACAGCGGCTTTTCTTTTTAATGAATATATCTTTAAATATTATGTATTTAGTAGGTATCTGTATATGCTATGTATTTTAGCTGTAAATGTAATGTCTCGAAGATATTAGCTCCTGCAGTTATTCGGAAAAAGCTTATGACTGTATGTATGTTACCTTTAGCAGGGCGCATGCGCACACTTTGTAATCTGCGACTCCAGTTGTTACCATATGACAGATAAAATGACTTTTCTCTTAAATATATAAGCCATCTAATTCTTAGGCTATATTGACAAGGGCGGTTTGGAGCTGTGAGTAGGCGTGGGATTTGTCACATATGGTTTAGGGGCCGACATATCTCTCCCTCAATGCCGTACCGGGAGGCAAGGTCGGTAGCAGAAAGCAGCGAAGGGCCAACTGCGTCCAAAAGCGATCGCACGGGCCGAAATCCCGGGATGACTCGTTTGGTACGACGCTCCAGCGCCGGTGTCTGGAGGTACTGCGTTTTTCTCTCTTGTTCAAACATTCCGTCAGCGCATGCGCAAGTGTTCTGGCTCTTTGATGAAAAATTGACATGCTGGTATTTTTATTTGATTTTTTACCAGCAATTGACATTTCAGTTGATTTTATAGGCATCAACGTATCGATGCGTTATTTTGCTGGTAGGACTGGCTGGCCCGACACTTATGAAAAAAACTCTGAAATGAGAATCGGGAGTCTTCCCTTGTCATGGAATGGCAGAATTACCCAGAATTCTTTTCGGGCATGAGCGAGGCAACTTAAGAAGCACGAGACTGGCCCTCATCGAATGGCTAAAGCGCGGCCAGAGGAAATGATTTCTAGCCAGATACTCAGGAGTAGGCCTGGTGTGTGCTGTTAACTTAGATTTTGGATTTCTGAACAAGTTTTTATCATAGAAAATTCGCGGCAAAGTTGTGCTTTCATTTCGCTGTAATTCTCGTGTCAAAGAAACGGTATAATAATGTAAATAAGAGAATAACGATATTTATATTTGCAGATTACCTGTCCTCTTACTACGAAAATCAAGCTCTGCATCTTTATGCAATAAACGCATTCAAAATTTCCTTGCATTACTTGATAAAAGTCTGGGTTTTTTTTGTTTTTAGTTTGGAAAAGAGGGTTTTTCTGCTGATATGGAAAATACGTTTTCTCTCCCGTCCCTTTCTTATGCATGATCTTCGCGGAAATTACATTCTGTCCCTCAATAAACCTGGAACAACCAGTTATGGTGTTAGTTCTCTTTTTTCTTACGTATCAGCTAAGTTGCGGAATGCACTACCTGATTTTATCCGTACCAATGAGTTTACTGGTTTTAAAAGAGAATCCAGGGCCGCATTTTGCACAGCGGCTTTTCTTTTTAATGAATATATCTTTAAATATTATGTATTTAGTAGGTATCTGTATATGCTATGTATTTTAGCTGTAAATGTAATGTCTCGAAGATATTAGCTCCTGCAGTTATTCGGAAAAAGCTTATGACTGTATGTATGTTACCTTTAGCAGGGCGCATGCGCACACTTTGTAATCTGCGACTCCAGTTGTTACCATATGACAGATAAAATGACTTTTCTCTTAAATATATAAGCCATCTAATTCTTAGGCTATATTGACAAGGGCGGTTTGGAGCTGTGAGTAGGCGTGGGATTTGTCACATATGGTTTAGGGGCCGACATATCTCTCCCTCAATGCCGTACCGGGAGGCAAGGTCGGTAGCAGAAAGCAGCGAAGGGCCAACTGCGTCCAAAAGCGATCGCACGGGCCGAAATCCCGGGATGACTCGTTTGGTACGACGCTCCAGCGCCGGTGTCTGGAGGTACTGCGTTTTTCTCTCTTGTTCAAACATTCCGTCAGCGCATGCGCAAGTGTTCTGGCTCTTTGATGAAAAATTGACATGCTGGTATTTTTATTTGATTTTTTACCAGCAATTGACATTTCAGTTGATTTTATAGGCATCAACGTATCGATGCGTTATTTTGCTGGTAGGACTGGCTGGCCCGACACTTATGAAAAAAACTCTGAAATGAGAATCGGGAGTCTTCCCTTGTCATGGAATGGCAGAATTACCCAGAATTCTTTTCGGGCATGAGCGAGGCAACTTAAGAAGCACGAGACTGGCCCTCATCGAATGGCTAAAGCGCGGCCAGAGGAAATGATTTCTAGCCAGATACTCAGGAGTAGGCCTGGTGTGTGCTGTTAACTTAGATTTTGGATTTCTGAACAAGTTTTTATCATAGAAAATTCGCGGCAAAGTTGTGCTTTCATTTCGCTGTAATTCTCGTGTCAAAGAAACGGTATAATAATGTAAATAAGAGAATAACGATATTTATATTTGCAGATTACCTGTCCTCTTACTACGAAAATCAAGCTCTGCATCTTTATGCAATAAACGCATTCAAAATTTCCTTGCATTACTTGATAAAAGTCTGGGTTTTTTTTGTTTTTAGTTTGGAAAAGAGGGTTTTTCTGCTGATATGGAAAATACGTTTTCTCTCCCGTCCCTTTCTTATGCATGATCTTCGCGGAAATTACATTCTGTCCCTCAATAAACCTGGAACAACCAGTTATGGTGTTAGTTCTCTTTTTTCTTACGTATCAGCTAAGTTGCGGAATGCACTACCTGATTTTATCCGTACCAATGAGTTTACTGGTTTTAAAAGAGAATCCAGGGCCGCATTTTGCACAGCGGCTTTTCTTTTTAATGAATATATCTTTAAATATTATGTATTTAGTAGGTATCTGTATATGCTATGTATTTTAGCTGTAAATGTAATGTCTCGAAGATATTAGCTCCTGCAGTTATTCGGAAAAAGCTTATGACTGTATGTATGTTACCTTTAGCAGGGCGCATGCGCACACTTTGTAATCTGCGACTCCAGTTGTTACCATATGACAGATAAAATGACTTTTCTCTTAAATATATAAGCCATCTAATTCTTAGGCTATATTGACAAGGGCGGTTTGGAGCTGTGAGTAGGCGTGGGATTTGTCACATATGGTTTAGGGGCCGACATATCTCTCCCTCAATGCCGTACCGGGAGGCAAGGTCGGTAGCAGAAAGCAGCGAAGGGCCAACTGCGTCCAAAAGCGATCGCACGGGCCGAAATCCCGGGATGACTCGTTTGGTACGACGCTCCAGCGCCGGTGTCTGGAGGTACTGCGTTTTTCTCTCTTGTTCAAACATTCCGTCAGCGCATGCGCAAGTGTTCTGGCTCTTTGATGAAAAATTGACATGCTGGTATTTTTATTTGATTTTTTACCAGCAATTGACATTTCAGTTGATTTTATAGGCATCAACGTATCGATGCGTTATTTTGCTGGTAGGACTGGCTGGCCCGACACTTATGAAAAAAACTCTGAAATGAGAATCGGGAGTCTTCCCTTGTCATGGAATGGCAGAATTACCCAGAATTCTTTTCGGGCATGAGCGAGGCAACTTAAGAAGCACGAGACTGGCCCTCATCGAATGGCTAAAGCGCGGCCAGAGGAAATGATTTCTAGCCAGATACTCAGGAGTAGGCCTGGTGTGTGCTGTTAACTTAGATTTTGGATTTCTGAACAAGTTTTTATCATAGAAAATTCGCGGCAAAGTTGTGCTTTCATTTCGCTGTAATTCTCGTGTCAAAGAAACGGTATAATAATGTAAATAAGAGAATAACGATATTTATATTTGCAGATTACCTGTCCTCTTACTACGAAAATCAAGCTCTGCATCTTTATGCAATAAACGCATTCAAAATTTCCTTGCATTACTTGATAAAAGTCTGGGTTTTTTTTGTTTTTAGTTTGGAAAAGAGGGTTTTTCTGCTGATATGGAAAATACGTTTTCTCTCCCGTCCCTTTCTTATGCATGATCTTCGCGGAAATTACATTCTGTCCCTCAATAAACCTGGAACAACCAGTTATGGTGTTAGTTCTCTTTTTTCTTACGTATCAGCTAAGTTGCGGAATGCACTACCTGATTTTATCCGTACCAATGAGTTTACTGGTTTTAAAAGAGAATCCAGGGCCGCATTTTGCACAGCGGCTTTTCTTTTTAATGAATATATCTTTAAATATTATGTATTTAGTAGGTATCTGTATATGCTATGTATTTTAGCTGTAAATGTAATGTCTCGAAGATATTAGCTCCTGCAGTTATTCGGAAAAAGCTTATGACTGTATGTATGTTACCTTTAGCAGGGCGCATGCGCACACTTTGTAATCTGCGACTCCAGTTGTTACCATATGACAGATAAAATGACTTTTCTCTTAAATATATAAGCCATCTAATTCTTAGGCTATATTGACAAGGGCGGTTTGGAGCTGTGAGTAGGCGTGGGATTTGTCACATATGGTTTAGGGGCCGACATATCTCTCCCTCAATGCCGTACCGGGAGGCAAGGTCGGTAGCAGAAAGCAGCGAAGGGCCAACTGCGTCCAAAAGCGATCGCACGGGCCGAAATCCCGGGATGACTCGTTTGGTACGACGCTCCAGCGCCGGTGTCTGGAGGTACTGCGTTTTTCTCTCTTGTTCAAACATTCCGTCAGCGCATGCGCAAGTGTTCTGGCTCTTTGATGAAAAATTGACATGCTGGTATTTTTATTTGATTTTTTACCAGCAATTGACATTTCAGTTGATTTTATAGGCATCAACGTATCGATGCGTTATTTTGCTGGTAGGACTGGCTGGCCCGACACTTATGAAAAAAACTCTGAAATGAGAATCGGGAGTCTTCCCTTGTCATGGAATGGCAGAATTACCCAGAATTCTTTTCGGGCATGAGCGAGGCAACTTAAGAAGCACGAGACTGGCCCTCATCGAATGGCTAAAGCGCGGCCAGAGGAAATGATTTCTAGCCAGATACTCAGGAGTAGGCCTGGTGTGTGCTGTTAACTTAGATTTTGGATTTCTGAACAAGTTTTTATCATAGAAAATTCGCGGCAAAGTTGTGCTTTCATTTCGCTGTAATTCTCGTGTCAAAGAAACGGTATAATAATGTAAATAAGAGAATAACGATATTTATATTTGCAGATTACCTGTCCTCTTACTACGAAAATCAAGCTCTGCATCTTTATGCAATAAACGCATTCAAAATTTCCTTGCATTACTTGATAAAAGTCTGGGTTTTTTTTGTTTTTAGTTTGGAAAAGAGGGTTTTTCTGCTGATATGGAAAATACGTTTTCTCTCCCGTCCCTTTCTTATGCATGATCTTCGCGGAAATTACATTCTGTCCCTCAATAAACCTGGAACAACCAGTTATGGTGTTAGTTCTCTTTTTTCTTACGTATCAGCTAAGTTGCGGAATGCACTACCTGATTTTATCCGTACCAATGAGTTTACTGGTTTTAAAAGAGAATCCAGGGCCGCATTTTGCACAGCGGCTTTTCTTTTTAATGAATATATCTTTAAATATTATGTATTTAGTAGGTATCTGTATATGCTATGTATTTTAGCTGTAAATGTAATGTCTCGAAGATATTAGCTCCTGCAGTTATTCGGAAAAAGCTTATGACTGTATGTATGTTACCTTTAGCAGGGCGCATGCGCACACTTTGTAATCTGCGACTCCAGTTGTTACCATATGACAGATAAAATGACTTTTCTCTTAAATATATAAGCCATCTAATTCTTAGGCTATATTGACAAGGGCGGTTTGGAGCTGTGAGTAGGCGTGGGATTTGTCACATATGGTTTAGGGGCCGACATATCTCTCCCTCAATGCCGTACCGGGAGGCAAGGTCGGTAGCAGAAAGCAGCGAAGGGCCAACTGCGTCCAAAAGCGATCGCACGGGCCGAAATCCCGGGATGACTCGTTTGGTACGACGCTCCAGCGCCGGTGTCTGGAGGTACTGCGTTTTTCTCTCTTGTTCAAACAATCCGTCAGCGCATGCGCAAGTGTTCTGGCTCTTTGATGAAAAATTGACATGCTGGTATTTTTATTTGATTTTTTACCAGCAATTGACATTTCAGTTGATTTTATAGGCATCAACGTATCGATGCGTTATTTTGCTGGTAGGACTGGCTGGCCCGACACTTATGAAAAAAACTCTGAAATGAGAATCGGGAGTCTTCCCTTGTCATGGAATGGCAGAATTACCCAGAATTCTTTTCGGGCATGAGCGAGGCAACTTAAGAAGCACGAGACTGGCCCTCATCGAATGGCTAAAGCGCGGCCAGAGGAAATGATTTCTAGCCAGATACTCAGGAGTAGGCCTGGTGTGTGCTGTTAACTTAGATTTTGGATTTCTGAACAAGTTTTTATCATAGAAAATTCGCGGCAAAGTTGTGCTTTCATTTCGCTGTAATTCTCGTGTCAAAGAAACGGTATAATAATGTAAATAAGAGAATAACGATATTTATATTTGCAGATTACCTGTCCTCTTACTACGAAAATCAAGCTCTGCATCTTTATGCAATAAACGCATTCAAAATTTCCTTGCATTACTTGATAAAAGTCTGGGTTTTTTTTGTTTTTAGTTTGGAAAAGAGGGTTTTTCTGCTGATATGGAAAATACGTTTTCTCTCCCGTCCCTTTCTTATGCATGATCTTCGCGGAAATTACATTCTGTCCCTCAATAAACCTGGAACAACCAGTTATGGTGTTAGTTCTCTTTTTTCTTACGTATCAGCTAAGTTGCGGAATGCACTACCTGATTTTATCCGTACCAATGAGTTTACTGGTTTTAAAAGAGAATCCAGGGCCGCATTTTGCACAGCGGCTTTTCTTTTTAATGAATATATCTTTAAATATTATGTATTTAGTAGGTATCTGTATATGCTATGTATTTTAGCTGTAAATGTAATGTCTCGAAGATATTAGCTCCTGCAGTTATTCGGAAAAAGCTTATGACTGTATGTATGTTACCTTTAGCAGGGCGCATGCGCACACTTTGTAATCTGCGACTCCAGTTGTTACCATATGACAGATAAAATGACTTTTCTCTTAAATATATAAGCCATCTAATTCTTAGGCTATATTGACAAGGGCGGTTTGGAGCTGTGAGTAGGCGTGGGATTTGTCACATATGGTTTAGGGGCCGACATATCTCTCCCTCAATGCCGTACCGGGAGGCAAGGTCGGTAGCAGAAAGCAGCGAAGGGCCAACTGCGTCCAAAAGCGATCGCACGGGCCGAAATCCCGGGATGACTCGTTTGGTACGACGCTCCAGCGCCGGTGTCTGGAGGTACTGCGTTTTTCTCTCTTGTTCAAACATTCCGTCAGCGCATGCGCAAGTGTTCTGGCTCTTTGATGAAAAATTGACATGCTGGTATTTTTATTTGATTTTTTACCAGCAATTGACATTTCAGTTGATTTTATAGGCATCAACGTATCGATGCGTTATTTTGCTGGTAGGACTGGCTGGCCCGACACTTATGAAAAAAACTCTGAAATGAGAATCGGGAGTCTTCCCTTGTCATGGAATGGCAGAATTACCCAGAATTCTTTTCGGGCATGAGCGAGGCAACTTAAGAAGCACGAGACTGGCCCTCATCGAATGGCTAAAGCGCGGCCAGAGGAAATGATTTCTAGCCAGATACTCAGGAGTAGGCCTGGTGTGTGCTGTTAACTTAGATTTTGGATTTCTGAACAAGTTTTTATCATAGAAAATTCGCGGCAAAGTTGTGCTTTCATTTCGCTGTAATTCTCGTGTCAAAGAAACGGTATAATAATGTAAATAAGAGAATAACGATATTTATATTTGCAGATTACCTGTCCTCTTACTACGAAAATCAAGCTCTGCATCTTTATGCAATAAACGCATTCAAAATTTCCTTGCATTACTTGATAAAAGTCTGGGTTTTTTTTGTTTTTAGTTTGGAAAAGAGGGTTTTTCTGCTGATATGGAAAATACGTTTTCTCTCCCGTCCCTTTCTTATGCATGATCTTCGCGGAAATTACATTCTGTCCCTCAATAAACCTGGAACAACCAGTTATGGTGTTAGTTCTCTTTTTTCTTACGTATCAGCTAAGTTGCGGAATGCACTACCTGATTTTATCCGTACCAATGAGTTTACTGGTTTTAAAAGAGAATCCAGGGCCGCATTTTGCACAGCGGCTTTTCTTTTTAATGAATATATCTTTAAATATTATGTATTTAGTAGGTATCTGTATATGCTATGTATTTTAGCTGTAAATGTAATGTCTCGAAGATATTAGCTCCTGCAGTTATTCGGAAAAAGCTTATGACTGTATGTATGTTACCTTTAGCAGGGCGCATGCGCACACTTTGTAATCTGCGACTCCAGTTGTTACCATATGACAGATAAAATGACTTTTCTCTTAAATATATAAGCCATCTAATTCTTAGGCTATATTGACAAGGGCGGTTTGGAGCTGTGAGTAGGCGTGGGATTTGTCACATATGGTTTAGGGGCCGACATATCTCTCCCTCAATGCCGTACCGGGAGGCAAGGTCGGTAGCAGAAAGCAGCGAAGGGCCAACTGCGTCCAAAAGCGATCGCACGGGCCGAAATCCCGGGATGACTCGTTTGGTACGACGCTCCAGCGCCGGTGTCTGGAGGTACTGCGTTTTTCTCTCTTGTTCAAACATTCCGTCAGCGCATGCGCAAGTGTTCTGGCTCTTTGATGAAAAATTGACATGCTGGTATTTTTATTTGATTTTTTACCAGCAATTGACATTTCAGTTGATTTTATAGGCATCAACGTATCGATGCGTTATTTTGCTGGTAGGACTGGCTGGCCCGACACTTATGAAAAAAACTCTGAAATGAGAATCGGGAGTCTTCCCTTGTCATGGAATGGCAGAATTACCCAGAATTCTTTTCGGGCATGAGCGAGGCAACTTAAGAAGCACGAGACTGGCCCTCATCGAATGGCTAAAGCGCGGCCAGAGGAAATGATTTCTAGCCAGATACTCAGGAGTAGGCCTGGTGTGTGCTGTTAACTTAGATTTTGGATTTCTGAACAAGTTTTTATCATAGAAAATTCGCGGCAAAGTTGTGCTTTCATTTCGCTGTAATTCTCGTGTCAAAGAAACGGTATAATAATGTAAATAAGAGAATAACGATATTTATATTTGCAGATTACCTGTCCTCTTACTACGAAAATCAAGCTCTGCATCTTTATGCAATAAACGCATTCAAAATTTCCTTGCATTACTTGATAAAAGTCTGGGTTTTTTTTGTTTTTAGTTTGGAAAAGAGGGTTTTTCTGCTGATATGGAAAATACGTTTTCTCTCCCGTCCCTTTCTTATGCATGATCTTCGCGGAAATTACATTCTGTCCCTCAATAAACCTGGAACAACCAGTTATGGTGTTAGTTCTCTTTTTTCTTACGTATCAGCTAAGTTGCGGAATGCACTACCTGATTTTATCCGTACCAATGAGTTTACTGGTTTTAAAAGAGAATCCAGGGCCGCATTTTGCACAGCGGCTTTTCTTTTTAATGAATATATCTTTAAATATTATGTATTTAGTAGGTATCTGTATATGCTATGTATTTTAGCTGTAAATGTAATGTCTCGAAGATATTAGCTCCTGCAGTTATTCGGAAAAAGCTTATGACTGTATGTATGTTACCTTTAGCAGGGCGCATGCGCACACTTTGTAATCTGCGACTCCAGTTGTTACCATATGACAGATAAAATGACTTTTCTCTTAAATATATAAGCCATCTAATTCTTAGGCTATATTGACAAGGGCGGTTTGGAGCTGTGAGTAGGCGTGGGATTTGTCACATATGGTTTAGGGGCCGACATATCTCTCCCTCAATGCCGTACCGGGAGGCAAGGTCGGTAGCAGAAAGCAGCGAAGGGCCAACTGCGTCCAAAAGCGATCGCACGGGCCGAAATCCCGGGATGACTCGTTTGGTACGACGCTCCAGCGCCGGTGTCTGGAGGTACTGCGTTTTTCTCTCTTGTTCAAACAATCCGTCAGCGCATGCGCAAGTGTTCTGGCTCTTTGATGAAAAATTGACATGCTGGTATTTTTATTTGATTTTTTACCAGCAATTGACATTTCAGTTGATTTTATAGGCATCAACGTATCGATGCGTTATTTTGCTGGTAGGACTGGCTGGCCCGACACTTATGAAAAAAACTCTGAAATGAGAATCGGGAGTCTTCCCTTGTCATGGAATGGCAGAATTACCCAGAATTCTTTTCGGGCATGAGCGAGGCAACTTAAGAAGCACGAGACTGGCCCTCATCGAATGGCTAAAGCGCGGCCAGAGGAAATGATTTCTAGCCAGATACTCAGGAGTAGGCCTGGTGTGTGCTGTTAACTTAGATTTTGGATTTCTGAACAAGTTTTTATCATAGAAAATTCGCGGCAAAGTTGTGCTTTCATTTCGCTGTAATTCTCGTGTCAAAGAAACGGTATAATAATGTAAATAAGAGAATAACGATATTTATATTTGCAGATTACCTGTCCTCTTACTACGAAAATCAAGCTCTGCATCTTTATGCAATAAACGCATTCAAAATTTCCTTGCATTACTTGATAAAAGTCTGGGTTTTTTTTGTTTTTAGTTTGGAAAAGAGGGTTTTTCTGCTGATATGGAAAATACGTTTTCTCTCCCGTCCCTTTCTTATGCATGATCTTCGCGGAAATTACATTCTGTCCCTCAATAAACCTGGAACAACCAGTTATGGTGTTAGTTCTCTTTTTTCTTACGTATCAGCTAAGTTGCGGAATGCACTACCTGATTTTATCCGTACCAATGAGTTTACTGGTTTTAAAAGAGAATCCAGGGCCGCATTTTGCACAGCGGCTTTTCTTTTTAATGAATATATCTTTAAATATTATGTATTTAGTAGGTATCTGTATATGCTATGTATTTTAGCTGTAAATGTAATGTCTCGAAGATATTAGCTCCTGCAGTTATTCGGAAAAAGCTTATGACTGTATGTATGTTACCTTTAGCAGGGCGCATGCGCACACTTTGTAATCTGCGACTCCAGTTGTTACCATATGACAGATAAAATGACTTTTCTCTTAAATATATAAGCCATCTAATTCTTAGGCTATATTGACAAGGGCGGTTTGGAGCTGTGAGTAGGCGTGGGATTTGTCACATATGGTTTAGGGGCCGACATATCTCTCCCTCAATGCCGTACCGGGAGGCAAGGTCGGTAGCAGAAAGCAGCGAAGGGCCAACTGCGTCCAAAAGCGATCGCACGGGCCGAAATCCCGGGATGACTCGTTTGGTACGACGCTCCAGCGCCGGTGTCTGGAGGTACTGCGTTTTTCTCTCTTGTTCAAACAATCCGTCAGCGCATGCGCAAGTGTTCTGGCTCTTTGATGAAAAATTGACATGCTGGTATTTTTATTTGATTTTTTACCAGCAATTGACATTTCAGTTGATTTTATAGGCATCAACGTATCGATGCGTTATTTTGCTGGTAGGACTGGCTGGCCCGACACTTATGAAAAAAACTCTGAAATGAGAATCGGGAGTCTTCCCTTGTCATGGAATGGCAGAATTACCCAGAATTCTTTTCGGGCATGAGCGAGGCAACTTAAGAAGCACGAGACTGGCCCTCATCGAATGGCTAAAGCGCGGCCAGAGGAAATGATTTCTAGCCAGATACTCAGGAGTAGGCCTGGTGTGTGCTGTTAACTTAGATTTTGGATTTCTGAACAAGTTTTTATCATAGAAAATTCGCGGCAAAGTTGTGCTTTCATTTCGCTGTAATTCTCGTGTCAAAGAAACGGTATAATAATGTAAATAAGAGAATAACGATATTTATATTTGCAGATTACCTGTCCTCTTACTACGAAAATCAAGCTCTGCATCTTTATGCAATAAACGCATTCAAAATTTCCTTGCATTACTTGATAAAAGTCTGGGTTTTTTTTGTTTTTAGTTTGGAAAAGAGGGTTTTTCTGCTGATATGGAAAATACGTTTTCTCTCCCGTCCCTTTCTTATGCATGATCTTCGCGGAAATTACATTCTGTCCCTCAATAAACCTGGAACAACCAGTTATGGTGTTAGTTCTCTTTTTTCTTACGTATCAGCTAAGTTGCGGAATGCACTACCTGATTTTATCCGTACCAATGAGTTTACTGGTTTTAAAAGAGAATCCAGGACCGCATTTTGCACAGCGGCTGTTCTTTTTAATGAATATATCTTTAAATATTATGTATTTAGTAGGTATCTGTATATGCTATGTATTTTAGCTGTAAATGTAATGTCTCGAAGATATTAGCTCCTGCAGTTATTCGGAAAAAGCTTATGACTGTATGTATGTTACCTTTAGCAGGGTGCATGCGCACACTTTGTAATCTGCGACTCCAGTTGTTACCATATGACAGATAAAATGACTTTTCTCTTAAATATATAAGCCATCTAATTCTTAGGCTATATTGACAAGGGCGGTTTGGAGCTGTGAGTAGGCGTGGGATTTGTCACATATGGTTTAGGGGCCGACATATCTCTCCCTCAATGCCGTACCGGGAGGCAAGGTCGGTAGCAGAAAGCAGCGAAGGGCCAACTGCGTCCAAAAGCGATCGCACGGGCCGAAATCCCGGGATGACTCGTTTGGTACGACGCTCCAGCGCCGGTGTCTGGAGGTACTGCGTTTTTCTCTCTTGTTCAAACATTCCGTCAGCGCATGCGCAAGTGTTCTGGCTCTTTGATGAAAAATTGAAATGCTGGTATTTTTATTTGATTTTTTACCAGCAATTGACATTTCAGTTGATTTTATAGGCATCAACGTATCGATGCGTTATTTTGCTGGTAGGACTGGCTGGCCCGACACTTATGAAAAAAACTATGAAATGAGAATCGGGAGTCTTCCCTTGTCATGGAATGGCAGAATTACCCAGAATTCTTTTCGGGCATGAGCGAGGCAACTTAAGAAGCACGAGACTGGCCCTCATCGAATGGCTAAAGCGCGGCCAGAGGAAATGATTTCTAGCCAGATACTCAGGAGTAGGCCTGGTGTGTGCTGTTAACTTAGATTTTGGATTTCTGAACAAGTTTTTATCATAGAAAATTCGCGGCAAAGAAACGGTATAATATGTAAATAAGAGAATAACGATATTTATATTTGCAGATTACCTGTCCTCTTACTACGAAAATCAAGCTCTGCATCTTTATGCAATAAACGCATTCAAAATTTCCTTGCATTACTTGATAAAAGTCTGGGTTTTTTTTGTTTTTAGTTTGGAAAAGAGGGTTTTTCTGCTGATATGGAAAATACGTTTTCTCTCCCGTCCCTTTCTTATGCATGATCTTCGCGGAAATTACATTCTGTCCCTCAATAAACCTGGAACAACCAGTTATGGTGTTAGTTCTCTTTTTTCTTACGTATCAGCTAAGTTGCGGAATGCACTACCTGATTTTATCCGTACCAATGAGTTTACTGGTTTTAAAAGAGAATCCAGGGCCGCATTTTGCACAGCGGCTTTTCTTTTTAATGAATATATCTTTAAATATTATGTATTTAGTAGGTATCTGTATATGCTATGTATTTTAGCTGTAAATGTAATGTCTCGAAGATATTAGCTCCTGCAGTTATTCGGAAAAAGCTTATGACTGTATGTATGTTACCTTTAGCAGGGCGCATGCGCACACTTTGTAATCTGCGACTCCAGTTGTTACCATATGACAGATAAAATGACTTTTCTCTTAAATATATAAGCCATCTAATTCTTAGGCTATATTGACAAGGGCGGTTTGGAGCTGTGAGTAGGCGTGGGATTTGTCACATATGGTTTAGGGGCCGACATATCTCTCCCTCAATGCCGTACCGGGAGGCAAGGTCGGTAGCAGAAAGCAGCGAAGGGCCAACTGCGTCCAAAAGCGATCGCACGGGCCGAAATCCCGGGATGACTCGTTTGGTACGACGCTCCAGCGCCGGTGTCTGGAGGTACTGCGTTTTTCTCTCTTGTTCAAACAATCCGTCAGCGCATGCGCAAGTGTTCTGGCTCTTTGATGAAAAATTGACATGCTGGTATTTTTATTTGATTTTTTACCAGCAATTGACATTTCAGTTGATTTTATAGGCATCAACGTATCGATGCGTTATTTTGCTGGTAGGACTGGCTGGCCCGACACTTATGAAAAAAACTATGAAATGAGAATCGGGAGTCTTCCCTTGTCATGGAATGGCAGAATTACCCAGAATTCTTTTCGGGCATGAGCGAGGCAACTTAAGAAGCACGAGACTGGCCCTCATCGAATGGCTAAAGCGCGACCAGAGGAAATGATTTCTAGCCAGATACTCAGGAGTAGGCCTGGTGTGTGCTGTTAACTTAGATTTTGGATTTCTGAACAAGTTTTTATCATAGAAAATTCGCGGCAAAGAAGCGGTATAATATGTAAATAAGAGAATAACGATATTTATATTTGCAGATTACCTGTCCTCTTACTACGAAAATCAAGCTCTGCATCTTTATGCAATAAACGCATTCAAAATTTCCTTGCATTACTTGATAAAAGTCTGGGTTTTTTTTGTTTTTAGTTTGGAAAAGAGGGTTTTTCTGCTGATATGGAAAATACGTTTTCTCTCCCGTCCCTTTCTTATGCATGATCTTCGCGGAAATTACATTCTGTCCCTCAATAAACCTGGAACAACCAGTTATGGTGTTAGTTCTCTTTTTTCTTACGTATCAGCTAAGTTGCGGAATGCACTACCTGATTTTATCCGTACCAATGAGTTTACTGGTTTTAAAAGAGAATCCAGGGCCGCATTTTGCACAGCGGCTTTTCTTTTTAATGAATATATCTTTAAATATTATGTATTTAGTAGGTATCTGTATATGCTATGTATTTTAGCTGTAAATGTAATGTCTCGAAGATATTAGCTCCTGCAGTTATTCGGAAAAAGCTTATGACTGTATGTATGTTACCTTTAGCAGGGCGCATGCGCACACTTTGTAATCTGCGACTCCAGTTGTTACCATATGACAGATAAAATGACTTTTCTCTTAAATATATAAGCCATCTAATTCTTAGGCTATATTGACAAGGGCGGTTTGGAGCTGTGAGTAGGCGTGGGATTTGTCACATATGGTTTAGGGGCCGACATATCTCTCCCTCAATGCCGTACCGGGAGGCAAGGTCGGTAGCAGAAAGCAGCGAAGGGCCAACTGCGTCCAAAAGCGATCGCACGGGCCGAAATCCCGGGATGACTCGTTTGGTACGACGCTCCAGCGCCGGTGTCTGGAGGTACTGCGTTTTTCTCTCTTGTTCAAACATTCCGTCAGCGCATGCGCAAGTGTTCTGGCTCTTTGATGAAAAATTGACATGCTGGTATTTTTATTTGATTTTTTACCAGCAATTGACATTTCAGTTGATTTTATAGGCATCAACGTATCGATGCGTTATTTTGCTGGTAGGACTGGCTGGCCCGACACTTATGAAAAAAACTATGAAATGAGAATCGGGAGTCTTCCCTTGTCATGGAATGGCAGAATTACCCAGAATTCTTTTCGGGCATGAGCGAGGCAACTTAAGAAGCACGAGACTGGCCCTCATCGAATGGCTAAAGCGCGGCCAGAGGAAATGATTTCTAGCCAGATACTCAGGAGTAGGCCTGGTGTGTGCTGTTAACTTAGATTTTGGATTTCTGAACAAGTTTTTATCATAGAAAATTCGCGGCAAAGTTGTGCTTTCATTTCGCTGTAATTCTCGTGTCAAAGAAACGGTATAATAATGTAAATAAGAGAATAACGATATTTATATTTGCAGATTACCTGTCCTCTTACTACGAAAATCAAGCTCTGCATCTTTATGCAATAAACGCATTCAAAATTTCCTTGCATTACTTGATAAAAGTCTGGGTTTTTTTTGTTTTTAGTTTGGAAAAGAGGGTTTCTCTGCTGATATGGAAAATACGTTTTCTCTCCCGTCCCTTTCTTATGCATGATCTTCGCGGAAATTACATTCTGTCCCTCAATAAACCTGGAACAACCAGTTATGGTGTTAGTTCTCTTTTTTCTTACGTATCAGCTAAGTTGCGGAATGCACTACCTGATTTTATCCGTACCAATGAGTTTACTGGTTTTAAAAGAGAATCCAGGGCCGCATTTTGCACAGCGGCTTTTCTTTTTAATGAATATATCTTTAAATATTATGTATTTAGTAGGTATCTGTATATGCTATGTATTTTAGCTGTAAATGTAATGTCTCGAAGATATTAGCTCCTGCAGTTATTCGGAAAAAGCTTATGACTGTATGTATGTTACCTTTAGCAGGGCGCATGCGCACACTTTGTAATCTGCGACTCCAGTTGTTACCATATGACAGATAAAATGACTTTTCTCTTAAATATATAAGCCATCTAATTCTTAGGCTATATTGACAAGGGCGGTTTGGAGCTGTGAGTAGGCGTGGGATTTGTCACATATGGTTTAGGGGCCGACATATCTCTCCCTCAATGCCGTACCGGGAGGCAAGGTCGGTAGCAGAAAGCAGCGAAGGGCCAACTGCGTCCAAAAGCGATCGCACGGGCCGAAATCCCGGGATGACTCGTTTGGTACGACGCTCCAGCGCCGGTGTCTGGAGGTACTGCGTTTTTCTCTCTTGTTCAAACAATCCGTCAGCGCATGCGCAAGTGTTCTGGCTCTTTGATGAAAAATTGACATGCTGGTATTTTTATTTGATTTTTTACCAGCAATTGACATTTCAGTTGATTTTATAGGCATCAACGTATCGATGCGTTATTTTGCTGGTAGGACTGGCTGGCCCGACACTTATGAAAAAAACTATGAAATGAGAATCGGGAGTCTTCCCTTGTCATGGAATGGCAGAATTACCCAGAATTCTTTTCGGGCATGAGCGAGGCAACTTAAGAAGCACGAGACTGGCCCTCATCGAATGGCTAAAGCGCGACCAGAGGAAATGATTTCTAGCCAGATACTCAGGAGTAGGCCTGGTGTGTGCTGTTAACTTAGATTTTGGATTTCTGAACAAGTTTTTATCATAGAAAATTCGCGGCAAAGAAACGGTATAATATGTAAATAAGAGAATAACGATATTTATATTTGCAGATTACCTGTCCTCTTACTACGAAAATCAAGCTCTGCATCTTTATGCAATAAACGCATTCAAAATTTCCTTGCATTACTTGATAAAAGTCTGGGTTTTTTTTGTTTTTAGTTTGGAAAAGAGGGTTTTTCTGCTGATATGGAAAATACGTTTTCTCTCCCGTCCCTTTCTTATGCATGATCTTCGCGGAAATTACATTCTGTCCCTCAATAAACCTGGAACAACCAGTTATGGTGTTAGTTTTCTTTTTTCTTACGTATCAGCTAAGTTGCGGAATGCACTACCTGATTTTATCCGTACCAATGAGTTTACTGGTTTTAAAAGAGAATCCAGGGCCGCATTTTGCACAGCGGCTTTTCTTTTTAATGAATATATCTTTAAATATTATGTATTTAGTAGGTATCTGTATATGCTATGTATTTTAGCTGTAAATGTAATGTCTCGAAGATATTAGCTCCTGCAGTTATTCGGAAAAAGCTTATGACTGTATGTATGTTACCTTTAGCAGGGCGCATGCGCACACTTTGTAATCTGCGACTCCAGTTGTTACCATATGACAGATAAAATGACTTTTCTCTTAAATATATAAGCCATCTAATTCTTAGGCTATATTGACAAGGGCGGTTTGGAGCTGTGAGTAGGCGTGGGATTTGTCACATATGGTTTAGGGGCCGACATATCTCTCCCTCAATGCCGTACCGGGAGGCAAGGTCGGTAGCAGAAAGCAGCGAAGGGCCAACTGCGTCCAAAAGCGATCGCACGGGCCGAAATCCCGGGATGACTCGTTTGGTACGACGCTCCAGCGCCGGTGTCTGGAGGTACTGCGTTTTTCTCTCTTGTTCAAACATTCCGTCAGCGCATGCGCAAGTGTTCTGGCTCTTTGATGAAAAATTGACATGCTGGTATTTTTATTTGATTTTTTACCAGCAATTGACATTTCAGTTGATTTTATAGGCATCAACGTATCGATGCGTTATTTTGCTGGTAGGACTGGCTGGCCCGACACTTATGAAAAAAACTCTGACATGAGAATCGGGAGTCTTCCCTTGTCATGGAATGGCAGAATTACCCAGAATTCTTTTCGGGCATGAGCGAGGCAACTTAAGAAGCACGAGACTGGCCCTCATCGAATGGCTAAAGCGCGGCCAGAGGAAATGATTTCTAGCCAGATACTCAGGAGTAGGCCTGGTGTGTGCTGTTAACTTAGATTTTGGATTTCTGAACAAGTTTTTATCATAGAAAATTCGCGGCAAAGTTGTGCTTTCATTTCGCTGTAATTCTCGTGTCAAAGAAACGGTATAATAATGTAAATAAGAGAATAACGATATTTATATTTGCAGATTACCTGTCCTCTTACTACGAAAATCAAGCTCTGCATCTTTATGCAATAAACGCATTCAAAATATCCTTGCATTACTTGATAAAAGTCTGGGTTGTTTTTGTTTTTAGTTTGGAAAAGAGGGTTTTTCTGCTGATATGGAAAATACGTTTTCTCTCCCGTCCCTTTCTTATGCATGATCTTCGCGGAAATTACATTCTGTCCCTCAATAAACCTGGAACAACCAGTTATGGTGTTAGTTTTCTTTTTTCTTACGTATCAGCTAAGTTGCGGAATGCACTACCTGATTTTATCCGTACCAATGAGTTTACTGGTTTTAAAAGAGAATCCAGGGCCGCATTTTGCACAGCGGCTTTTCTTTTTAATGAATATATCTTTAAATATTATGTATTTAGTAGGTATCTGTATATGCTATGTATTTTAGCTGTAAATGTAATGTCTCGAAGATATTAGCTCCTGCAGTTATTCGGAAAAAGCTTATGACTGTATGTATGTTACCTTTAGCAGGGCGCATGCGCACACTTTGTAATCTGCGACTCCAGTTGTTACCATATGACAGATAAAATGACTTTTCTCTTAAATATATAAGCCATCTAATTCTTAGGCTATATTGACAAGGGCGGTTTGGAGCTGTGAGTAGGCGTGGGATTTGTCACATATGGTTTAGGGGCCGACATATCTCTCCCTCAATGCTGTACCGGGAGGCAAGGTCGGTAGCAGAAAGCAGCGAAGGGCCAACTGCGTCCAAAAGCGATCGCACGGGCCGAAATCCCGGGATGACTCGTTTGGTACGACGCTCCAGCGCCGGTGTCTGGAGGTACTGCGTTTTTCTCTCTTGTTCAAACATTCCGTCAGCGCATGCGCAAGTGTTCTGGCTCTTTGATGAAAAATTGACATGCTGGTATTTTTATTTGATTTTTTACCAGCAATTGACATTTCAGTTGATTTTATAGGCATCAACGTATCGATGCGTTATTTTGCTGGTAGGACTGGCTGGCCCGACACTTATGAAAAAAACTATGAAATGAGAATCGGGAGTCTTCCCTTGTCATGGAATGGCAGAATTACCCAGAATTCTTTTCGGGCATGAGCGAGGCAACTTAAGAAGCACGAGACTGGCCCTCATCAAATGGCTGAAGAGCGGCCAGAGGAAATGATTTTAAGCCAGATACTCAGGAGTAGGCCTGGTGTGTGCTGTTAACTTAGATTTTAGATTTCTGAAGAGGTTTCTATCATAGAAAATTGGCAACAAATTTGTGCTTTCATTTCGATGTAATTCTCGTGTCAAAGAAAGGGTATAATAATGTAAATAAGAGAATAGCGATATTTATATTTGCAGATTACCTGTCCTTTTACTACGAAAGTCAAGCTCTACATCTCTTTGCAATAAGCGCATTCAAAATTTCCTCCAATTACTTGATGAAAGTATGTTTTCTTTTGTTCTTTTTGCTTTTTTTTTTTTTTTTTAAAAAGGGTTGTTCTGCTTGTATGAAAAATACGTTTTCTCTCCCGTCTTCCTCTTATGCATGATCTTCGCGGAAGTTACATTCTCTTCCTCAATAAACCTGGAACAACCAGTCATGGGTTATGGTCTTAGTTCTCTTTTTATTCTTACGTATCAGCTAAGTTGCGGAATGCACTACCTGATTTTATCCGTACCAATGAGTTTACTGGTTTTAAAAGAGAATCCAGGGCCAAACCAAACCGCATCGATTTTGACGCGGTTTCAAAGTCATGAAACCGTGTCGATGTGAAACTGCATTCGTGTAAACGCTGCCTTAGCAGTTGCGAAGAGAATCCTGAAAAATTCATGACTTCGACGGGGTCTGAACCCGTGACCTTGCGATACCAGTGCGACGCTCTAACCAACTGAGCTATGAAGCCACTGACGTTGGGAGCTGGTCATTTGTGAAAATCCACAATGTCAGTGGCTTCATAGCTCAGTTCGTTAGAGCGTCGTACCGGTATCGCGAGGTCAAGGGTTGAAAGCCCGTTGAAGTCAATAATTTTTCAGGCTTTACTTCGCTCCAGTTGATGTCATATCCGCAGTTCAATATATGATTCATTTCATAGATCATTTCGTTAATTGATTCGGGTATAATCGGAAAATTCCTCGTGATTCTAAGAATAGTTTAGAGACCTTCGGACTACTAGCAATGATCAACACTGAGTTACAGGAGACTTGTGATTGAATGAACAAAATAAATACGATATCGCTACGCTAGGGACAGAAACGAGGCGAACTTCCAAGCAAACGATGCAAGCACACATTTGCACATGCGTGACTCTCGCTGTATCTGAGTAACCACCTGCTTAGATTTGTGATTTGAATTCATTATCACGAAAGATATTAAATTTAAAGCTCCTCTTGTTGAAATGCTTGTAGAGATGTGAATGTCAAAGGAATGGAAAAGGAACTTTCTTTAAGTTCCAGAGCTTTGAAGCAAGCAACCGTGGACAATCTTCCTGTCGGTGTACGTTGAATCAGTGGGTTGATTTTATCGGCATAATTACAAGTTGAGAAGCCAAATATTTTGAGCAAGAGCCGATACAACGTAGATTTTATTTTAGTGGTGTACTATATTTCGGCTGGCCAAACCGGCCTTCTTCAGGTACAACTAGGGACACAGTAAACTGAAATTAATAAATTAATACAAATCAAATGAAATGTTTTTTTTTTTAGGAAAGGGGAAAACAGAGTAGAGTAGAGAACCAACACATGCAACCAACATACGAGTCAGGGAATCGAACCCGGACCACATTGGTGGGAGGCGAGTGTTCTCACCACTGCGCCATCCCTGCACCCGCTATGTGTCTCGTTAAATAAGTACAGTTACACTTTGGACCGTAATATATATTCTTTAATCGTTGTACCGTATTACACTTATATACTTTGATCGTGCCGTATCACACATTTCTTTTCTTTTTGCGAAAAACTATATCGCGAATGCTGTATTTGCAGTAAGTAATGTTAATTATGGAAGAAAAAAATCAAAATGATCGTTCTCATTTCTTGAAGAAAAAAAGAAAAAAACATGTATAACGTAAAATTATGTCCACATCTCATCATATAGGTAAAAGTTATTGGGCGAGATGATTGAAGTATGTTGAACGTGCCTCCATATTTAAATATTCAAAAGTTTACAGTGCCTCGTGCAGAGGACGTTGAAGGATTCGAATGAGCGGAGAAGCCTGTCTTGGCTCCGACGGGTGCAACCTGAACAGAATCACAAATAGGAAGTTTACGCTTCGTGGAAGTGAAGTATAACATTCCGTCAATAAGAAGAATTCCTTTGGCTATGGCGAAGGCTCTGTGGAGAGAGAAAATAAATTTTTTACAGACCGATCTATTTTTTGGACTACCTTTTCCGCAAAAATATAAAAACAAAAAGGCACCTGCCTTTTCCGGTGTCACGACGTTTTGTGCTCCACCGTGTTATCTGTTCCCCCGAAAACTGGGCACTAATACTGTGTGTTCCCCCTTCGCCATAAAGATAAATATGGTACCAGAATATATGAATACAGAAAGTATCCTAAACATGCATAAAAGCCAACCTTAGGCCTAATTAGGCCTAAACAAAAGCCAGTTTTAGGCCTAAGGTTAGCTCTTATGCATGTTTAGGATACTTTCTGGATTCATATTCTACTATCATATAAATCGTTATGGCGAAGGGAGAACACACAGCATTAGTGCCCAGTGATCAGGGGGAACAGATAACACGGTGGAACACAAAACGCTGTGACACCGGTTCGGTGACGCTATCACGTCAAGTGAGCTTCTTGTGATTGGTCATAGGTCTCCCGCAGGAGTCTCATTCGCGGGAAAGACGTCTCTAAAAATAACTAGGTCTGTCAAAACGCCCGATCAAGAAGTCAATTCGGAGGAATGCTCCTACTGATGGGCTTGATCTGACCTCGAAGTCAACAGTTGACAAAACGATTGCCAACGAGTATCAGTCTGGTAACGCGATTCAACCTACAACAAAAGTTATTACACACACTCACTTGGGAGGGATGAAACATGGTGGTCCGCCTGTTTTAGCCCAGTGTTTCTTGCAATAATAGCAACCACAGCCCATTTGAGGGTGTTTCACATGATCGGATGCTGGAGGACCGAAGATTACACTTCTTGCAAACATGATATCAGATTTGAATGTACTCTTCCTTCCCCTCTTCTTCATCAGTATGGCGTCCATCTTGATAACCTGAAATTGTACATGCAAACCATTTACTGGTTTTGCTTTAACTTAACGCGTTTTTCCGCTCTCCTATTGTTTACATAAAAACCTTTTTTCTTTTCTTTTTTTCAACTTCAATTGCCTATCGATGTCGCAGAGCGACAGATGATCATTACGCATACCCATACTTTTTTTAGGAAAGCATTCGGTATATCAATCGCAACTTGGTTACTCTTGCATTCACACTTACCCTTCTCATATGGAGTCCCTTTGCATTTAAATCTCTTGTTTCTTCGTCAGCGTTGATAGTTGAAGCTGCGATCCGAATCCTGTCTTCAAAACCGGGGTCATGCAATTCATTCACCGTCTTTCCGATAACCTTAGACATTTCCTTGTTGCGTCTGTTGGCCTTCTGATGCGTGATTCCGGGCAAAATAACAGATTTTGCAAAAGCAATTTCTTCTGACAGAGGAGAATGTGACTTAGTGGTAGAATCAGATGGTACAGATAAAGCCTTGCGAATTACACGGCGTTTCACGGCACATCTTTTCTGTCTCTTCTTGTCCAGTTTTTCATTCATGATGATACTCTGTGGGCGAAACACTTTTGACAGTAAGAAAACGTGACAGCTACTGGCAGTAGAACACACGTAATGACTTCATTAACACGTTGAATTAAGAGCAATAGCACGGGATTGTTAGGATCACTGATACAAGTGTTATGAATTGAGTGATGGATGGGTTGTGGCACTGGGGTAGGACAGGTTGGCGCCTCAGTCTTCCCCGGGACAAGGCACGCTCCGGCCCACCAGTTCTCGGGTGGCACCTTTAGCAAGTGCCAGCAATCCCTACGCCACCCCCGTTAAGGTTACAACAAACAGGGTGGGTAGAGCTCTATAACCTTAGTTGGCAGAAGTTAGAAGGAAACTCTGAATAATAAATAACACGGAAAAGGATACTCCATTAATACACCGATCATCAGTAGGGCCAGTCACCCACTTGTGGCCTTAGTAACTGACTCCGTAAGTCACGAAAGCTCGTGACCCCGGCTGATGATGAGAATCAATGGGGGCAAGACGGTAGCGAAAGACAGGAAGGTAGTGGATTTCTAGCCAACATATATGCCGGGTCTGTTTATTAAGTTACGAATCGCTTTAAAATAAAGTTACCTTTCCCAAACCAATGCTTTCGGTGAGAGATGTCCGTGTTTGTTCCGTCTGCACCTTGATAACTCGACGTTTCTCCTTACTTTTGTCCACAAACTCGTCTTTTTCAGTTAATATTTGCGACCATGCTACTTTCAGGTGATCAAGAAATCCAGAGGAATGATCTTTGGACGTAAGACGTCTGATGATAAGGCGAGTATTCTTTGCTTTGCGCCCGCCAATCGCCTTTCCTAATAATTAAAATATGGGAAAACGGACGTCATCTCTCCCATAAGAGCTTTTTCCACTTCATTTCCTTGTAAAACCTGCGATTGGGGGATAGGGGGATTTTGGAGGGGAAAGGGGAGGCGGTTGGAAAGGATAGTGATTAGAAATATCGCCACAGGAAAGGAAAGGAACTTTATTTAAGTGTCTAGTCTTCTAGCGCTGGAGCACTAATTGGGGACACTGTGAAATGAAATCAACAAATTAACACAAATCAAATCCAATCAAATCAGGGACCCATATAACCCCCTGCTGATCTACTGAACACCTGGCCCCAGTTATTCAGAGACTGTATAACTTCATCCGTTGGAGGAGTCGCTTTCCGACAGCTTCAATCTGTGCAAAGATTTCCGTATTTACTAACATGACAATATGCAACTCTAAGCAAATCTAAGGACACTTTCCAATTTGACAGTACTGACCCGCCAGACCGGGTATTTGGAAGGACTAACTCTACAACGTCTTTAAATTGACACACAAATTGACAAGCATTATCACACTTCGAGGATGACATATACTCCTCCAGAAGAATGCGAGGGATTGTCATGCAAGTGTTCCTTCAAACTGTTGCATACTGACGGGTATGGCCGGCCAGTTCTGACAAAAGGAAAGCGCTCCAAATAAAGACTTACCGAAAAACTTTGACAACGTTGAACGTGACTGAAGTATAGTTTATACTCCAGATAACAGTGACTTATTCACTGGATGAAGAAATTCTGTATTTGGACAACTAGGGTGGAAAGTGGGCTTACCCTACACGGTTGTTTAATTCTTCTTATTGGAGAAAGGTCATGTTGTTCCTGGGGCTCGTCTCTTTTAACGTTAAATTTTTTTTCAAGATAGCATAGAGCAAACTAATTGTGAAGTTTGCTGACTTAAAACCTCTCCGTTTTTAAGATAAAGCACGAAGATTTGTGACACCCGAAAAAAGCCCGAAATGTTTCATGACGTTCGAGAAACGACGGGGCAAGTGCTCCTTCCTTACCTCGTTTGAGTTCCGTTGAAGCCTTTGGGGGTGTAGGTTGCGGTGGAGGCAAGGGTGGTGCAGATGGGGGAGGCACCACAAAACTGTCATCATTATCAGCTGTTGAGTCAATCTTCACAGCATGCGGCTCAGTGGAGTAGATAAGCTCCCCTGATGAAGACTCGTATTCCGAACCAAGCAAAGAGTTGTCCTCGTTGTCGCGTTCCAAGGTACTTTCGTTAACGTCCAACGCCGTCTTAGCTGCCGAACCAGTTCCACTGGAGAGAAGCTCTGCGGACGAACACTCACTTGAGGGAACCAACACTAACTTCGTTTCCACCTCATCTTCGATTGTTATGATGACTTCATTTAACGGAGCCACTGGCGTTTTACAGGATTCTGTAGAAGAATTGCTTGTATTTGTTTCATTGGTGCATTTAACTGACCCTCCAGAGTCCTTGGATAAACCTGTCGATTCCGCTGCGGTAGAAGTTGACGCTCCTTGCATGTTACATGCAACAGGTGACTCAGGGGCAGAGAGGTGCGGCGATGTTGTTTCGTTTGCGGTTTCGTTGTCATCCGAAGTTGGCGCAGAAGTTGATGCTGATGGTAGTGTGTCGTTTTGTCCGCTTTGAGAGCAATTCCATAAATCCGGGGGCTCAGATTGAAGAGATATCCCTGAAAACCCATTCATTGGGGAAGAGGCGGGTGTTTCATTGGGTGTGCAGGAAGACGGTTCGGACATAGGAGATTGACAACCATTAAATGCATCAGATCCTAAAGTTTCGTTGACAAAACAAACTTCTCCGGGCTGAGTACTTTGTTGGGTGTTATAATGAGTTGTTTTTCCCCCCGTGGTGTTGTTATCGGCTTTTTCCGTTGACCCAGCATGATGATCCTTTGACTTTGCGGCAGATTTGTCATTTCCTTTCTTCTTTCGCATAGCACCTTTTCTTTTGAAAAATGATTTTTTGCTTGTTGCAGTTTCTCCACTGTCCGCTGCAGCACCAAGTTCCGGATCATCAAGATCTGGAGGTTTCTTCCTACATTTCTTGCTAAACAATGTCATAATAAAACCAAATTTCAGTATGATAATATTAAAACAGAGAAATCGATTTACTGACCTAAGTTGACTCAGAGAGATAAAAAGGGACAAAACATAAGAAGGAGGCTCTTCTCAGTTTCCATTGTTCTTTCTGTTTTTATTTATTTCCATTTTTTTTCCGTACGTGCACGTAAATACGAAGAGGCAGACAAAATATCTCAGACTGCAAGCCGTAGAATAAATGTCTTTTGGTATGGATTTGAGGCTAAGCGTGCACCAACACTGAATAGTTATGGCAACAAAAACATTAACAAATATCACACGAACACTAATAGGAAAGAGGAAAGTATAGCTCATGCGTTTCTTTAAGGTTTCACTTTGTTGCTATAATTTTCCTGTACCCAAGACAAGGAAGCGTCCAGAGGAATTATTGTTTTAATACAATCATGTTGAAAGTATTGTCAGATTTCCTACGTCCCGAATAAAAGCAAGGCCGGGTCCCTTAGAGAAAATCCAGACCAGACAGTTCGCAAGTGACGCAAAAACTTTGGTGCGATGAAATTCAAACAAAATTGAATGCAACACGCGCGCTAAGCCCTACAACTGAACTTTGAATGCATCTATTCTCTAATCTGACGATTTGTGAAGAACTAGTTGCTTACCATAACTGGAACACGCTTGTCACGATACAAAACAAAACAAGTATTCCAGCGGCTATTCCTGCAACAATGATAGGCGAGCTTGATTTTGCGGGGTCTTCAGCCTTTTTCTTCCTCTTGACTTTATATCGCGTGTTGTCATCCCTTTTTGTCAGAGGATGAGCTACGGGCCACCTTATATTCAAGGGCCTCGTCCTTTCTGGACGAACACCAGTTTTGACTTCTTGCAAAGAGGAAGTTCCTTTACTTGTAAACTGTCCTTCTGGTGTAAACACTTCAGGGTTTTCGTTTGTAAAAGATTCTTCTTCGCTTCTTGATGACTGTTCCTTATCGTTGTCTTTATCAGAATGGATTTCTTCTCGAATAATATCGAATGCATCTTTCTTTCGATGCAACTCGGATGGTGAACTTTGAAGTTCTTCATTTGGTTTGTGCTTTTCAAGAAGACTGCGAAGTTTTCTTTGAACCCTGTTGATGGAAGGCAGCTCGTCTCTTATTCCGTGAGAATCAACTTGATTTTGGTTGGTTTTACTCTGCAGGGCGGTATCAATTGCAGCATCCTCCGGTATACCTGCATCGGGTCCCGGGTCAGTATTGGCTGGTAGGTATTCCTTTCCCAAGAAAGATTGCCCTGGTCCTATCGAAACGCTTTCCAAATGTTCCTTTCTTTTTGGGGTATCCTGTGAATCGTTATCCGTATAACTGTGATCATTGGGTCTTTTGGAGTCCACATGCGATGATGGTCGTGCAGGAATCAACCACGAGTCTCGTGGTATTGCTTTTCCTTGGTCGTTGGTGAACTCCTGGGGTTTAATCTGTTTGGATTGATCTGTCTTTTGGTAGACAGAATCTGGTGAATCAGGCGAATCAGGTGGATCGGGTGCCTCTTCAATCGGTGTCAAGGTGGTAAGGGGGATTGAGGGTGTTCGATACTCCTGTCGCGTTCCTTGTAATTTCACTTTTGCCAGTTCGTCATCGGTGACAGCGATGTTAGAGAAATCTCTGACAAAGTGAGAGCGAAGTGGTGAGCCTGCAAGAAAACATATTTTTTAAAAGAAACCAAGATACCTTACAGAATGGCCATGGTATACCATGATTACTCGAGTTCAGACTTTGAAACGAAAACACGGACAAAATTCTTTGGTTTGAACTATATCTGAGGGCAATTAGAGAATCTTCCGGTGTGATCCCCTTTTTTTTACTTTCAAAGTAAAACTTGGGTGACATCGAATGATTTCCCCTTTTTTTTTACTTTCAAAGTAAAACTTGGGTGATATCGAATGATTTTTTAAGACACTCGAAACGTGACTTTAAAATGCGACCTAATATCGCGTAGTTGTAAGGAACTAACATACTTCTGCTAGACTGCTGGAGTGATGCTGGGGACTGTCCGATTTTTAAAGTCATGACTACCGGCAAAAAATTTGCACAAAATCGTGGCGTATTTACTTCTTTCAATTTTCGCATTTTTAAAATAATTAAGATAAGTAAACCGCGCTCTTACCTTCGCTGACGTTTTCCCATACTGTTGTCACGAGCAACACTATGATTATAACCTTTATCTTTTCCATTATAGACGCTGTGAAAACAAATGTTTGAACACAGAGCCAACTCACTGGAAAATGAACAAATGACTTTTTTACGTCACAGAAGTGTCATCAATCAATTATCTCTGCCGGGGTGCGCGCGCAAGCCTCGAGAACCAAATTTCTGAACTTTTAGTTTGAACAAGATATTTTCTAGTTTCGCCTAATTGTAGTATTGTTGTAATTTTTTTTTACAAGCTTAAAATATTTCTTATTGATCTCTATTACATTCTCCAGGTATTTGATGTATGTGGACATATATTGTACCAGACATAACATATATTTAACGATTATTCTACGATGGCGCGCTGGATATGTAGTGATAGATAACCACGCCGAGTTGGTTATAATCATTTTATATCCAGCAAGCCCGAGTAGAATAATCGTTTTATTAAAAACCCCAGGATCAACGACACTTTCGTGTTGATTTTATTTGGCTTTTGTTGGCCATTTTTTCTCAGAGCACTGTAAAAATGTTTCAGCTCGCTTCATTGCTGACGCTTTCCTTGACTATATTTGGTACAGTAGGTATTTGAACTGATAGTCTATATGTCCGGCGAGACAATGAAAATGCTGGAAATCTGATATCCGTAGTTCAGTTTTTAATAATAGTGTACATACGTAAGCCTATGCAACATAAGCTTATGATGTAAGCCTATGCGACACTGTACACCACTTTTTGGCTAAGCAAAAGTATATTTAGGCAATAGACCACAAGTTTTTATGGTTTATAGGCTGATAAACCACGCGGGATATTGGTAGAACACGAGAAGACTGATTCGTAAATCACGAGCCGCAGTCGAGTGATTTACAAATTCTTCGAGTGTTCTTCCAACATCCCAAGTGGTTTATCATGCTTATAAACCATAGAAACCTGTGGTCTATTGCTTTTTTATAATAATTCAGAAGACGCGCGATTTTTCCATGAGTTTACTGACACAATAAAACATAGCTGATTGACCAATCAGAGCGCGAGCATTGATTTGGTTATTATATAAAATGCTATACACCCCTTCACAAGGGTATACGGGACTACTTAACAATTAGACCTGTAGCCCGCAAGGGCTACAGGTCAATAGCCCTTGAGGGCGAATGGTCTAATTGTTTTAGTACCACCCAACTAGTCGGACAGAAAAGGCAATAATAAAGTTAGCAAATGCAAGTTGAAGAAATATTTATTTGGGAATAAAACGAAAGAAAGCGTCACGCTTTGCGCTACTCAAGGACTATTACTAATAATTCTCTAGTAGCGTAGTCAATTAAAATGCAGTCCACTAGTTGGGTGATACTAAATCACTATATAAACCATACTATAAAGGCTATAAACCAACATACAAGGCAAAATAGGGCTGGCTATATGTTGTCGGTCAAAT
>NC_090883.1:37708166-37745666 GCF_036669925.1 Montipora capricornis
CATTTGAATAACAATAGAGAAACGTACGACTTCTGGTGGACGAACAAAAGACGCTAATGAGATATCTTTTGTTTTCGTCCACCAACATGGCGGCGATGACGTCACGTGAAAATCTCCTATAATGAGTCCACTCGCGATTGTTGCTTTATCAAAATGCCCAAAAATTATTGTTAACAATCTTCCCTACTTATTTTTTTTGTAAAAAAAGAAAAGAAAACTAATGCGTACAGTTACTGATATTTGTAGATCACGGTATAATATCTCCGTCATATACCATGATGGCGAAGCCAATAAAAACTCTAGAATCATTGCATTAAGGCTGGTTTACACTTACGACGAAATTATAAGCATAAATGCAAGCACAATGTTGTTTTCACGTCCGATAAGCATAAGCACAAGGTGACATGCGCAAGCGCAGAGCACAAATATTTTGGCGCCAAAATTATAAATCCAAAATGGCAGACGCCGAGGAGATGTTGTTGCTTGTTCCTCTATTGCGAAGAAGAAGGCGAAGGGAAGGAGCAACAGAAGAGAAGCCAAAAAGGGTTTGGGTGAAGGAAATCTTTCGTAGGCGGAAAGAGCAAAGCGAGTTTCAAAACCTGGTGAGGGAGCGCAGGCTGGGCGATCGAGAGTTCTATTTCAGGTATGAAATAAAAATGACTTGCAATAACGTTAAACAAAATCTAGTTTAAAAAATTTTACAAAGTAGTTATAGCTTATAAATTAAAAAACGTGCTTCTCTGTTTTCTTGTGCTCATCCTTGTGCTTGTCCTGGTTTACACAGGTGACGAATCGACACAAGCATATGCGCAAAAGCACAAGGAAAAGGAACAATTTCCTTATCTTGTGCTTGCGCTTAGGCTTGCGTCGCCCCGGTTTACACGTTGATTTCTTGTCCTTATGTTTGCGTCGAACGTGTAAACCAGCCCTTATCCAATGATCATCTAGTTTTAAAGGGAACCTCCACTAAAACAGGAATATATCTTTAAAATAGTTAACATAATGTTCACAATCAAAATTGTTCGAAAGTTTTCCAATGGGAGCGTTTGTATCCGAAATAAATAAATGTTAAAAACGCTTCTTTTGGTTTTCAAATTTCCCGGGCGCCGCCATCTTGAATAATTGTGACGTGTCATGGTTGCCCTAAATTTATTCAAGATGGCGGCGCCCAGGAAATTTGAAAACCAAAACAAGCGTTTTTGAAATTCATTTATTTCGGATACAAACGATTCCATTAGAAAACGTTTGAACAATTTTGATTGTAAACATTATGTTAAATATTTTGAAGTTGTATTCTTGTTTTAGTGGAGGTTTCCTTTAAATTATATTCGATATTTTATCCATTGACAAAGGATATCGGCATGGTTTCCTGCGTACAGCAAGCAGATATTGGCAAACATTTTCCGAACCTCGCTTGGTTTTTTTTTTTTGTGAGAGGACAACAAGATAAAAGTACAAGCTTCTTTATATTTGTTTCATGGCGCTTAAGTTATTAACAGCATCGCACACATATAAAAAAGCAAACAAACAAATTACCTTCTATTCTGGCAATTTCATCCAGCGTTTTTTGAACATCTACTTGTGGTACAGATTTTAAGTCTTGAGTTTGAGGCGACAATTTTGCCTCTTGCTGTACTCTAAAATGCCAAACATAACAACTTCAGATAATTTGTGGGTATCATGAACCTTAACCAGGAGGAAAGGAAAGGAGCGTCTGTTGTTGCTCTTTAATTTTGCAAAAAAAAAAGAAACCCAGTTCATTTACCTGTTTATAACAGTTCCGTTGCTATCTGAAAGCAAACACATGAGATTGAATTGAAGAAGACTTTCTTGCCATGAAGTATGATGTATCGGGATAAACAACCCAACATAAAGGCGTTTGATAGCCGCCTGTAGTTTTCCACGTTTGTTGGAGAAAGATTTACACACAAACCGTGGCCCCGGAAAGACCGCGCACCACAGGTAACCCACTCCAAATTAAAAATTTCTGTTTGCAGCCTATGCTCGAACCCAGACTCTCTGAGTTCAAGGTTCGCTTGCAAGCCACTTTCTAAACCAAACGAACCCACACACTATTTGCAAAGAGTAGGGCATGGAGATCCCGGTGCTATGCTTTGTCCTCTGTGGTGTATCACGGTTGGTCCTTGCATTCAGAACCTGAGCCCGCAGTAAGCGTGGCAGTCAAAACTGTGTTATCCTGTCAATCATTTTTCCTTTCGTCGGAAACGGTGCATTTTTGTGCGCAATAGACATTGTTGTCGATCTACCCTGTCGAAAGGACGCCACCAAAGTCTTTTTTCGCGAAGTTAGCACAAATAAATACATTATCAATGCAGTTTTGACGTCGTCTTACACTTGAAAATATCACACTCAATTCGTCTTAAAAAAAGCACAAATAACTGCCTAAGCACAACAGCTAACGTTCGAATCGCCACTCGCCGTAACCCAGTTTTGGCGCCAACGTTTATTGACAAAAAAGTTACCACAAAACCTTTTAAATGGTTTCCTGGCCCTTTAATTGCGAACAATCAACGCAACTGACGTTGGACAGCACAGTTTTTCCCGCTCGTTGAATTCTGAATTCAGGAGCTCTAGCCGTATGCACGGTGAAGGGTAAATGATATTAGCTACACCAAGCTACTCTAAAATCCGAGAGTAAGTAAAGATATGATGATAATCATGATGAGCTAAAGAACGCCTGACCTACCAGGCAAGAACCAAATACTAACCTTTGGAAGGGTAGAGTGAGGGTCCTAATGATAACAAAAGTCTCTCGAGTTGTTGAAGCTCCTTTTCTGCGACGTCACATGTGGCGGAAGTCGTGCTTTCATCGTCACTTTCTAAGATAAAACATAATTATACCTAATAACGTAAAGTTGTAAAATAAAAAGCACGAAAAAAAGGAGAGGGAAACTTCTTCTTAATCTTTTGGCAGAACAGCCTCTGATTACTCACCATCGCTATCAAACGAACATTCATTGCACGACTGGTGGGGAGAATCTGGGTTCGAACTTGGTACCTGGTCTGCTTCTGCGCTTGGTTGGGACCCCGCTGAAAATAGTAAGACGAGAACAACTTAAATCACAAATCAAGTGAAGCTATGATCCTCGCAGTTAAGAACGCAATTTTAGCAATTGCATAGAGAAGCCTGAAAAACTCAGGACTTCTGCGGGGTTTGAACCCGTGAACTCACGATGCCGGTGCGACGCTCTAACCATCAGAGCTATGAAGCACTGATGTTGGAGCTGGTTATTTGAGGGTTCAAATGTTCGCGTGATGAATGAATTAACGAAGGAAATGATATATGAAATGAATATATATATATATAAAATATATATCAAAATAAATTACAAACGAGGCAAAAATCTCCCAAAAAATCCCGCGACTTTTGCACAATTACAACCGTTTTCTCCCAAAAAATCCCGCGACTTTTGCACAATTACAACCGTTTTTAAACCGTTTCCTCGGTTGCTGCCGGTTGAAAACGAAGATCAACCAGAAGCGTTTCTTCCGCAGGAATCAAATACCCAACATAGCATTTTACAGTTGTGTGCTTAGTTACCAGGCGTTCGAATAAAAGCGAGGCTGGAGTTGACCTTGTTTTGATACAAACCTCACTGCTTTTCTTATGTAAATAGAAACTCGTTAGCATTACAACAACATGATTTACAACTGCAGCCTCGCTTTTATTCAAAGGCCTGGTAACTAAGCACACAACTGTAAAATGGTCTATTGATTCAACTAGAATAAGACGATTGATCCCAACGGAACATGGCCTTTGATTAAAACTCCTTTGAACTCTTTTAGCACTTACAATTATGTTCTTCGTTCCGCCTGGTAAAGATGTCGTCTGAATCTTCGCTACTGGTAGGAATCCGATCGGTCCATGTTTCTGGTACCTTTTGTTCGCCTATAAAAATTATATTACATTTCTGAGTGTGTTATAAATTCTCTCTAGCATGAGTTTAAATTCATTTGCATCACAACCGTGTATGTCTAAAGATATGAATACCTTCCTCGGAGAGTAACGAGGATTTCCTTCGAGTTCGGTTTAACCTGCATCCTGTGAGCTCGGTAGAAGGGCTGGGAAGATTGTCCGGAACAAATTGAGAGTCTAAAATAAAAATGCGAGTTTTTAAGCGTGATACTTTGATGAAAGGAGCTCACATACAACTATATGTATACCTGTACACCTAGTGAATGTAAATTCAAAGCATTTTGACCAATCACAAGAAGCGCAAACAGCGCGACGAACCAATCAAAGCACGGGAAAATGAGCATGTGTAAGTCGCTATCGGCTTTGGTTTTGCTCCTCATTGGTTGAAAAAATGGCGCGAGATTTTAAGCTAGTCACCAAGGGTACCAAGTTTACTCACCCCACTCAATCGACAACCCCGGCGGAAAAAAAGGCCCTGGGGACGAGGTTGCTCAATCTAATGCCACTCTATTGGTCGATTCATTCATAGTAGCGCTTCTTGCAATCCCTGTGCCCTAACCTATTAGCTGGTTATGGCCATTAAGTGTAGTTTCCCCTTAAACGCGCTCTAAACATGGAGAAATCTTCTTTGAAACAAATACCAGAATGGTACACGAAGTACACCCTTAAACTGAAAACTAAATTAACATCGCCGAAAAATCCTACAAGTGCTCACCACTTCTTTTGGAGTTTCTGAGATGGAGTTCAAATGGCATCAAATACCTAGAAAGAAAGGTGCAAAGAATCGGAGAGACTCAAACCCACATTCACTGCCAACGCCCAGCCTGCCGCCTCTGCTGACAACTTATTTTAGATTATCTCTTTCCTCTTAGGATTTGGTATAAGAATTACCAAATAACGGGCTCATCCTCGGTGTAAAAACCTGTGAAACTCACAGATGACGTAACACAAAGAAAAACAAAAAAGCAAAAAAACATCAAACAATCACCTAACCCTACCACGAGCTAACAAAACAAAGAAAAAGTTTCAGAGGTTTTTACACCGAGGTAAACCCGAAAAAAACCCGATTGAATCAGTTTTAGGTTTCCCTCCCATTAATTTCTTTCAGATGTTAATCCCTTTGGTGTACTAACCTACTTGTTTCATCGATTCATCAAGACTCTGATCAACATCAACGATAAGTTAATCAACTTGGTATGCACGTTAAATCATTTCCTAGCTCTTGGAGCCCCGTCAAGCGCTAGATTTTGGTCAGTTGAGCCGACCCGCCATATTGAATTTATCTTCAACTTGGATTTTTCTTCGTTTCAAGCCGTAACTCGTTCTGATTTCGCCGGATCTATTTGACCTTAGTTGAATACTAAACCGTGTGTTGATATTTTATTTGAATATGCAAAATACTGGGAGCGCAAGACACCATTGAAGACACTACAGGTACCTTTGATAAAACACTCTGGCCGAGCTGCTCGTCCCACCGTACACTACGCCTGAGTCCAGGAGCTCGTTATACACTTTGTTCCACAGTTTGTTCTGGCACACCTGAAGGTTGAGAGGAAAAAAGACATTCATCGAATCAGCCGATCATAAATGTCGTCAGAGTCAATTAAACTGATAAATCCGAACTCGAAATGCTGCAAACACGCGCAGCTGGTGTTACAGTCACGCTATACAACAAGTTGCAAAATTAGTGGAGACACTTCACCTTCTTAGGGCGTTATTAATTTACCTATTATCTCTCACACTGCAACCCCCCTTCCCCCCCCCCCCCCCTCTTATCAATGTTGTTAGCAAGACAAAAAAAATGCCGAAAACTTAAACAGTCAACATTGAAAGGGGGAGAGGGGGGGGGAAGTCGAAAAGGTTGAAATTCTAGATAAGGCGGGTATTAGAAGCTAGAAAAGGTGTTTTTTTAACGGGAGCGTCTCAACAATTTTGCAACTTGTTGTCGCATGTTTGCGAATATTCATGCACGGCGGTTTGAAGACCAGAGGCTTGTGATGCAGCACATTAACCCTTTGACTCCAGGAGTGATCAGTATGTAAATTCTCCTCACAGTTTCAATGAAATTTCAGTCGGAAAGGTATTGAGAATGAAGATCTTGATATAACAAAATTCTTACGACTATCCAATAAAGAAATCTGTGGTACCAGTTAGGAGAATGAACGTTTCCATCTTGGGAATAAACTGGTTAAAAAGGAAAGAGGAATGAGGGCGAACGTTTTAAAAGAAAACTGTGGTGCTGCGCCGGTGGCAAATGAAACACCAAATCTGAAATTTGGTTTCACCAAAGGAGTTGATACAGGGGTTTTCAATTGAGTGTCGTAAAACGGCAACTACCAAAGCAATTACTTCGACCAATCACAGCAGATGCAAACAGCGCAATGAACCAATCCAAATGCGAACCAATTCCGTGCAACTTGCTCAAAGCGCGGGAAAAATCGCGCGTGCAAGTCGTGATTGGTTTTGGTTTTCTCTCTCATTGGTTGATAAACTGTCGCGAGATTTTTAAACCAATCACTAAGCGTAGCACTTGCAATCGCGTAATTACTTTCGACAGTTATTTCAAAACTGCTAAAAAGGTAACTAAGGTCTTGTTCTATTGGGATCAACCGTTTCAACCGCAACCGGTTTCGGTTGAGGCGGTTGAGGTTTCCCAATAGAACACTTTTCCAACCGTTTTCGGTTGAAAAGCGGTAACTGCTGGGAATAGTTATTACCAGACTTCTCAGCGTTGACAAGTTGAGGCCTGAAAGCAACACGGCAGGAGCCCGTGGCCGACTGTAAATGGCCCGTGTAAACGACAGCGGTTGCTGCCAATGCTTTTTCAACCGTTTCAACCTAGCTTGATGCCGGTTGAAAAAGTTGATCAACCAAACCAACCGAAAACGATTTTTTCCCAATAGAACACGAAAAAACCTAACCAACTCACCCAACTAAAAACGGTTGATCCCAATAGAACACGACCTAAATTAACCAAAGTAAGAAAAACGTTTCGAGCGTTTGCCCTTCATCAGAGTCAATACTTTTAAGAAGATGTTAAAGAAAAGAGAACGTTGAAAAACTAAGCTGGATGAATGGAAACCAGAGCCAAAGGTTTACTAAGCTAATCCTGGATTAGCGGAAACTGCAATTGCAGTTTACGTACCGATCAAAGATCCGCGCCCCTCAGGTTTTAACGTAAACCACTTTCCTTCAGCCTTAACATTTTCATCGGGAAAAAGTAAAACCCTAATGCCAGTTTCGGTTAAATCCGTCGTTTCGCGAAAGTAGCTTTCGAACAACAGTGTGGTAGGGATGACGGCCTCGTCGGCTAAAATCAGGCGATATTCCGCAAGATTGTTTTATCATTCAACACATTGATGACAAAGCACAATTTTCTACGTCTATTGGAAAAAAAAAGCTGGAAAACCTACCATTTTTCTCCGCGACACACAAAATTACGTATATCGCAGGATATCTGTTGAGTACGCATGACAAATACATTTGTATTGAGCGCGCGATGACCATATTTGGACTTTGTCACAATTTGTGGAATAACTAACAGTTAGACCCGTAGCCCGCAAGGGCTACGGGTCAATAGCCCATGAGGCGAAGCCGAATTAGTCGGACAGACACCCAACTAGTCGGACAGAAAAGGCAATAACAAAGTTAAAAGGACGAAAGTTAGCAATAATAAAATAAACATTAGCATACGTTTTCAAAACCTCCATGCTGCACGACTAAGTTGTAGAATCTCCTGAAACAAATGCGTTTACCACGCCACACTGGCTCTTTCGGCACAGTTAAGCCCCGCTCCAGTGAAAACGCCTCCAGTCTTTCTAAGAATTCTTTCTCCTGAAAAGGACACCAGACAATAAGGGGATGATTATTAAAGTACTTTAAAATAGCCAAAGTAAACCAGTTGTTGCTTGTGCGGGACAACTATCAGGCAGTTATCGTATACGTTATAAACAATCATGACGCTAAGAAAATACACCCAGTCGGCATTTTACGCGGCCTAAGAAAACGCTCGGGCCTAAGTTGGCTAAACACAGTGTTTCCGTGGTGAACGTTTCGCATGCCAGGACAGTATTGTTTCCCAGATTTTTAAACTAATCATCTCTATTGGAGGAAAGATATTTAGTAATATAAAGGTGGTAGTGAACAGACAAGTTAAAATGAAAAACAGCTTACTTCCGGTTGCCGTCCGTGGCTCAAAAACGTTGCATGCTTAACTCTTTTTCTACACAGTGAAATTAGCCAAAAAATGACCATTGTTCTATTTTTAATTATTTCCTTTTAATTAAACGCCGGCGCGGATTTTGAAAACCAAAACAAATATGGCGGAAAGGTTTTTTTTTTCTCCTTCTCGCGATGGTCTTGGAAATGCAGTGTAAATTCGCTTCCATTCCGTAAACGCCAGAAAATCTTTCAGAGCAACCCAGCAAAATGCTGCGCATGCGTATTCGTTCAAAAAATTGAGACCAACAGCTGTTGGCTGTTTTATTAAATTTCTCGCAAACCCGTCATTAGATTTTGGAATTAAAATAGTTCCAACGACAAATGAGTCGTGTATTAAAAAATTTTGAAAAACTAAAAATCTTCTATCAGCGAATTCTGGCAAATCCTCCTGTCGAAATTCTATGATAAAAGGTGTTACCTTCTTTAGTTCTATTATTTTACGTAAGCTGATGATGATATGCTACAAAAAAACTAATGAGTGAATTTTGCATAAATGAGGAATAAGTATCCCTTAAGCCTTGTTTTCATCTGGATGCGTTACCATGGTAACAGCCTGCAGAGCACATTAACAGTCAAAAATAGAAACCTTCGTTGGTAGCACTTATCAGTGACCGAGTTTGAGCCTCCAGGCAAAAACTGCATAAATATGGCAGATATGAAAGTACAAGTGCTTAAAAACTGTGTTCATCTTAAGTCGGGTTATGACGAGAGATTTTTAACACCTCCACAAAGCGTTAGAATACCAATTAATTTAAACGGAATATAGAATTGTCTACACTCAAATGAAAATCGCTCCAGCGAGTCCGGTCAATTCTTTCCTTTACGGTTTGTACAATATGCTTGTAAGACTTTTCTTTGCTCTCGTCGAGAAAGCACACTGAGGAAATTCTTTCTTTCTGTTTAAAAAATAACGAGCGCGGTTTCGAGGGACAGGAGTATCCATTTTCCTTCCGTAAGAGGCGGCTACATGCATTTGACCACGATTCCTAGCTTTATTTCCTGTTTGTTGCGATTGGTTAACCTAATACATGTTTTACTTCAAGTGACAAGTCACGAGATGAGGCTTTTGGAGGCCGATGTTGTCTGAGAGTTTAATTTCAAAGTCAATTCAAAGGTCAAACGTTATACGGATGATTAAGGAAAGAACGAAAATTTCAGGGATGTCCAGAAATGCCCCCCATTAGATGCTCGCGGAATTATTATTGTTGGATAGAGCGAGTTTCAATCGAGTGTCGCAAAACCAAAACCAAAGTAATTACTTCGGCCAATCAAAAAGGACGCAGACAATCCAGTAAACCAATGAAAACTCGAAGTAATTACACGCAGCCGACACAAAGCGCGGGAAAACGTGCACGCGTCAGCCATTTCACTGAGTAAAGTAATGCAAACCAAAGCAATTCGCTAATTACTTTCGACACTCAATTGAAAATCGCCCTATATAGGTTTAGACTTTTCGTGTTGGATGTCAAAATTGTGCGTGCATCTAATCAGGTGATTTCTACATAATAAAATTACATAACTGTCAAAATTTTCACGGGAGAAATTTTACACCAAGGAATGAACCTTTAGAAACAACCGGAGGGGGCGGGGAAGTAAACATAATCCGTGTAGGAGATTTTTCAAGGCAAAATTGTCTATGGGATTTTTTTAGGCGCAACCGCACGCTTGCAAGATTTCTTGAGGCAACGTTCCTTTTTGGGGGGGGGGGGGGGGAGTTGTCACTCCCCTCCGGTTATTTCTAATGATCCGTCCCTCAAACGCTATGCGACATTGGCATTTAACTCGCAACTTGTTCTCACATTGCGAATCAAGTTAATCGAGAGGAGTTATGTTGGGCAACATTTCTTGCAACTTGTTCCACTCTGGATGATCACAAGACATAAAATTGCCAGGCACGTTGCAAGAAAATTGCCCGGTGCATATCCTCGTTCCCAGGGTCTCTCTTCTCTGCCTCCATTGACGTTGAGAAAAAGACCTCAACGACAAAGGAGGCAGAGCAGAGAGACCCTGGGAACGAAGTTGCCCAGTGCATTGCAAGAAAAGACTTGCTTTGAATTTATCTCAAACACAAACCCTCCAATCAGTCACAGAGGTGACATTGCCACTGTAGTTAAGCCATTGCTTGTTTGTCATCAGTGGAATTGTCGGTGAGTTCAACGGACTGGTGGTGGATAACCTTCTCTCAGGAATTTTCGAATCTTGAAGTTCTTTAGCCTGAACTTCTTCATTACAAGCTACAGAATTCGCGGATCTGCCCTCCTCTGTTAGAAAGGGAAAAAAAAAAAGAATCTTTGTTGTCAGAAAAAAACCTTTCAAGCCAGTGATGTATACGTTTGTTATCAAATTGGATCGTGTCTGCCCAAGTGACCGAGCGTACAGACGAAGAGGTATATTACATATATACATATGCTGATGCGGATTAATCTCGTACCCAGATCTTCCACGGTCATACGGAAGGAAGATCTGGTAAACTTCGATTTCGAGCATGCTCAGTGCCAGCGAGGCCCGAAATACGGGCTTTTCTATCACTGCGCATGTTCGTACTCTCTGTTGTGATTTTGGGTGAGTTTGCGGAATAAACATGGATTTCGAGAGTATTCTTGAAGAGATTCTTTTGGGTAGAGGACAAGGTAACCTTAAACTTAAGCCGAAACAGAAAGAAGCGCTACAGGCGATTGTTTTTGAACGGTCGAGATTGTTTAATTGTCGGAGTAACTCAGAATCACTGAAACGAGCACTCAAGCTTAATCAATAAACGAGTGCTATTTTCTTCACACAATCTCGTGCAAAGTGTAGTTAGCCGAACAGTAAATTGAAAGCGAAAATGTTAAAGAGTGCTTAGACCTAATCACTGCAACGAGTGCTATTTTCTTGACACGATCTCGTGAAAAATGTTGTTAATCTAACCGTAAAATTCACAATTGATCACATACTTCAACTTGAATTTATTAGTTTCTGCGTACCGCGTAGTAAGCTACGCAGAACTTTATTCGAGTGGCAGGGTACGTGGGGCTTTTTCTCAACTGTAAAGCTTTTCCGGCGGCGGAAAAAAACAAAACTTTCCTCCGCACAACTGACATTTATTCAAAACAGCACATGAGCTTGCGAAAACCAAACCTTAATAGGCTACAAAAATTTGGTTTTATCAACAGAGTTGATAATGTAAATTGGCCACCGTACAGAGATTCTAAAAGCTGACGTTTCGAGCGTTAGCCCTTCGTCAGAGCGAATCGAGGGATTATGGGTTACGTGTAGTTTTTATAGTAGAGTAGGAGCTACGCTATTGGTGGTAACATGGCAACGTGAAAAATAGGAATATATTAGTTAAATGAAAAGCGTTCGTTAATACCGTGAGGATTAAGGGTGCCGATTTGAAAGATGAATTTTTGTTCCAGATTCTTAGGCAGATCTGCCTAACCACTCCAAAAAACACATGGCTATCTGCGGCCTTTCCCTACATCTAGGTACCACGGAAAGCCGCAAGAATCTGGAACAAAAATTAATCTTTCAAATCGGCACCCTTAATCCTCACGGTATTAACGAACGCTTTTCATTTAACTAATATATTCCTATTTTTCACGTTGCCATGTTACCACCAATAGCGTAGCTCCTACTCTACTATAAAAACTACACGTAACCCATAATCCCTCGATTCGCTCTGACGAAGGGCTAACGCTCGAAACGTCAGCTTTTAGAATCTCTGTACGGTGGCCAATTTACATTATCAACTCCGTTGATAAAACCAAATTTTTGTATACTACTTCCCCACCGACGCAGCACCACAGTTTCTTTAGAAACTACCCCTTAATAGGCTAGTTTCGAATTGTGCAGCAACAAAAGAACGTAGTCGAGGTTCAGGGGAATGATTAGCATTTTGTTTTGTTCAAAACAAAGGAAAATGCAAATTATTCCCCCGAACCTCGACTCTGTTCTTTTGTTGCTGTGCAATTCGAAACTAGCCTATCAAGTGCCCTGCGAAATAAGCCAATCGGAGCGTAGATTGCGTTGGCGCAACCTTTTTTTAGTAGCCAATGAAAAATGGTGTACTGTCGAACTTTACCAGATCTCACATTTCCAGTGACAGAGTGAGATCTGGGTACGAGTTTAGATGCGGATTACACTTAACACACTTTTTCACTTTATTTATTCCCCGAAATTCTCTCAAATACAACGTTTTGTTTTTAGAACTTTTTGATTGAATTTTTACTTTTTATTGGCTTTGAAAGACGGAAAAAGCCGGGTCATACTTGACACTGACGTCACTGTTTTCAAAGAACTTCAATTCAAAGCAGTCTGTGACGTCAACCCGGTGCTTTCATTGCTCGGTTATGGATCAAAGTTTGATGACTTTTTCCGTCTTTCAAAGCCGATAAGAAAGTGAAATTTCAATCAAACGATATGCTTGGGACAATTTCGGAGAATGAATAAAGTGGAAAAGTGTGTTGAGGTGATAGGCACTTTAACTGAAGCTGGTTATATTTCTTGTGTGACTACCTTCCGAAAGCGTGGATCATACCGTGAAAAAGAGAGTTCTCTTGCGTCCTTGGGTGTAATCGTCTGTGAGTGAAGAATACAAATAGTCACACAAACTGAAAGACCATTCCGGTTTTTTCAGCTCTTATTTCGCGGATGAAAATTACGCCGTATAAGGGGATGCTCCTCCTGGCTTACATCAGCGAAACTTTCTCGTTTCTCCAACAGATCATTTCTTTCATTGATATTTCTCTCTGAAGGAAACACGACAATGATTATAACATCCACTCACCATTTTTGCATTTAAAATGGCAAGATGCCAATCTCTCGTCAGTCGTCTTCTTTAACGAACTATGCGCTTCCTTGAGAGCAAAATCGTAAGATTTTTTCAGTTCAATCAACTGCCGTCCTTGAATCTTTTTGAACTTCGGAGCTTCTCTTTCAATTTCATCCATGGATTGGAAAGGGTGCACAAGGCGTGGCACTAGCCATGCACGAGAACGAGGCCGGCCAAAAAACTCCACGTGATAATGCGTGATTTCATTTTCCTTGTCCAGCGGTGCATCGTAGTACTCCCCGCAAGTTGGATCGCGCGTCAGCAGGCCTGGCCACCTTGTTACAGAAAAAATGAATAAGTCAAAGAACAACTAAATTGTAGTTTATCAACGGAGTTGATAATGTAAATTGACCACCGTACAGAGATTCTAAAAGCTGACGTTTCGAGCGAAGGGCTAAACCATATTTTTGTATACTACTTCCCTACCGACGCAGCACCACAGTTTCTTTAGAAACTACCCCCTTAAAAGAACAACTTAGCCGAGGATAGAAACAAAAATGAATTTCACGATGGATTGATAGACACGCTTGTGATCAGTGAACCATAAACTGCGGAGCAAAATCAGAGGTCATGAAAATTAAATTCAGTTCAACGGGTAACGGGGTTAGGCACACTTTTACATGAGGGATTTTATCCCGGGACGAAACTCGGCCCGGGTTGAGTTTCGTCTAGGTGTCTGGTCACTTGGCGCTAACTGTTTACATGCTCCTTGAATAAAATGTGTTCATCCCTGTCCTGAGTACCGGGATGAAATTTCATACCGGGGTGTAAAATCCACGTAAACACGATACACTTTTTCATCCCCGGCCGAGACCACGTTTTTCTGAGCCTTAATACAATTGACCAGCGGCGATTTAATATTCTACGCATATTCCATCTTCTCGTCAGTTTACCGCCAGGAGTTCAGACCAAAAATGGTAAGTAAACATTTCTTTTATGCGTCTTTCAGCACGACATTCATGTCTGTCAATAACCTGATCTTCTGTCTCTGAGAAATCGGCGCCATGTTTGACCAAAAGTACCGGTATAGCGGCCAGTAGGCCATTTCCAAGTTTGTCTGCCTCCTCTTCAAAGCGAGTCTAAGCGCGAAGTTTTTCTTATGAAAATTAGTTTTCATTCATATGTAAAGTAGAACTAATAACCATAACAAAAACTTCGCACTCAGACTCGCTTTGAAGAGGAGGCAGACATGAACTCGGAAATGGCCCTTTTTGATTTACAAGGGATGAAAGTTCTCATGTAAACAAGAACAGGAACCCATGACCCGGAGCCTACAACTCTCCTGCGTTCGCGTAACGGCGTTTTCACAGACCGATTTCTTTTTAGATTGAATTTCCCGCGAATGAGACTCCCAGAGGAGCCCGATGACCAATTACAAGAAATTAAGCTGACGTCATAGGGTCACCGAACCGGAACTGCCTTTGTTTTTTGACCTAATTCGCGGGTGGGGTGTGAAACACGTTCGAAGCATCAGCTCACAAATCTCTCTAACGGTGGTTAATTTACCTTTAGCAACTCGTTTAATAAAACCAAATTCTCTTAAATTTCGACCGTCTACCGGGCTAAAAGTGTCTTGAAACCATTACATGACCAATAAGGACTTACGGCAACCGGAAATAAACATTACAAGTGGACAAAAAAGTAGTTTAAGCTGGAAGAGGATTCTCTTGTAACTTCGCTTGCTCTGGATAGATAACTGTTAACAAATCAGTATCAAGTAATCATGCCCCCTTCTTGATTACCAAAAGTGACATCGCGCGATTTAGGAAAAAAAGGTCCTCCCTTTCAGCCAATCAGCATTCAGTAATTTTGCCCATTATGTGATAAATGGGAAAACAGCTCACTTGCGGTTGCCGTACACGTCTTAAAACACGTCGCGCGCTTAAGCTCCCTTTCTGTTCCGGAGCGGAAGCAATAAGAATTTTTTTCAACAACCTTGTTTGGCCAGAACTTTCGAATGAGCTACATGTTATTTGTTTCAAGAGGTCAGCCTACATGGCAATTCTTCCCCCAAGGCAAAACTCATCCTATAATCGGAAAATGAATCAATAATAGGATTACACCCATCCTCCCTGGGTGGTTGATAGTGATCCTCTGTCTACCGGTTTTTTTTTTAAAGTTTACACCTGAAATGGCTCTTTAACCATACGAACTGTTCACTTGGAACAGTATAAATGTACATTTCTATATCGAAGTAGCAATTACGATTGGCTCGCAACTCAGTACTGCTCCTTCAAAAGCTGTCGCTAGCTTTGCCCTTGCTCTAAATCCTTAGCTGTACATATCATATCCTCTCGCAAACTAATACAAACCAATTGGTGACCATCTATCGACAAGACACTCAAACGAAATAGTAAAAATTCAATTATCACCTGACTCCCAGGCCAACTTTCGATCAAATTGCCGAAAGTTCCGTCAGCGACTAAAGTCAGTCACCCGGAGAATCAAATGCCATCATGGTGTGTCATTCCTGTAGCTTCAAACCGTTTACAATTAAACTTCATCAGAGCATTACTGACAAGTCAAGCCGAATTAAAACCAAGTAAAATAAGACAAAATATCACGACACAACTTACGGTGGATATCCAGACATCTTAGCCATGACGACTTCTCCCTCGGGCAGAAGACTGTAAATAAATTTCATATGTTTTGGTTTCTTAGCTTTTTGCTCCACAGCAGAGCACGTGTTATATCGAGTGTCTCGGTTCAGCCAGCAGTACCATGAGCTGTCCTCCAATCCTTTGGCTTCTTCCGCAGATATTTGGCGCCATTTGTGACAGTGTTCACTCTCACATTGTACCCATATGCAGACAGGTTCCTCCTCTGACGCAATAGACAAGCGACTCGATTTACGGGAAGATTTTAATAATCCATACTTTCGTTTCGGCATGATGCTTGGACATGGACTGGTGAACTGTAACAAGACAATGTTACAAAAAAGTATTTACTAGGGATGCCATGGATTGACCACGTGATTGATCCGTAAAATTTATTGTCAATATGGTCGCTCAGGGTAATTAGCCACGTGCTAAGGTTTGCCACTAAAGTTGGGCCCTGTCGGATTGATTATACTTTAATAGTTTGATGACCGCCTACACATGACTTTTTAAACTTACGCTCTTTATTATATTCTACTATACGAATATTACCAAATGGCATCCATTTTGTAATGAGAGAAAATAGATTTTTATTTTTATTTTTTCATACATTGTATACTGATTTTTGTGACTACAAGCGAGATACTCTTTAAGGCCCGGAACTGCCTTATTGGTTCGGGGGATACGTTTCCAGTTTTTTTTCCGCGCAGGGGTTTTTTGGTATTTCGTATTCGTCGGTGTCACATTTTTGCGCAGTACATCATTTGTTGTCTTATACTTCTACTTCTCTTTTATTACTCTTCAACACTTTCGTATCCAGAAGAGACACAAATTAAATTAAAAATCAGATTAAAAAATACATCATTCAGTATAAATAGTTAAAATACTAATATACACAAATACATAAATTAAATTAAATATCAGATATAAATACATATATAATTAACATACTAAAACTAATATAAACAAAAAAGTAAAATGGATTTAAAAACCTTTAAAATGATAAAACTAAGTTTGAGTTTGGTCAAGATATTAATTCAAGACGCTTTAAATTTTCACAGAAAGCAGGATAACCTAGTGATCTAACTACTACTGGTAAACAATTTCAGGCTCTCGTTGTTCTTAAGCTAAAGAGATGCAAATAAAAATCACACCGAGCCCTAGGTTGAATAAATAAATTAACTGAAAAACCTCTAGTAGATCGTATTCAATGTTAAAAATATTTAGGAATAAGCAATGCAATGTTGTATGTCTGTAAACAATGTCTTTTTCGTCTTACTTCCAAAGGATCTAGTGACAATGATTTCTGCATCTGAGTGACACTGACTTGAATACCGCTCACAGTCCCCCTTTATTTGTTGTTGAGATCTCGATCGCAAGTTGTTGATGGCTGCCACTAGTGCGAGGAAAAAAAAATTGATAACCCTAAGGGATGGTATATTCGTCTGATTTGTAGTGAAGCTGGAATAGGAAAACTGTAATCATCCTGGATGAACCTACAATAGTTTAATGACGCAGCTCCCATAGCTCAGTGGCCTGACAGCATTGAAACTCACGTTAATCGGAAGGTCGTACGTTCGACTCCTGCAAAGGAAATCTCCGATTTCTTCCGAGTACCCCCCGAGTACCCACTTTTCGGTCGTATTTCGATTGCTAGAATTTCTTCCACATCTTCAAATGGACGGTCAAACGGCAGGGGCACCCAACGTCAATTTTCGGAAAATATCTGTTCGGAAGTCGATTTGAGATCTAGAATTTTCTTGCTTGCCTGCTTCCTAGGATTTTCGAACATCTAAAAAATGAAATAATTGCCCATTTTTAACGGATTTTTACCCTAAAAAGGTCACCTAGAATTTTCGGGAGCCCTTTTTCTGGCTGAAATTTTCGAAAAGTTATGTTTTGATCCCTATAATTTTCGGATCACTACGCGTTCAGCTAGGAAATCCGAACAGATAAAAACAATTTAGGGGGTAAAAATATGCCTATATCTACCGTTTAAACACCAAAATACGTTTAACAATGCTATGTTTAAGTGGTTTTGAACTATATTCTCGTTGGGTGCCCCTGAAACGGTTTCGAAGCACGAAACTTGAATTTCGGTATTTGCTTTTTCTTCCGTTAAGCGCTCCGGACTTTCAAGTCTCTAAAAAAAATACGTTTTGAGACGAATCGCTCTCTCGTAAATTTGCCCTCGACGAGAAGTAACGGCTAAGCTATCCAAACGTTTGCTCGGCTTTTCCTTAGGCGTAAGCATAATCCAGTTATCGGTAATTCACAGCGAATTGACGGAAGTGGCAGTGAAAAGAAAACTCAGTCTTGAAACCCACCTTTAAATAAAATAAGTGCCTGAGTATCCTAAGCCAATTTACTAGATATTGTTACTCCTTTTTTTCTGCACTAGCACTTCCGAAATTCGCGTTATAGATGGTTGCCAACTTTGCGGATTAAAAGACAAAACATGGCCTTGAACAAAATAAGACGAAAAAAACCTGTAAGCAAAAGAGTTCTTTGACTACGAAGTAAACGTAATGCGGAACTTTCATTTTCCTTGTTTTTTCCTTGAAGAATGAAAACATTGGAAAGTGAAAACAACTTCCGACGATATTCAAACTTACTGATTAGATTAAGCTCTATCATTGATAATATTCCCTCCCTGGTGCCATGCGGAGACAAACCTCTTTAGCTGTAGCCGCAAATTCAAACAAATCACCATCAAACGAGCGTGCTTCATAGCCTTGCTCCGTCTACAGATGACGTAAGGTAACACATATCAGCAGTGCGTATATCGAGTTCTAATGCACGAGTACTCGAAATGCTGCAGTTGCTCTCGGATGAGATGCGCCTGGTACGTTTCTCTCGTGATCTTGAAAGCCTAGCTTGCATTAATAACTCGATTCACGTTAGCTGAAGCATAAACCAACAGTGAATTGTTTGATTATATTGGCGTCTAAATGAAAATCGTGAATATAGGGTTTTGTGTAGAATGAGAAGAGAAAGAGCTTACCAGGCTGCTAATCACTAAAAAACGTGCATCCCCTCATTTTTAAACCGAAGCTGAGCCGGCGGACATTGTTTCTTTTTTCCCGTCAAGCAATGGATAAGTGGGGCTTTTCACAAAAGAAAGTTCACTGCCGCATTTCAAAGACAGGAACTCGTAAAGCCGTTCTTCCGGTGAAAAGAACTCGCGACCCTTCTTCCCTTTCAGGAAAGTAGTTCATGAATCAAAAGGAAGCTGCTTCACAAAATAAGCCTCTTGTATTATTTGGCTTTCAAAATGTCAATTTTTTGGAAGATTGCACCAGTGAAGATAATGGAGACTCTTTTTTTTTTTTTAATGGAGACTCTACTCTTGATATCAAAAGAATTTATATATAAATTCTTGCCTAGATGGTTCCAACTGAAAAACGTTCGGCCGGCATTGTCAAATTATCCCGTTGTATCTCGTCGTAAATCGTCTGTACAATATTTCAGATTGCCCTTCCTTTTTCGAATTAGCGATGATGAAACGTGTTCGAAGTCAGTGTTTCAAGCACTAAATTTCGCGAATTTTGAAGCAATAACTCAAAACACAATATGATGTTGACAAGACAACGATTCGTATCTGAAAGTCTCTAAAATTGTAGCCGCAAATTTAGACAAACCGCAAACCACTGAGAGGAACCGATTTGTGGGGAATGATACCTCTTGTCTTCTTATGCCGGCGAAGTTGATAATGCGCAATGATACAAAGAAAGCAAAACTGATTCATAGCATCGAATTAAGCTATCAAGAAGTGTATGCTTCAAAGTATTGCTGTGTCTGTATATGACGTAAGTAAACATCCAGCTGTGCGTATATCGAGTCATAAAACCTGCGGGTTGATTAGAGAGCACTCAAGAAGTTAGAGTTGCTCTCTACTCTGCCTCGTTTTTTTCTCTCGTGCACGCGCAAGAAAGAATTGCAACTCGATTTACCCACGCTAAAGTATAAACCAACTGTGAATTAAATAATCCTATTCGTGACGTTTAAGCCAAAATAGAGATGCCTCCAAAAAGAGGTGTTGCCAAGACAGCGACCACAACTGTGGAATTAAATAAAATTGAATTCGTACAGCAACTACACACCATGATCAAGAGTTCGAATTACAAAAATTATAATTGAATATCGCAAATTGGAATTCATGTTCATTGTTGATTTCAATAACAGCTTTGGTTGCCAAGCTTTGTCTTGTATGACGCTGACGTATTAAACTGTTGGAATGGACAAGAAGACGATTTTTAATTTCTTCAACACGTGAACATCAAGGAGTTCGCAGAATCTCGTTAAATCACGTACGACAATTTTTTTCTCAGATAAGGCACAGAAAAACTAATGGTCATAGCTTTTAGGAACACATGGGACCTTCCTCTAAAAGCCAAGTCATTGCTGCAAGTTTTTTCGCTACGGTGGCCGTTCTTGTGTCAAGCATCTCAGTCCACTCCATTCCAAAAAGTCAAGAAAAAACGCGAGTGGGCGAAAACAGGAAACGTCCTCTCAGATTTAGTAACTACGTAACAAGTGGACACGAAAGGTCAAAGTTACCGGACACATCGCGTCATTTCACCTGCGCAGAATGATGTTGTCGGCTATCTACACGTGCTTCTTTAAACACGCAGGACATTAATTCGTTAAATTAACGCAATAGGGCTGGTTTTAGAGAACAATCTTTAGCATCACGGCGATCTTCACTGATCCGAGACGAAAACTCGCACGGAACCTATTACGTTTGCGTCGTCGCATCCGGTGTGACATATTGCTGCCGACACGAAAAGATTTTTCGCTGCAAATTTTTTTTACAGAAATTACATCTCATATTAACCTTATAAAAAAACAAATTAGGCCGTCCAGGGATTCGAGAATAAATAATGAATCATATATTTCAATTATTATTTTGTTTCAAATGAGTTGTGAACTTGACAAAAATCACAAAATTTGAATATCGATAATTATTACCTGTTACTAGTAGTTGTTATTTGAAATCGCACAACATTTCCCAACTTTTTTAAGCGCAATTCCTCTTTCGAACCCCGAAAGAAAACTCCAAGAGAAATACTCTGCTTAAGTTAACACTCTTTAAAAATAAAAAATAATAAAATACATGATGGTATTATAAATTGACGTTTTGAAATTGCCGCAGGGCTTTAACTAGAAACAGTTTTGCAATAGTCGCATTCACGTACAATCAATAAATGGTGTATTGAAGAAATGAAATACCATCAACAAATTAAAGAGAATACAGGTAGCGCGATAATCCTTAGGTTTGCACCTGTAAAGTTATAATTTTTTTGCTCTTGGTCTCCAGGAGTACATTCGAATAACCAAACATTAGCTTTTCGCTTTGTGTGCTTATTTTCGTTTGCCGGAAACAACCGGGTTCCTCTTTCGACATGAAAGTTAGGTTTGTAGTGTGGCAGAAATTCGACGAAAAAAAATTATTTCAAATAAAACAGCGCCAGAGAATAAAGAGCTCGAAGGTGTAAGATTCCTGTGACGGTCGTTCAGTAATTTTTAAACGATTCTAGCTCGTAAACAATGAAAGATCCTTGTCTCAACACGCGGTCCGTTGTTTGGTTAAAGGGGAAGCCTAAACATTACAGATCCGCTGCGTTTTTTCTTGGTTTTGTACAAATGGTTTTAATAAGAAGTCACTTAGGTGTACTTACCTTACATTGTGTACATTCCTTATAAGTGTTGTAGCTAAAGGTGTGAAAACTTTCGATGGGTTTCGCATTCAAAAGAGTGACAATCAGTAAAAACAATTTCCTCTTGATTTTCCCGCTGCAGTCAACCGCTGAGCAGTTTATAGTTGAAGACTCATTCAGACAAGGCGCATATGTTTTCTGGAGAGAGCGCTTGGACGAATATTGTGACCACCGAACACTGGATGACACACTGGATGATAATTAATTACTGTTCAAAGAAGATGTGAAAAAAAAAAGAAACAAAAAAAGAAACTGGAGCATGTTACCGGCTTGTGGTCTAAATAACGGTGTACAGATTCCAGCCATTGGGCGTAAGTTTTATCAACAAATGTTCATCGATTAATTATTAACCCATTCTCTGGCAATGTGAAGAATTTGTCACAAGTACAGGGCCCGGTTGTTCGAAAGCCGATTAACTTAATCCAGGATTAGCGTAAACTTTTGTTTCATGTTGTCAACTTTTTGGTGAAAGTTTCTTTTGCTTATTTTTGTTTTTCAAGATTGACTTCTTCTTTATATCTTATTAAAGTTAATTTGCCAAATATCAGCGTTCAGCAGCATTTGGGAGAAGAGAAATAAACTCCTTGGTTGATTTCAGGGATTAGCGTTAATCGGCTTTTGAACAACCGGGCCCTAGCCTCAGGTCTTTTATCTAAACAAGTAAGAGTGAATGGACTATATCCCTGTGGACCACCGCTCATTTTGTAAATTCAATTTGTTTTACAAGCAGAAAAATGTTCAGACGAGACAAAGAGAAAAGTGATCTTCCTACTTATCTGGATAGTGTAACAAACAAGAGCCCATGCAAAGGAGCGAAAAAACTCCCATGCTAAGCCAAAAATGTCACAGCAATTTTAAAGACGGATCTATTTTTAGACCACCTATTACACAAGAACCAGAGAAAGTTCCGGTTCGGTGACGCTATGACGTCAAGTTAGTTTCTTAGGATTGGTCATCAGGCTCCTGCGGGACTCTCTTTCGTGGGAAATTCAATCCAAAAATTGAAAATGCTGTGATACATGTAGAAATATAGGGCTGTTGTTCGCCTCCAGTCATGGGCTATTGATTTAAAACAATTAATACTGTGACTCTTACAGACACCTATAAACCACCTATTTCGGGACTCCAAATGGATTCGGAGCCACCTGAAATTTTCAGGTGTCTGTGTTGTAGTTCAATTTTTTTATGGGGTTTTTTTTTTAATGAGATTTGAAACAGTTCCCATTTTGGAACCACTTTCTTGTTGTTTCCTGTGAAGAGTTTGCCATTGCTGTAAGCCCATTTCTTTTGAGTTATCATCTGATGTTCCCATTTTGTTAATTGTTTTGGCTCAGATCGATTCTTGTTTCCTGGAAGGCCATTAGTTGCTTCTCTGTTTTTTTTTTTTTCAAGAAATGTTTGGCCATGTTTTAAAAATCAATGTCTTCCATATAACAATAATATTATTTATTTGTAAGTCTTTTCAATCCCTCTATTTCTCAAAAGAAATCAATTTCATTATTTTATGATATTGCATTGGTGTGACTGCCATTTTGTCGCTGCCAGATTCACCACATGTGGTGAGAAGTGTTGTAGAGTGGGTGGGTATATTGGGTTAATTCATGGAGGGAGGCTACCTGGAAGGTAAGAGGGGTGGGGTAAGATAGAGGGGTAGGAGAAGCAGAACGGAGAAAAGGAATGTCTTGTTGTTTTTGAGACCCCCTAGAAGACCAAGCCATTGAGATCGCCTGAAACTCAAAGTAAATGGAGCAGTTTATCCTTACTCGAGGAGCAGGAATTGGGGACCGCTTTGTGATGTTAATAACCCTATGATCACAGTTTAATAGGAACACAATTTTAGCAATAATTATTGTGTAGAGAGGTCTGAAAATTTGAGGACTTCAGTGGGGTAACTTTGAACCCATGACCTCATGATCATGCCCGTGCGACCCTCTAAACCAACTGAACTTGAAGCCACTGATGTTGGGAGCTGGTAATTTGTAGGTTCAAAATTAATGTTCCTGTGATGAATGATTCAATGAATGAAATGATATGTGAAATGACTCATATATTGAATTGCATGAATTTCATAGCTGCGTTGGGATCATAGCTTCACTTGATTTCATATCAGCAGTTCAATTTATGCATTTTGTTTGTTAAGAATACTCAATATAATTTTTTGGGTCACTCTCTCTTCAGTTAAGTTTTATGTTGTAAAAGCCTTGTGTAAGTTCTTGCCAATTGTTTTTTCTTTATTTTCAGTTGGAACATTTCAGATGAGATCAGTGCCAGAAGATGATGTCATACACCGAACTATTGACCATGCATTACAGTTTGGCTACCGACTTATAGGTAAGATGACTATAATTTTGAGTATTTTAAAGAAGTGGGAGCTAGGACATCAATATGATCTATTCTGAATGTGAGTTCTTCATGGCACATGCAATCACTTCAATGTCATTATAAGACTAATAGACTTAGACGTAGACTTGACCAGCTCAAGAAAAAAAGAAGTGTGATGCAATGGTGTAGCTTTGATAATCTCAAGTTTGTTAAAATCCTCTCTAAAAATGACAAAAATAATTATTTGTTTTGCAAGGAACATGTCTGGTCCCTGACTTGTCATGATTTTACCCATGCAGAAATAACAGCCCATGCTGATTCTGACATCTGGAGCAAAATCAAAGCTTTTATTATGTTTTTAAGGCCCAATGTTATTATATTAAAGATTAAAGGTTGGGTGGCCTTGTAGAGAGATTGCAACCAACAAAACCAATAATGCCAAGGAAGACCATATGAAAGTGTTGTCTAGGTGGAGTCTGAGTGACGGTCTAGGCTTCTCACCTTTACAAAGACTGCCAACTACTGTACAAATTATTAGACCACCTACTACTGCATATCTTCCTCCAATCATCCTTGGCAATGAAAAAGAAGATAAAGATTGTGAATCTATATTAGTAAACAATTAATTGCCTTAAATTAAATTGACCCCCACACCCCACAGAATGATAGATAGGTTTGGTATTTGATATGAGATTAATTTTTTATTTGATATGCAGACACTGCTTCTGTCTATGGAAATGAAGCAGATATTGGGAGATCCCTGAAGGAGCTTTTACCTAAGTATGGGTTGTCAAGAAAAGACATTTTCATAACAAGTAAACTGTGTGAGTGAATGCATGTTTAATTATCAATAAACTGGAGTAGATTATGATTATTAAAATACATTTCATAGTAGGTGCAGTTCGTTAAGAGAGCATGAGTTTGGAGACTAGATATAAGAAAAAAGAACATATGGGTTGAGTTTTGACTACGTTGTATTATGACCTGGTTGAATATATACAGTCAGACTAATTCATTATCATAGTACTTAATAGTAATAAATAAATAAAATTTGCATCAATAATAATAATGACAATAGTAAACGTATTGGAATTATAAGATAAAATAATTTTCATATTATTATTTTTATGTGCTACAAGATAAAATGCAAAATAGTCTGACAAAAGATTAATCTTCAAGTGAACATAGCTTTCCTGACTAGTACATGGTTCTAGTTTAACTCATTCAACAATATTGTAACAATATGAAGTTGTCAAGACTTGATCATTGAATTATTTGGCTTTTGGAATGTGGTGTTTGGCATCGTTTGCCCTAAGACACTTCTAGAGAAAGGGGCTGTTTAAAGCCCCTTGTTAATACAGTTGGTTACAGGCAGGTGCAAGAGTCAGACCGGATCAACTTGGATCACTCACCTCAGATCAACGTAAAAAAAATTATAAGGCCTCGAGATTAATCTCCATAGCCCTAACCTTTAAGCTAACCTTAGTGAAATCGGCGCAAACATCGAATAGTTTTGGCTTACAAAACCGTTTTTCACCGAGATCCAAGGTGCCTGATCTGAGTTGATACGGTCCGACTTTTGTACCTGCCCTTTGGTTACTAGACTACTCAAACCAGCTGCCCTTTGCAACTTTAAATGTTGAAACTTTTGGTACATGTATTTGAATGTTTATTGTTTGTTGCTGACCTATTAGCATTATTTTATAAAATAATAATATTAGGATAGTACGTAGTCTCAGTCTCCAGCCATGGGTGTCTTGGTGTGCCTCCCCATGGCTGAAGACACCCACGCCTGGAGACTGAGCCTAGATAGTACGCACAAACTCTCATTGGTCAATTGCTGTGTTTAGATGGGAGTATATAAACATGGCTGTGAAATTACACGAATTTTTATTTGTTATGTGTTGTCAGATGTGCATTTTGATTGGCTGGTAGGAAATATGAGCGTGTATCAAGAAAATCTGTTTCAATCAAGAATAATTAAGTTAAAAAAACCAACCTTTTCCTTTATTTGTCAAATTATTTTTGAGAAATATTTTATAAAAGTAATAGAGGACTTTTTCCGTGTTTACATCTAAACATGAGGAGGAGTTGGGAGAATTCTCAACAGTTTTGCAAACTTTCAACTGTGTCTCAGGTTTGCATAACTGTCTCAAATTCTCCCAACTTCACCTCGTCTTTAGATGAGCTTAAGTTGTAATTTGCTGTAGGCCTAACTAGTCACTTACACTGATCTGAGGGTAAATGAAGTTCATTTATTTACTGGAAGATAAGCACAATCAGTGACCCATGCCATGTATTGTCGCTTCCCAAAAATCTTAGATGCCGTTTGTTCATTCTCATTTGGATTTTTTTGTTTTATCCGTAATTAGCTCCGAGAGATCATGGTTTTGACAGTGCAGAGAAAGCATGCATGAAGTCCTTAGAATCTCTTGATTGCGAATATTTGGATTTGTATCTTATTCACTGGCCGGGTGTTCAGAAACTCAAAAGGGAGGATCCCAAGAATGCCGAACTTAGAAGAAAAAGCTGGCAGGCCTTAGAAAAGCTATATAAAGGAGGTAGTGAGAATTAAAGGGCTATTATATATAATTGTGTACAGCTGATTAACAAAGAGAAAAAAATTGTTTGGTCCTCAATTTGCCTATATTTTATGCACACTTTGTTCAATAATACCATAATGATAAGAACACCCTTTTTTTGGGATAAAACTTAAGTTACAATTCTAACATTGGTCAAGGCCCATAATATTATTATGCAAATCAAATTAATATAATGATTATTATGGCACAGTAAATATATTGCTTAAATTAGGCCATTTCCGAGTTCATGTCTGTCTCCTCTTCATAACGAGTCAGTATAAGTGTGAAGTTTTTGTGATGGTAATTTTAGTTCTACTTTTAATATGATTGAAATTATTATACAAACCAGCAGTGCATTTAATGAGTAATTTTGAACATAGGTCAAGATTACTTGTTACAAACATATTCCATTGTTTATTTCCAATAGATATTCAACGGTAACTGTTTCATGTGAAAGCACTGTTATTTTATGTCTTCAACAGGTTTGTTGAGGTCCATTGGTGTGTCAAACTACACTATTGATCATCTAGACGAACTTCTTCAATTTGCGACGGTCGTGCCAGCTGTTCTACAGGTAGTGAACTTTTTTTTCTCTATTTTGTTTGGTTCAAATTTAGTGTATAATTCTAGATAAACTGACATCTGATAACAGTTACCCATTAAAGAGAGAACCTTAGATCGATGTCACCATCCCACACAGTCAAAGATGACAGTCAGTAATTTCCAGTTTTCATATCTGGAATGGTGGGAAAACATTGAAATCTCATAGTCTACAGATTGTATGGGATTTTATCTATGCATGAAAACTATTCTTAAAGTCCCTATGGCGCTTATTTTTTCCCTGTTTTTTTAATTTTTTTTTTTAAATATCTATCTCTTGAACAGAAAGAAATGTGCAAAAGTGTAAGAATAGAAGTCTTGTTGATAATCTAGAGCTTTTTGTTAAGTCTTTATCTAGAAGTGTCGGAGTGATAGTTATCCTTCAGATACTGTGAATGTTCTGACGATTCAGAATGGAATTTCATTCTTGACTTCTTTGATGTCAATAGTTACCAGGACCCAATTGGCTCGGCCAAAAATCAAAGAACCTCTAAGACGCGTTTGAAGTACTACATTCCAGACACTATAAGCGTCACAGGGACTTTCAGTACTGGTAGTTTTTACACCATAGTAGTCAAGGGATGAGATTACGGGCCGATTGGTAGAAAGGAACCACTGGAAGGAAACAATGACAGAAAAAAATGCAATTGCGTGTAAATCCTTAAAATGCAAACAAATTCAATGCCCAAACCATTGTGCATGTCACATCTTTCACCCAATAGTAGTTACCATTAGTTAAATGCTGTTGCAAGTTCATCATACCTATTAAAAAAAAAATTCACTGCTTACGAGCCAGAAGGCCCATCAGGCCGGCACTTATCTCCGGTTTCCGTAGCATGAAGCGACTAGGAGTATTTATGCTCCCCCCTGATGCTAGTCCATCGCAGGGTTACCCCCAGCATTACGCCGGTACCCATTTATACATGTACACCTGGGTGGAGAGAGGCACCGTGAGAGTAAAGTGTCTTTCCCAAGAACGCAACACAATGTCCCCGGCCAGGCCCCAAACCCGGACCACTCGATCCGGAGTCGAGTGCACTAACCATGAGGCCACCGTGCCTCCCACAACCTATTGTTACTGCATAAAACAGTACAGTTTGCCTTTTGACTCTAGGTAGAATTCCACCCAAAGCTTTACCAAAAAAAATTGTATGAATACTGCAAAAGTAAAGGGATCTGGCTCCAGGCTTACACCTCTCTGGGCCAAGGAAGGGTATGTTAGACCTAAAAGTCTTTCATCCTTAGTACTGTATAAGCTGTTATGCTTTGTTCAGTATGGTCAATAAAATAATTATAAATTAGAATAATTATTATCCGACGTACCGCGAAAACGGTAAAAACTGAAAGCAGTTTTCTGAACAATGGCAGAAAGCGAGGAAAGTTTGTCTTTGGTTGACAAATGTCTGTGAAGTGCGGTTTAGAGGTGATCGAATTGGAGAAATGATCGAACTAACTAGACAATTGAAGCAATTGTCTCTTTATAGAAACCTGAAGAATTCAGGTGACTTTAACAGCCCAGGATTCGAACCCATGACCTCTGTGATGCCACTGCAGTGCTCAATATCAACTGAGCTATGAAGCCACTCAGTCGATAGTCGGTCAATTTGTTGGCCTGAATATTTGTGAAATGTCGGATACTTGTCCTTTTGCTGTTGTCAATTAAGTTAAATCAGGCTTAATTAATAGTAGCTTTGGCTAATAAACTGGAAAAAGCAACCTGTAAATGATCATTCAACAAAAATGAAGCTACATTATTTAATTGTCTTATTATTGTAGGATTCCTGCAGCCCTGCTTAGCTTCGTGAAAATTCCTGCAAGCACGTGGATTCCTGCAAATTCCTTCAAGCGCCATAATCGGTCATTATTCGTTCTCAATTTACCAGTGATTTTGTATAGCCACTCAAGTTTATTTATTTATTTGAAAGTGAAAGAATGGGTTCCATTAATTAAAGGCTGGGTGATCTCTTCAAAGAAATGCTGAAGAAATAATTATTATAGGGGACACATCCAAAATCCATTAACTTACAAAGAGAAAGCTTTAATTATAATAATTGAAAAGATTTGGGTCAATAATACTGAATCGATGCAATGCTGACTTCCAAAAGCCCCTGGTGCCTTGCTAATTCTGATTTTAAATTAAATTTTGGGGAGCTTTTTGTTGAGTCTGTCACAATGTATTGAAAATATTTAAAATGCTTGAAATGTTGGACTGCTGTCATAACTTTTAGGGAGGATCTTCATTCTGGGAATAATGATTGGCACATATTTGCCTCTCGCCTGTTTGCCTTCATGCCATCTGTTGTGACAGCTTAATACTTGATAAAAATAAAAGTGACTGCTGACAGCCTCTTTGGCTTTATATAATAACCCAAGTTATTCACGGATTTTGATTGGTTCTTGCCTATGATCTATTAGAGGACAGACGCACGATTGACGTCACCATCAGCTTTTATGCGAATAAAGTTTAATTCTTTATTATATGCAACAAATAGATTCCATGTTGCCGTGCGTCTGTTCAGTAATAGATCACAGAAGACGTCAAAAATTATGTGGTAGGAACATCAGTGACACACTCGGCTATCGCCTCGTGTGCCACTTTTTTGTTCTTACCACATTTTGATGTCATCTGGGATCTATTACTGAACAGACGCACGGCAACATGGAATCTATTTGTTAAATGTTAATTAAGCCATGCGGTTCAGTCATACACGCGAGCCAACCATCCAGTAATAATTACTGACGAATAATGGGAATGATTAGAATTCTGTCCTCTGCTGTTTCTGGCTTGCAATAATTGAAGACAAAGGCTGTCTAATGATACTTTTGTATTTGAACATAATTTAATTAACCCATTCACATCAAAAGTGCCCCAATTGGCAAGTAAAAATGTCTGGCGTAAGCCAGAGTAAAATCTTCAAGTGGTGAAGGTTTAAACAAAGCAACACTGCACCTAATTCCAAGTCCAACAGCTAAAAATACCTAGCTTCAGCCATCAATAGTATTTTGCATGATCCTTTCATTTGACAAGTAATAATATTGACATTCATTTGAATCATAGTTTTAACTATTAAAATTATGAGAATAATAATAATATTATTATTATTGATATTATAATATTATTGAACTAAAGCTGTTAGATGAGGAAGCTGTCAGAAGCATAGCTGCACAATATAACAAGTCAACAGCTCAAGTACTACTGAAATGGGCTCTTCAACATGGCGTGGGTGAGTATAGTAGATATAAGGTCAAACTGTAAATGGGTTTCTTTTTAAGGATGGGGTCTCTTTTCTTAAACAATAATATTACTGGTTCTTTAATGTGATAAACATGGAAAACTAAAGCCACCTTCTGTCTTACTAAACAAAGAACTCTGTAGGCAATATTGTTTGCTTCCTTTTCTATCAGCCTTGACCATAACTTGTTCCATCTGCCACCTACAAACTTGGGCACTCCACAGCGTATATATGCCACACTCCATTTCCACAAGGAAAGTTTGAAATGCTCATTTGTTCTGCCAACTGTGTATTGGTCATGTAAATTGATCAGTTTTGGAATAGGTTAACACTGATAAAATTTGTCGATTTTAATAGTAAGTGTTAGTTATGCATTTCAAGATGGTAAAGTAGTTTTAGAGGTTCATATGCATTTGATCTTTTTCATAAAATGGATATTATCCATTTTTATCAATTTGTTCCTATATTGATTTCACTATAGGCACTCTCACGGTGCCTCTCTCCACCCAGGTGTATAATATACCAGCGAAGTTAATGCTGGGAATAACCCTGTGATGGACTAGCATCCCATCCAGGGGGGAGTAGAAATACTCCTGAAGTCGCTTCATGCTACAGAAATCGGGAAAAGCTCTAGCCTAATGGGCCACTTGGCTCATACACAGACTTTAACCCATTAAGTTGTACAATTCAGTCTCTTACCTGCCAGGAAGCTCTCCTCTACTTCCAAGGCAGCTGTAACTGGTATAATCACATTGTAATAAGCCCGGTCTTGGTCTATTCCGACCCTGTCCCTTGCCCTTGGTGGGTTACTACTAGATGATTATTGCCTTTAGTAGATGATGGGAAGACCCTTAAAAGGCATGTGAAAGAATACTGCCTCATTTGAGCAATGTCATTCAACAGGTATCATTCCAAAGTCTGTTAGAGCTCAGCACATTCAAGACAACATCAGTGTTACAGAATTTGAACTCTCTGTAGATGACATGGAGACGTTGGACAAAATGAACACAGACACCCATTTTTGCTGGGATCCAACAGGGGTGAAGTGAAATAAAAAATCCAAAAAAAAGGATAATGAGTACTGCTGAGTGTTTTAAACCAAGGATGAGAAGACGAACACACATTCCCTTCCCCCTTAGACTTGCAGTAATTTTATTTTAGATTTAAATCACCCCCCTATACACCTGGGGTTCCCTGATAGTTCTGAATAGAGGATTCTGATAAAAGGCAGGGGTGAAAAGGGTATAGCAAACTTTCCAGGAGACATATTTGTGATGCAGTTTTCATCTAGTGCTTTTACTTTGAAAACTAAAAACATTTACCGGTAACTATAATTTTCAATTTACAAAAATGTCTTTTGTGTTTTTTAAAAGGCGTCTATATAGAACTTCTGATTGTTACACAATCTGGTCTTATTTCCTTAACAAAGAGGACTTCCTTTACAATATAATTTAACTGGGGCTAAAAATAATATTGTTTTATTTTTAACTTTAAAAAATATATCTTTTAATTATTTCAAATCAGTTCTGAAAAGGAAAAAATGCAATTTCAGGCATAGAAAAGACCTGATACTTAATTCAATTAAAATTTTCTTGGTTTGTCTAATGCATAGGATTTGTGCTTCTTTTGTAAAAGCATTTATGCCAAGCCATAGAAAATACAGTCAACCAGAATGCAGGAAAGCTGTTGTATATAATTTGAATCGTCAGCATTCCACCGAATCTTCCCATTGATTAGTGCAATTAAACGGTATCCCACCCAACTTTCTCATCGTGCCTTGCTGGCCACTGTATAATTGCCTAAAGGCTTTTGTGCATACCAAGAAAATTCAAGTGAATCATGGGATATTCCACCGTATGTATACCACTTGAAAGTGTTACATGACCAGTATTTACAGGTAATTTCTCACAATGTTCAGGCCTCATTTAGTTATATTATTTTACTTATTGTGTACTTCTATAATATTATTATGTGCGATATGGATTTATTTTCTTGATTTTTTTTTTTACAAAACAAAAAGTTGACCTTGTTATTCCATGTTCAACTTGACATTGGTACTACATGTACGTGGGTATCAATACATGTATGCTTGGTTTGGAACAACCCCCACAGACTGTTGGTGAGTACTTGATTCTGAGCTTCCAGAGCTCTGAATGGATAAGCAGGATGAACAAATTGATTGACAGCCTGACTGCATAGCCTCCATGTGCTTCTCTATCGATGCAATGATTTCACCTCCCCAACTGAGAAGGTCAGGTCTCTTGGATACACCTTGGACCACCTATGCCATGATGTTACAAATTAGACAATGAATACAATGACCCAATTTCAAGTCAACTTAGTTACCATGCGGAAAAACAACTAAACCCTTTGACAAAAGGATTTAAAATGATTGGTGCAATATGAGGGATGGTGTTGTACATAATTATTATATTCATCACATTCACACATGCAAAACCTAGAGGTTTTAGACATTTTTATTTTTAGTGCAAAAAAAAAAAGGAACATGTTTCCCTAATTAAGGGAAATCTGTTTCAAAATACTTTAATACTTTAATAATCTGTAAGTGTCAATCTTTGCCAATCTTAGGAGGGAATTAGGATTAAAGGGAACAAAGCTATTGAGTGGACAGTGTTGTTAACCCTTTGAACACTCAACCAGGCCCAATTGATGAGTAAAATTGTTGTGTTAGGAAGAGAAAAATAATACATGTAATATTGCAAAGAGTGACCATTAGATGGGAAGGGATAACAAAACACTCAGTTCTTTTCTTTTCTTCATAAAATAGCCAAGTCAATAAAGAAAGTTCTTTGACTTTTTGAAGAGGATAGAGAATATAAAGGAGAATACTTGAATCACCTGAAGTAAATGGCAGACTGACTTATAAAGGGCTGATGACCTGGAGAAGGTTAAGAAAATAATAATCTGATTCAGTATCCAATTCTTCAAACTGTCCGTTTGAGGCTAATAACAAGATGACCCAAGAAATAAACAATCTTAAGTACTTCTCTTCGACTTGTTTGGAGTCGGATGGAGTGTACATTGCTGCAACAAGTTCATCAACCCTAAAATATTATTAAATATTATTAATATTATTGCCACTTACTGACATGGTAATCCTTTACTGCATTTCTTTAAAAGGCTGACCAAATAATATTAAAAGATGTGCGACACCTCGTTTTGTTCAAAATTGCTATTGAAATAATTACCGATTTTAAAAAGTACTCCCAAGGCACTTGTTGGAATAACTTGGGAGGCTTTCGTATTTTTTTTTTACCTTGGCTGGATGTGCTTTGCAGCAGCCACAATATTGTCCATGTCCCTTGGGGAATTGATGATGCATGCATTCTCCTTGGTGTAGGCAACAAGACTTCCTGTCAGCATATGACATGCCTTTAAAAACTCAATGCAGTGTGATATCAAGCTCCTGCAAAATTCAAGCCAATTCAGTCATCTTGATATTAGGACAATCAAAGTGACATTTCATCATTCCAAGCAGAGGGTTTGGATTCAGAACAAGTATCTTAAACATTGCATCTTGTCATCTCATCATTTTGCAGCAAAAGTAGTGAAGTACTGAGCTTCACATGATGATACCAAAGAAAAAAAGGGGAGGGTAATTTTAAAACATGACAAAGTTACTTTGCAGAACAAATTAATTTTCATGCTACACACAGGTTACATAGGCACAGAGACCAAAACATCATGCAACAAAACTGTAGGCCTGTGGAAATAGCATAAAAAAGGACAAAATACCCTTCTGCAGATGCATGAAAGCACACATGAAATTAAAATATTTGGCAGGAGTTGAAATGAATTTATTGTGACTTACTCAGCATCACCATTCCAGTCAGGGTCCAGAAACATATCAGGCTAATAAAATACAAAAAAATCAAAATTAATACTGTTGACTCATCCTAATAATGCTGGCTTTATTTATTTAAAACTAGGAAAATTCAAATAGAATAAGGACACTCCGCACCAGACATTTTCTGAGAGTTTCAAGGTCAGTGGTTTGCCATAAGAGGTGCAGTTGGTTTTGAACTTCCTGCAAGTCATTTCTGTTCTCAACCAAGTGAAAGGAATTCAGCCACCATGTTTGTTTTTCAAAAATTCATTAAGCCTTTGACTCCAAAGCAAGCCTGAACCGGCCACACTTTGTATTTTACTCTAACGCCAGACGATTTTGCTCGTCCATGGATGGGGAACCCCTGGGGGTGAATGGGTTAAAGTTGTACATTTTGTTTTGAAATTTTAACCCTCTTTTTCACTGATTCTTGAAATATCTCTGGGGATAGCATTGTCAACAATGAAGCAGTTCTTGTCTTCCTTATCGATGATTACAATGTTAGACCTTCTAGCTTCGATAACATAGTCACATTATAGTTATTATTATTATTATTATTATTATTATTATTATTATTATTATTATTATTATTATTATTATTCACCAGATTATCTTCTGGTGAAAATCCAGCCAGGCCTGATTCATTGTGGGATAAATTCCATGACGCTTTGACAAGTTCTGTATCTTGCTTTCTAAAAATGAATATAAGAAAAATATTAATTCTTTCTAAGGTAATTTGCGGAACTCTGGCAAAACTCAAACGTGGTACATATGTCGATGTTTTTTTATTTTGTAAATTTATAAAAAAATGGCAACATCTCCACCTTGGTAAGAAATAAATAGGCCCTTTTCATGACCTAGTCAATCATAAAAAATGGTCTTGGTACAAAATAGATGCAAGAGATAGAAAAAACGTGATGAAATCAGTAAGAAGGTCAATTTTGAGGCCACTGACATTTTTGTGTGAGTTTTTACGGTGATTTTAACGCTTAAAAAATTTACAGAGATTTATACGGAAAACAGCTGCTAGATGGCAAGCTTTGCTATCCAGCTCTCACACAAGTGTCAGTGGCCTCAAAATTTGGCATTGTTACTTATTTCATCACGATCATTAAGATGTTTCTGCAGCGTCTGTTAACTACCACCTCCCCTCAAAAAAATAAATCAGTCACGCTATGACTTACGTCGTCTACAGCTATAAATTTGGTATTAGTGGCTCTGCATCATTTTCGCCTAGGATATGTGTCGAAAGCTATCACCTTTTACGCTTCCGATCTAAATTGGCTGTTCAAATGGTCTCCGCATTGACAAATAGTATAAAACAATGAAAATAAATCATGATATCGTGCATACTGGTACTGTCGTCTCCTGGCTTGTCCGGACGTCAAGCGCAATTTACCACACTTGTGTTTCGCACAAAAGATTAAGAACAAAGTTAGGAGTGAAGCTATCACAAGGGTCCCTAGTAAACCGAGGGCAATAACGAGTTGTGCCATTGCTATTAAATTAAACTGTCTCCAAATTCACGAAACAAGAAAACAAATATCGCACAACTGACACTGTAGTACATGTACTTAAGGCCTTTTCCTAACACGGAAACTATTCGGAATTAGAAAATTTTCAGCTCCGACTATTGCATTTCTAGCTTTTTGATTGGCTAAAAAACTCCGACTATTTAGGAGCCAATAGTCGAAGTTTTACGTCATATGGAAAATAGTGCGCCAAGATACTCTTTCCGGACGCTTTGTAAAATTGTGGAAATAAAAATCGGCGGCAAAACCCGGTTTGAGAATTTACTAAAACAATTATTCCATTCGCCCTTGTTGGATATGAAGTGATTATAACCAACTCGCGCTACGCGCTCGTTGGTTATTTTATCACTTCATGCCCTCTTCCCGTGAGTGACATAAAGGGATAATAGGGAGAGGGCATAATCTTCGCCTGATCGCAGGTTAATCCAACTCGGGCTCAATCTCGGGCTCATGGAATAATTGTTATTTTCCGTTCTCCGGTTTATGATTGGACAAGTGTCTTCGGAACTATTCGGGAGATTTTTAGGGGATTTACCACAACAATTACTGGGTGGCGGAGGGGAAAGAAATACTTCTGGCTTAAAATAAACTCTTTGAAAGCTGAATTACATGCAAAAATACGTTTTTTCATCTCATTTTAACACATAGAAGTAAAAGATATCCGCCATTTTTGGTAAGTGCGCAGCGCTCCAGACGAGATGTACTGTTGAAAAGTTTGATAATTAGCCCTCCCCACAAGGGAAAAAAATGTACTTGTCAGTTGGACGCGAAGTACTCACCCCAACAGCTGGCCGCAAGCAGTCTGTCTTTTTTCGGCGATTTTCGTCGTGCGAGTAAAAAGTAAATTGCATTTAAGTTCTCGGCAGAGAAGAACAGTTCTCGGCAATGGCTCCTATTCATGATCGCGAATCAATGGGTTCGCCTTTCGTGTTTATTGTGTCGGTTGCTTCCATTCAAGTCCTAGGAATTTTGGCGATGGTTTTGACAGGCGTTTGGATGGGAAAGTATCTGGGCGGGTTTGCATGGGATGGCTCAGACAAGGAATTCAACTACCATCCCTTGTGTATGGTTATCAGTATGGTCTTTTTGTACAGTGAAGGTAAGATTCATTAATTCAAAAAGCATCTTCTTTAATTTGATCAAGTAAGTTATGCAACACCACCTGCAAAGAAATTTGATTTTTGTTTTTTTTGGATTGTTCATTTTCACAACTCAACTACCATCCATTGTTTATGGTTATCAGTATGGTCTTTTTGTACAGTGAAGGTAAGATTCATTAATTCAAAAAGCATCTTCTTTAATTTGATCAAGTAAGTTATGCAACACCACCTGCAAAGAAATTTGATTTTTGTTCTTTTTGGATTGTTCATTTTCACAACTCAACTACCATCCATTGTTTATGGTTATCAGTATGGTCTTTTGTACAGTGAAGGTAAGATTCATTAATTCAAAAAGCATCTTTCTAGATCAATGAAGATTTATGCAAAGTGGCCATAAAACACTGAGGGGATCTGTAACCGTTTCCAACACAAGGGAGGTTGGGCTGAAGAACTTTGAGGATGATCATAAATGAAGAATGTGTTTTTCTTGTGTGTGTAGTGTTCATAACTTTATCATGGAGAAAAGAAGGATGGTCTGGTGGGTTGTTGTTGGGGTAACCCATGGATCTGTATCATTGGGTCGTCTGCGAACATGGGGGTCAGCATTTTCAACTCTCCCCATTGTGTGGAGTGTCAGCATGTGGGGGTGTCTAGAAAATGAAGACCCTAGAAAACGAAGGCCAAAGACAAAGGAGCTCCTTTGCCAAAGACCAAAGTCCTAGAAAACAAAGACCCCCCTTAAAATCACTTGGAAACGGCTCAATAACTACTTTTAGACATAGAGGAGTATAAGAAACAACACGATTTTCAATTACCAGCATTTCGACCTGGGTCCTTATTTCCAGACCTAAGCCCAGTTAAAACCCCCCCCAAAAAAAAGACATTGAGAAGCCTGCTAGTCATCTGTAAACTTTGCACACTTTTTTTCATCTCCCCGACCCGTTAAAAAAAGCAACCCATCTATGTCACCAAAGTGGCCACATCCTTCAGGATTTAATT
>NC_090883.1:37750666-37760666 GCF_036669925.1 Montipora capricornis
CTCATGCTTTTAAAATTTATTCAGAAATGTACAAAGGCTTCAAACAAGAAAAGAAATCGGAAAAGTTTTAGGCCTTTGTACATTTCTAAATAAAATTTGAAAGCAAGGGTTTGACATCATTAGCGGAAAACGGCATATATTAGACTTATTAAAAGGGTGTATAACAATCAGTTTTGTTATGAATGAGTAGACAAAAGCAAAAGCATCCTCAACTCCGAATACTGCAAGCAGAAATTTCCTAATTCGTGTTTTGATGACAATACTGCAAATCGTCTTTTTATAGGTATGGTTCTTGGGAGTAGTCCGTGGTCTGCATTCTGCGCAGACGTCTTGCGCTCAAAACAAATACGCAAACGAGTCATACCAACCCCTTTCAGCAGTCTATGTGGCCCTGTGCTTAGGCAGCTAGTTTTCATGCGGGTGCTCCGCGTTCAATTAAGCTTCTGACCATGAATCGGATTCAAATCGCACAACGCCTTGGTAATTGCCTGTTGGCTGATCTCTTCTTCCAGTTGGGTTTCTTAACGGGTTTCTTGAAGCTTTAGATATCACCGTGTTTCACATAGAGGTTATTTTCTTCACTTTTTTTGCTCCTTGTCTCTCAAATTCTTGCATGAAATCCAGTCATTGAATAGGAGTTTTTCCCTCTGGGACTCAAAAAACTTATTCTAATTGACTTAGAGCAAACGATTCTCAACTTGGCAAGCCTCAACTGATATTAGGGAGTTTAAGGCCCGTTTTAATTAAAGTTCTCAATAGGTTTTTCTCATTTGCATTAGATGCGGCACATGTGAATGCGACGCTTAAGGCAGCGTTTGCACGAACGCGGTTTCACATCGATACGGTTTCACGACTTCGAAACCGCATCAAAATCGATGCGGTTTGGAAGTATCTACACGGACTCGTTTTCGACCAAATTTGAGGTTTTGACAACAACGTGGGCATACAACAGTAGTTAACATTGAATATTTCATTCTCTCTTAACTTCAAATCCGTCCGCACCAATGTTCGCCCATATTGTACAATATAAACGAGATGGAATAATTCGTGAAATACTTAGGATTGCTCAAACGTATATTTTGAAGTGTAGGTTTCGTCGCCGTAGCCGTTGTGGTTTCTTTAACTCCCTAATGTAATGCAAACAATGCGTTTCGTTCAAAACTGGACTAGTCACGTAGCTTGATCAATTTCCAAAAGAATAAAATTATCAAGGGTATAATTTCTCTTATTAGATATTTCATTGTATGCTTTTTTTTAGTGATACGGTTGAATGATAATGATCACTTGTCATTTCTTGTAAAGGACAACACTGTGTGATAAGTTTGTCATTGAAAAGTGCCTTGCATGTTGTTCAATGCATTGTCTTTTGACAAGTTTTGAGCTTATTCATGAAAACACCTGCATTTGATCAGTATATGCAAAATGCCTCTAGTAACCGTTTCGGTCTGATAATCCTGGCTTACTTATGTTTTTAAGAATTTGTGTTTCAAACGAAAAGTCCCATTTATATTTCAATTAGCCGAATAATTAGAGCAATCTTACCCACTTTTCTGTAAATTACTGATCAACAGTCGCCATAGCCTGAGGATAAAAAAAAAAACGCCTGATCGCAGGTTACAGTCGCCATAAAATTTGCATTTGAACGCTCTGCACACTGTCTGTTAAGGAGCTTAGCGTTATATCCCTTTTGTACTTCGATTGGTTAAGATGCTTCTCCAAGGATTAGAAGTTCTTTGAGAAGAGAACTTTAAATGTTTCATCGCACCAAATGACATAATGTTGAGAGACGAGGAGTTTAGCTGTCATAATAATTCAATATTTATTTGGAATTGATTGTGAACGAATATACGAACAGGTTGCTACAGAAGTAACAATAGGCGACCACACGCGCCGATCGAAAAAAAACCTTGCGTCTTTGAAAATTGTCAACGAACTGCTGTATTGTTTAACACTTTACGTCGTCATTGAAACACGAAGTAGTAGAAAGTCTTGGAGATAGTAAGCACTTCCTCAACGGAACAGTTTGTCATCTAAGATTATGATATGGCTCGACAGGTCTTATCCGCCGCCAGTCAAATGACGTTCATAAGTTCAATGGCTTCTGATCGAAGGAAAATAACTTTAGATAAAACAACACACAGGTGACATCTCTTTCTACAGCACTGAAGGAAATTTCGTCGATAGAACATGGTGGGCACAAACTTAAACAGTAATTCAAGCTATTATATTCAGTATCTTCCGACGGAGGCAGCCTTTCAGGCTTCGTCCTTAATAGTGATAATGTTGGTGGCCATTACAGCAAATACTATGAACATCATTGTTGTGTACAGAAACTCGAATATGCAGACACCGCGATATATGTTTATTATGAATCTGGCGGTTGGCGATTTAGGAGTAACATTGTTATCGATGCCGTTTTCTCTTGTTACTTGTATTGCTCGCAAATGGATAATGAGTGATTCGTTGTGCAAACTTCATGGATTCCTTGGTTCGTTTTTCTTCTGTGTTTCAATCTTTACGCTGACTATAATGAGCATCGAGCAGTATCAGGCCCTGGTGAGGCCTCTGTCTCGCTCGATTACGATAAAAAGAGCTTGGTACATGATCGCTTCCATGTGGATCATTTCAGCAATGCTATCAATGGGACCACTGCTCGGCTGGGGACACTTCGACTACAATTCCACTACGTTGTCATGTGGGGTAGCATACCCAGTATCGACCTTCGACAGGCTTTACCTATTAATCCTTGTCCTATTGGCGTATGTCATCCCTCTTTTGAGTATGGCCTACGCTTACATGAGGATCTTGTTCGCGGTTCGCAAGCACACTGACAGAATTTCGAGATATACAACAGGAGGGCTTGAAGTTATGAGGCTGCAACGTCGAATAACGTACACCCTCTTGCTTGTGTTGCTGGTATTTTTACTCTGTTGGCTTCCTTTTGTGTGTTTAATTGTTCTGGCCACGCGCAACACTAGAGTAACAGATATTCCGTATGGACTTGGCGTAGCTGCTTATTGGTGTGGGTTCTTCAATTCATCTGTTAACCCGATTATATTTGTAATCAGGAATGATCGCTTCCGTGAAGGATATCGCGATATTTTACGTGAAGTATGGTACGGTTTTCAATGCAAGCGTCCTCCAGAATTGAAAACATCACAACAGAAAAAAACGTGCTATGTAGATAAATATTCCGGGGAAATGAAGGACAAATCGCATGTTATGTTAAGAGCCAAGCCTTTCTTGACACCCGTCCAAGATGTTGAGTTAATTTCAGACCATAATAATGAAGATAGCGTGTGATAACCGAGATACTTACTGAAAATCACTTTGTTTATGTGTCTTTCCTGGGTGTGCAAGGCCACAATCAAATCATTATTGTTATCAAGTGAGGAAGCCAGTCTAATTGCCGGCGCCTGTACCCTTGCCAAAATTATTGCCGTCTGTTTTCCATTTATTTACCTCCCCGATATTCTTTTACGAGCTTTGTTTTCATTTGCTTAAAATGTGAGTAGGTGGTATCTCGAGTAGGACGTAAAATAACAATGATAAACGCTGAGTAGCGCCAAAGAGTCGCAACCACATTGCGTTCAATGTACTAATGCGAATGCGTCCTTTGAAATAAAGGAATTGCAAATTTTAGATAAAACCCGTACGGTAAGAGAAATAAATTTAAAACAGACAAAACGTGTGTAACCTTTATCTTCAATCAAAATGGCCCTTATGGCCTCGCTTTCAAACGTAAAATTCAAAAGAATAGTGAGCTTAAGCACGCTCGTTTTTGAGACACCGGACGGCAACCGGAAGAGAACATTTTGCGTGCCAGGACAGTGGTGTCTCCCAGATTTTTGTAATAATCATCTCTAACGGAGAAAAGATACTTAGCATTGTAAACGTGGTTGTGTGAAAGCAAGTTAAAAGGGAAAATAACTCACTTCCGGTTGCCGTCCGCGTCTCAAAAACGTGCGTGCTTATACCCCTTTTTAACCTTGAACGACGCCAAAAAGGAGGCCCTGCCAGCGGTGGGGGGGGGGGGGGGGGGGAATTCCCTGTTCGCTTGTCTGAATTTTAAAAGGTCTCGTGTCGGTGGTTTGTCAATGTTTCACGTTGCTGTGACCGTTGCTGTCGGAAATTTAATGAAAGGATGTCGTTTGTCGCGATTTCACTTTAAGTGCTGTCGCTACTTTGTAGGCCATGTCGCTTGTCGGAATTTACCCTTACAGAGCCTCAAAAAGGGCCAGTTTGCAATCAAACGAAAGAATCTCTTAATCTTAAATCTTTAATCTTTAATCATTATTTATACACGGCAAAAATTCATCAGGTACCATAAATTAGAATAAAATGTCTAAGATCCTAAAACCAAAATTCTAAAATTGTAATCCTAATATTATATTAACTTACAACAATATTCCACTTATAAACCTGATTTCCATGAATGCCGTGTGTTTAAAAAGTATGATAGAGAAGGCGTTTAAATTGATTTAATGAAGCAGACTCTCTAATGTTACAGCTAGGGCAAGCTGTTCCAACTGAAGAGTTGCACCACTGTAACTAAAACTATTTTTCATGTAGTTAGTTCTCGGAAAGGGAACAACAAGTTTGTTAACCGAGTCCCTCAGAGCATAATTTGATTCATTTCGTGTTACAAATTTAGAAGTGAGATATTCGGGAACCAGACCGTTTAAAGACTTGAAAACCATATTAGGGCTTTCTGAATTTGACGTTAAGATTGCAAGTCTTTCCAGCTGAGTTTGTGAAACAAGAAATCGACATCAGCGTCATAGCCCGTTGAAGTTAATAGTCGTGCAGCACGGTTTTGTAGTTTTTGTAGCTTGTTAGACAATGTTCTGCCACAATTATCCCAGACTATGCTGCAGTAATCAGGTTGAACAAGGGAGTTGTATATGCAGAGTAGGGTAGATTGAGGCACAAATGGCTTGACTCGCTTTATGGCTCCGACTCGCGGCGGAAGCGATCTTTTTACACAGTTTATCAATGTGGGAATTCCACGTTAGATTTTCATCGATGAAAACTCCAAGTGATTTCACAGAGGAAACTTGTTCCATGGGAACGTTATCAATGGAGAGTTTGAGTGTATCAGATAGAGTATTTAACCTTTGTCTGGAGCCGATCAACATAAATTCAGTTTTTGTAGTGTTCAAGGTAAGTCTGTTAGACACAAGCCATTTGCTTAGCTTTTCAAGGTCGTGAGATAGACTAGACTGAATCAGATGCAAATCAGACAAAAATTGATAAATCGATGCCCTGATTAAGACAAAAAAATGATAAATTCGATACCCTGTTCGAGACAAAAATCCCGAAAAACACACCCTGGCTGGCCGCACGTCCCCATTAAGCCCTTATAAGGGAGTAACCCCCCCCCCCCTCCTCCCCCGGGGCTAAACGACAGACAGTTAGGGAGATTGTTAATATAGATTAGAAATAAAAGAGGGCCAAGGATCGGTTCCTGTGGCACACCACATTTAAGAGTGGAGAAGTCAGAGAGACAACCGTTAACGGAGCACCGTTGTGTGCGATTCGTCAAATAAGATTTAAACCAATAAAGAGTTTTCCATTGAATTCCGCACTGATTCATTTTTTTAGTAGTATCTCATGATCAACAGTGTCGAATGCCTTTTTTAAGTCGAGGAAAACTACAGCATTTACGTAGCCACGATCGATATTAAACGCCCAACTGTCAGTTGCTTCTAGAGGAGCAGTAACAGTTGAGTGTAAAGACCGGAAACCAGATTGTTGTTTAGAGATAATTTCTTCGCTGTTTAAGAAGTTGTATAACTGATCGTACACAATCCTCTCGAACACTTTGGCGACTACGGAAATGACTGAGATAGGTCTGTAGTTGTTTAAATCAGATGACTCGCCTTGTTTAAGCAACGGAGTCACTCTAGCACATGAAATATGCCAGACATCGAGGATTTCTTAAACAGATCGCACAAAGGGCCTGAAATAATACCGGCACACTCACGAATCAAGTTAGCAGAGATATTATCTAGCCTTGTAGCTTTAGTTTTTGACAATCTATTTAGATGGGTAAAGACAACACTGCTAGTAATTGGACGAAAACAGAATTTGTTGCAATTTTCAGGAGTGTTGTCAATGTATTGTTTCCGTTGTTTACATAAATTGACTCATCGTCCGAAGTAATTGGCCCAGTCTTGAGGATTCTTTTGTCTTACTGCTTTCCTTTTAGCAGCATCGCGACAGCGCATAACTTTCATCAAGGTTGAATTAATCCAGAGTGTTTTACTCAATTTAGTACGTCTTGTTGAGCGATTTCATTTCGAAAATTTTCGAGATCAAACTTTCGAAAATTTCTGTAGGAGATGGAGGAGTGTCCCTTAGATGGTAAATCAGAAGATAGTTTTCGATAAACATAGACGAGACTATGTTCGCTGATGGCAATATGGGAGACTCCGAACAGCCTACCCTGTCAGGATAATTTGTAGAGATCAAATCAATTAGTGTAGATGTGGAGATCTGTAACACGAGTTGGTTCGTTTATCAGTTGTTTGAGTCCAAATAAATCCGAAATCTCGAGTAAACGACGAGTGTTTACATCAGGTGTAGAAGAGGCCAAATTACAGTTGAACTCACCTAACAAATAGTACTCTAGGTCGAGAGAATCTAATTTGCCTATAAATGATTCATAACTCGAAAATAAACCAGTTGGCGAACAGGGAGGTCTGTACAATGTCGCTACCAAAAATGGCTTAGAGTTCGGTTTACGAATTGCTATAGTTAAATTTTCAAGATTTATTACGTTTAGATCTGAGTGCACTGCATAAGAAAGAGAAGACTTAATACGAGCCAAAAGGTCCAACTATGTCGGCGCTTATCTCCGGTTTCTGTAGCATGAAGCGACTTCGAGTATTTCTACTCCAACCAGGATGGGATGCTAGTCCATCGCAGGATTACACCCAGCATTAACTTCGCCGGTACCCATTTATACACCCGGGTGGAGAGAGGCACCGTTAGAGTAAAGTGTCTTGCCCAAAACAGAACACAACGTCCACAGCCAAGCCCCGAACCCGGACCACTCGATCCGGAGTCGAGCGCAATAACCATGAGGCCACCACCGCGCCTTCACAATCAGGCAAAAGAATACAATACTAAAATGGCGGCCATCTTGGAATAAGATGCATGCACATCACTAACAAGCACATCGGAATTCGCAGGGGATTTTAAGTTTAATTTAAAACCACCAGAGACAAATGGCACTGAAGCCACCGCATCTCTAAATGAAGAATCATCCCTGACTTCAATCATTTACCTATCGCTCCCTCCTTTTGCCTGAAAAAAAAAGTCAAATAATTCCCAGCGTTTTAAACACTGTAGACAAGGAAGAAAGCATTATGTTCAGAAATGAATTTCGATATCCAACTCGATTGAAGTGTCCTGCCAAGTCTAAGCATTTGCCACCTACCTTCAACCGCAAGTTAAGTGTTAAGCCTGGTTTTCACTAGTGACGCAAGCATAAGCACAACAAGCATACGCAAACTCAGTAGTTTGTTGTTCATTAGTGCCTTTTGTTAGAACAATGGACACTAATGAACAACAAGTAAACGAGCTTGCGTCGCTAGTGAAAACCAGGTCTTAAGGTTTGAGTTATTCTTTGGGTAGGGTAAATATGCAGCTTTTTTCCTCCACTTTGAGGAGGAGCGCCAAGAGGGCACTTTGTTATATTAACCGTATTTATAAGACGTCTCAGTATAAATACGGAAATAAGGTGGACGCATTAAACGTCAGACGAATTAAATGTTTCAAGTTAAGTGCGTTTTAACGACCTACTTAACAGACGTCTTAGTCGTCTCAGCCGTCCAGTATAAAGACGAAGGGCACTAAACTGGGACGCACTTTGCAATGAACGGAGGTAGTGTGGCCCAGTGGTTAGGGTGCTTGCCTTGAGATCCGGAGATCCCGTGTTCAAGACCCGCTCTGGCCACTCGTTGAATTTGATCCTGGTAGTCCCTGGTTCAACTTCTCAGCTGCACTTGTAAATAGCCAACTGGCTTGCCTCCGGCCAGTTGGGATTCTTGTTGTTCTGTTCTGTCGTTTCGTTGTGTTTCATTGGCCCTGAAAAGCCCCTATGGGGAGCGGTCAATTAAGTATGTATTGTAATGAAGGGCACAATCGGTCTCCGAGGTACCCAGTCTCTTTGGTGATTTAATGCAAGTCTCTTTTGAAGAAAATCATGAATTTGATTTCGAGACGTCGAAGTTAAATGCGTCCCGTATTTATATTAATCGCACGTACGGCCAGACGTTTAATGCGTCTAGACGTCTTAGACGTCCTCTAGTATAAATACGGCCATTCCCAAACTCTAATGGCGGTGAAATTGTGGAGGTTTGCAGGTCATTGTTTCACCGTTGTTCAAACAACGCAATCCTTTACTGTACTAATGCTAATTCAAAAGCAGTTTCAAGATATTTCTAATATCCATCCTCGTTACACTCGATCCTCTGCTTCAAACAATTTCTATACGCAAAGCTCTAGACTCTCAATTCAGCTAAATTCTTTCTCACGAACTGGATCAACTATCTGGAATGGAATCCCCTTAACCCCAAGAAATCTTAGAAAGAACGACTTCACTGGGAAAATAACAAGTATACTTTTCGATATTTGAATTTCTAAAGACTCTTGTCTCGAAACTTGCGAAGTTATTCATAGAATAAAGCATTTTGCCAAATGATATTGGACTTAAAAACTAAAAGATAATCTTAGTTCAATTAATCTACTTTAAACGCATTGAATTAATTCCCTGACACTGCTATTCCTGTTCTTTTCTTTGAAAGAATCTTAACTTGATATTTGTGATATCCTTCATCTAGAGTAAACCTTTTCGTCAAATATGATTGAATCTTAAGATTATCAGCAATCCATTAACTAGAATTTCAATCTGTATTCCACTGTAGTAGCTCACATCTTTATAATAGAAACATTCAGTCGCTCTTGTCCTAAAATTTTATTATTTCCTTTCGAAATCTTTGTCATTGTAAATATATTAATTAGCTATTTTATTTTTTCTCCACCCAACTCAATGATTAGCCTTGCTAAATTTGGGTGGACAAACTTTTCATTGTAACTAGTATTGAATGAAATAAAGGTTGTTGTTGTTTGTTGTTGTTACATTAGGCCTAAAAAAATACTGTTTAAGCCTAAGGTTAGCATTTTGTAAAGGTTTGGGTTGTTCCAGTTACGGCAAAACAAAAACCTGTAACCTGTACTTTGCACCCTTCCTTGAAGTTGGGGACACTGGGACGCTTGTCAAACTAAAATAAATCATTTCTAGACATATCGGGAATAAGCAAATGTTGGATTTGTCCAACAAGTGTATGGTACCCAGAATTTCACGGTCAGCGCTTTTGGGAGCAAAACAGAGACTTAAGAGACAAGATCTATCAACAGTTTATTACGATTCTCTGTCGCCATTTCTTTTGCACAACACTTATTTATGGGAAACGACTTGTTTTCCCTGTTCCAGTGCAATAACGGTCAATTTTGTAAAATACTACTGAAAATATGAAAGATAAACCTAACAGATATATTATGATAAATACTCTATTTAAACTTTACAAAAGTACGATGGATTCAAACCATTGAATTATATTTGAATGTCACTTAACAAATGCTGTGATACCTCATAAGGTTTTCTACGCTGACGTTGTTATCGTAAGCAAGGGCCCCCAATCAATCTGAAAATTAACCCAGTGTAAAATACTTAACAATTATTCCATCAGCGCGCCGGCATTGGACAGGAGATGACTATTCTCGCATCCACTGAGCGCAAATAAAATATATATATTTAGTATAAATACACAGGTGATTATACAAAACCGCGCGCTCTCATTGGCTCGCTATCTCGGATTATCAGCCGATAATCACCTCGACGGACAAAATGGCTGCCAGTAGTCGTTTTGCCACTGTAAAGTGAAGATGATTTCGCGTTGAAATGTTTTTTTTTCTCTTTTTTGAAATAATC
>NC_090883.1:37770666-37783166 GCF_036669925.1 Montipora capricornis
ACGATCACCACCTTGCTAAAACTGGCAGACCCTACAGACAACCTGGAGAAGATGGCACGTCGCAAAGCGAAACAGGCTCTATACTTCAATGTTAGCGCCAAAGCGCTTACAGAATTGAACCCCAGGAATGCTGTCAGAGTCAAACTGCTTGATCACACTTCAAAATGAAACTCACTATGACTCAGAGCTCAGGTCCAAGGACAGGTTGACTTCCAGTCTTACCAAGTACATACTAAAGATGGTCAGGTCTACATTAGAAACTGGAGACACCTAATTCCAAACACAAGACCCAATTATAGTTGACCCGCCAAAGCCAGTCTTGACTGACCCCACTGCTCTTGACACTGACACACCCAGCCAGCAACCATCTCCAAAAGAGCCAGACCTACCCAACACCTCAGACCCCAACGGCACTGACCTACCAGAGGAGCAAGAGCCCTGCAGAACAACCAAACCCCTGGCTTATTTGCAAGATGACGAAACCTCAAAACTGAACACTTAATATTTACCCGTTACTGTTACGACAATGAAAAAAAAAAGCATCGAAAGATTCAGCTCCTCTCATCTATAGAAGGGGGTGGGATGTAACGATGCATGTGATTATCATTGTAATAGGATACCGGTGTATCTTTTGTACACTCGCATGACCTTTTCTATGATTAATTTTATTATTACACTAGTAAAATGTAAACATAGAAACCAAGAACCCTCTGTCTCTATTCTTTTGCTATACGCTATTACTTTGATACAACGATACAGAGATGACATGATGGAATGTTTGTGTTAACATGACATGAGGTGCTTACAATTTAGCCAAAAAAACCGGAAATTTCAGTTTGATGTCAAATGGAAAGGCAGCTTTCCGGAAAATCTTTTCGGAAATTGTGGACAACCTCCGGAGGTAGTCCCCTTTCTCCGTTCAGAACAGAATCTGGGAAATGCTCTTACCATTTGGTAACCGCCATTCTCATCCGGTTGGTCATTAAATTCGGAAAATCGCTTACCTTTAGGCAACGATCATTCCATCCAGATTATTTGGCTAAATGGTAAGCACCCATGGTGTCAGATAAACAAACCACCCCTACTTCTTTGTCTTCTTTCAGTAAATTACTCTCCAAGATACAGTCGTGGATGATGATCACGACAAGTTACCAAAATGAGTACGGATAATCTAAATAAGAAGTACACATACACACATATTTTACCAAAATATCATGTCACCACTATGAAGCAGCAAGCGTCTGCTAAAAAGGAGGCCAAGCTCTGAGCATGTACCACCCAGAGTTAATACCACCTCACTGTGGAAAATATAAGAGCACAATATTATTAACAAAATTTAATTCTGGCATAAACTGTACTTCAATAGCATACCTTTCCCTTGTTTCCAAATGCAATGTAAGCCACATCCTCAACATTTCTTATTTTCCCTTGGCAATATCTTTTGCTGTTTATGATTAAAAATGCTCCATGTGTAGATGCCATAAGAACGCACAGCAATACCACTGATGTCACAATAAAACCTCCTTGTTGAAAAGCAAATGGTAGTGAAAGAATTCCGCCCCCAACCATGGTTGAAATAAGTGTAAATATTGATGAGAATACAGTTCCAGTCCTCTCGTGATCATCACTGCCTGTGATATGGAGTAGTGGACTGGAGTCTGTGACAACTGAAATTTCTTCCTTGCCCTCATCCTTAATTTCTAAATGTTCACTGTAATTCAGAAGAAATTTGTTGGATAAATAAAATAAGTTTACTTACTACAAACCTAGATAGAAAGAGTTGGGGTTTTTTAATTTTTGATAAAGACAGATAAGACACTGATATTTCCCCCAAATATTCCCCACAAAATCCTAAATTACTGTCTGATGGTTTTTGGGCCAACATCCGAATCAAGAGGTCCCAAGTTCAAATGCTACTTGAGGCACCTTGGCTGAAAAGTCTTACTTCTATGAAGTCTCTCCTTTTTTTACATATCACTTGACAGCAATAATGTGGTCAATATACGTGTAAATAAATGAACGACAACTTCCGTTACATTAAAAGCAAAGATAAAGCTAAGATAATTGGGATATCAGATCTGATGTACATGTGAGAAAATCTCAACCAAAAGGAAAACATAATAATAAAATAATGAATGAAAGTGGGATCTTATAGTTCACGTTGCAGTTCCTCAATCTATTTAGATTATGGCGACTACAATTATCAGAGACAGGAAAACCCAAACCAAGCAAAACATGCTTGGCATAAAGGTGGGTATACCGCCTCATGGTCGGCGACGCCTTCCTTGCATGACAAAAGCCTAAACCTATCTCCCCAGCGCTCTTGTAGACTGCTCTGGATCAGGAAAAGTTGTACGCGGGTAGAAGTCATTTTTGGCAATCTAAAAACCTAGCTCTCTACCACACTACAAGTTTAACCAATGGCCAACATCATCCTAAAATGGAAAGAGAGTAGGTATTTACTAGCTCTAACCTCCTTATTTCCCTAGCACTTGATTCTGCCTGTATGTGCTGGATCAGACAAGAATAGAGGAAGATAAAGAGCATACATGATGTAGCACTGGCACAAAAACAAAGCTTGGGGAAGTCGCCGTGAGAATTAACAGAGCGCAAAAGCCAAGAGGTGAACCCCAATTAATAAATTCAATCACAAAGCCTCCAAACAGAGGGAAGGGTGGGAAAAAAAAGTTCTGTTTGAGATAATTAAGGTACTCATTGTAGTAAGCTTTGAAAGCTGGAAATTGGTACTAGACCTCTAATACATAAACAGGTACCTAGGACTAAACCAATGCCAAATAACTTACCATCTAGTCCGTTTTGGTCCATAAAACGATTGGGATAAAATGTTGCACACAGTCGTGCAATATAGATAGATTTTGTTTATTGTATTGGTCGTGTTATGAACGCACAATGAATGGGTATGCATGTCTTGTACGTGTTATGTAATGTCAAAGTATAACGTGACAGAGGAATAACAACCGAAGGTGTCACGCTCCATTAACTGCACTTTACACTGTTATTGTAAAACTTTATCCAGTTACTTGAACGAGAAATTAATTAGCCTAATGGATAAAAAAATGAAATCTTATGCATGCACGTGAGAATCACAACCAAAACAAAAACAAAAGTCAGACAAGGAGTTATTATTAAAGAACCAGTCAAACAAGTTTTCAATCTCACAAATATTTTACCAATGACCCAGTGTAACATTTGGAGACAAAAAAAATTGCTTTTCATTTTACATCATGCCTAATCTAAGTATATTGTACAAAAGACGATAAATAGAAAATAAAGGTTCTCTTTGGCAAAAGTCAAGGCTTATTATTGTACATTGATCTAAGTCTCAACCAAGAAAACTTAATGCCACCAAACGGGAGTACATGAAGAGATTCTAAAGTGTTGTAACTGTGTGGCTGGCATTTCGTTGCAAGCAAACATTTTAATTTGATTTGAAATTCGGCAAGATGTTTTTCAACAATGATTACCTTTTGGTGTATAAAAAACAATGAGGCGATTGTACCAGCTGCGCTCATAGATCATTGATGGAAATATCTCGAACATTTCGCGGATATTGCTCTAGCTAGATAAAACTTTTACAATTTTTTAATTGTTCTTGCTGAATCATAAGCCTTGTAAGAATTATGAACAAAAACGTTTGACTGCCATCGAGAGGCTAGGTACTTATCATAATACATGCTTTAGGTGCTTTAACCTCTTGAACTTATCGGCTCCGTTAGAAAAAAAATTATAAACTAAGTGTGCGTTCCTTTGGGATGATCCGAAAAATGATCAATGATCCAAGATCACTTTGATCACGGTGCATCAATGGAACCGAAGAATCCTTTTCTCAGAGTGGATTCATCGGTTCCTTTGAATCATGCACCGTGATCCAAGTGATTTTGGTTCGGATCATCCCAAAAGCTAGCAATTCCGTTACGAAAATTATACCAAGTTTGAACGACGCAATGAGCAGGGGATGTCAATCCTTTTTTTACCAAATATGTAACCAGCCTGTATACTTACTTGGCTACACTAACAGCGGAGTACTCAGCATTTATAGATCTCACGCTTGGGTTTCCCTCCATCATGGAACGGTTTCTTCTTGAATGTGTCGCGCAAAATCCTCTGTCACGTTAAAGGAACCGGAAGTACAAATTGTCGTGTTCTTCCGGTTATGCTGTGTCCTTCCTTAGAGCTCAGTCTTTCTCGTCTTCTTGTGACGCATGTATGCCTTGTATGAGTGACCGAAGGAAACGGTAGATTATTAGTATTAGGGACTCTTCAAAATGAATGTTTTCACGAGTTGTAAACTGTTATCAAGACTGGGGCAATCGACAGTAAGCGACTTATCCCGTTAACGAACACGTTCATTGTCCGTCGTTTCTAGTGTGTTTATTCTAAGATGTGTTCTCCACAGTCAAAGTTCCATATCCGCGTGTCTTGAAGTCGTGATTTTGGTTAAGAGACACCGATCTGTTTGAGTGTTTCTCTCTGTTATCGTTCAATCTTATGTTTGGATTCTTATCTTTTCGTAGCCAGTAGTTCAACAAGGACTGATAAGGAGTTTAATACGGCTTCAGTCTACACAAGCAGAAACTCTGGTATGGAAATGTACTTTAAACTTTTTACACTTCAATATATATTCTGCAGGCTACGTAGTTCGAGGACACTATATATCATCTTACTTACCGGCTTTTTAATTTAATGGTGCGCACTAATTATGGCTACATCCTTCGTTTCTCAGAGTTTGAAGGAAACGCTTTATCGCATTGTACCAGAGAAGCAAAAAGAAGTTGCTGAATTCCGAAAGACGTATGGAGATAAAATTCTGGGAGAATATACAGTCGACCAGGTACACTTGTCACATCTCATTGTCGCAGAAATTTCATCATAATACAAATTTCCTGAATTTTCCTATAAAATAGAGAAAACCGTAAAACTAATATCTGTTTGATAAATCTGCCCTCAATGTACGTCTTTCCATTTCACGGATGTGAAAGATGACCTTTGTACTTCTGAAAGAAAAATACATGTACTAGCTAGCATTTAAAAATGCAGTGTAAGCTGATGTGCTGATGTGCAGTTGCGTGCGCACCGGGTGCCGTTCGCACAAATTTAATTTTTTGAACATGCATTTGCTGTTTCACGTTTTCTTCTTAAATTTTTTTTCACCTACAAGGAGTAAAACCAACTATTGCACTCAGCTTTAATGGCCACCAGTTGTGAGTTAATATTTTATGAGCTGTTTCACTTAAACATTTTGATTGACAAAGTTATAGAATGGTTATAGTCATTTGTAATTTGTAATTATTCAAAAGGAAAGTGCATTGACTTTCATGCAGTTGAACACCTCCTAACTCTTTTCATCCTTATTTTAGTACAAGTCTGTGGGAGGCATAGGCCATTTTACGGATATGGTGGCCATTTTAAATCCATTGTTTCAAATAGCTATTATGGGATTCTAAGGGGGCAATTAGTATGCATTTGCCCCCTTAGAATCCCATAATAGCTATTTGAAACAATGGATTTCAAAATGGCCGCTGTATCGGTAAAATGGCTTATGGTGGCCTCAAGGTTAGTGCCCTTGATTTGGGATTGAGTGGTTCGGGTTCGGGCCCTGGCCAGGGAGATTGTGTTGTGTTCTTGGACAACACACTTTACTCTCACGGTGCTTCTCTCCACTCAGGTGTACAAATGGGTACCGGCGAATTTAATGCTGGGGGTAACCCTACGATGGACTAGCATCCCATCCAGGGGAGAGTAGAAATACTCCTAGTCGCTTCATGCTGCAGAAACCAGGATAAGCTCTGGCCCAATGGGCCACTTGGCTCGTAAGCAGACCTTACCTACCTACCTTAGTACAAGTCTAAGAAGGTGTGCCTGGGTGGTTTTATTTTACCATTCATTGTAGCTTATGTCCTTGATTCTGTCCCCCAGAAATTTGTGTGTGTATTTGCTGTCTAATTGTGTCAATTGACACTGATGGCAGGGATTAGGCTTGGCTACAATAATAAAAAAAAAAACAACTAAATCTATCCGGATAATCTCCCAAACATGTTCTAGAAATCTCCGAAAAAGTTCTAAAACTCAAAATTTTACCCAAAAAATCCCAAAATTTTGATTCAAAATATCAATATTAAAGATCCTTATAAGTTAACACAAGCTGCCTACACAATAGCTGTTGTGGATAACGTAAGTTGGTAATTGTACTTTAAGTAGGGTTATTTAAGTACGAACCCATAAATTTAGTATCATATCTAAATAATTAACTGTAACAGAATTAGGGGATACATAACTGAATGGTTAAACTGTTCTGCTCACTGTTTTGTAAGCAAAAACATTATTTTTGCTAATTCCAATCTCTAAATTAATTTTTAACGCATCTTACAGATTTTGTTGACTCTTAAAAATCTAAAAATCTTGGAACTTGCTAAATTCATCTTAAAATCTCCAAACTTTCTAAAAAATGTCTTCAACGTCTAAAAATCTAAAAAGAAAACCCAACTTTTTGTAGCTAAGTCTAGCAGGGATGGACTGAAACTTCCAACAATTATTATGCTGATTTTTTTCAAATTTTCATGTAGTTATTCTTGTCTTGAATAGAGATAGTGCTTGCATGCTTAGGAAAAATTTATGATCATAATCATGGTAACAGGGAATTATTGCTTGTCCCAAAGAACAGTTAAAAATCGTGCAAACCATGGATGTTAGCTGGTAGGTTCTAATGTTATCACTCTTTCCATTTGTCAGGTTTATGGAGGTATGCGTGGCATCACAGGCCTGGTCACAGAGACATCTCACTTAGATGCAAATGAGGTAAGTTGATGCTATAATTAATGTTGCATAAAGCCGTCTGACCAAATGTTTTTAATTAATTAAAGTCATCACCTGTAGAAGTATGGTCCTGAGGGATAATACCACTAGTGGGCTGTCTTTTATGGCAGTGAGGCAATGGACTTTGCAGGATTTCGAAAAATCTTTCTTAAAAAGGAGATTGTCTTTTGCTCTTGTGAGTCTTGAGACTATTTGTGACCTTCCACGGGAAAACGTACACTAACGCTAAACCGTTAAATTGACCGAAGCGTTAGATATCCGTTAGCCGTCCGTTAGAAGTTTACATGAAACCGTCAGAGCGTCAACTTCATCCGTTAGAACGTTAGTCTTATCCGTCAGAACGTTAGGTTCATCCGTCAGAGCGTCAGCCTCGTCCGTTAGGGGTTTAGCCTCGTCCGTTAGAGCGTTAGTCTCATACGTCAGATGTATAATAGTTATTAACCTTATCCGTTGGGCAAATCTTGGATTCTGTTGGCAAGTGAATTAATAATCTGTATCGATTGTTCTGGATCAGAGGATTCGTAGAGCGTCGTTTAAAAATGTGACCCTCTTTGGGAAAACCGGCCGTGTCCTTCTACAACTTAGTAGAATTACATGTAGTAGAGCGCTTTTTAAAAAATTAAAAATACCGAGAAAAATGAAGGGTTTGTGTTCAACGTTCACCTCTGCGTACCAATAGTAAAACAAGGGTGGAAAGCTCGATTTCGGATCGCTCCAGCACCAAGCCGATTTTCACTGACAAATTCGCATCGTACAGGTTTCAAATCACGCACCAATCAAGCTGAAACTCACAAACAAATTCCTATCGTACAGGTTTCAAATCACGCACCAAGCAAGCTGAAACCCAGAGGTTTCCTTTCATGCCATTATATCTGAAATCCGTCCAAAACTCGAAGCGCTGGACCTCAAATAAAATTGAAAAAATCCAGCATTCGGAACTCCAAAGTTTGGTGTGACGGCTTGCAGCCGTCACAACGTTTGCTCCTCTGTGATTGGCTAATAAGAAATCATCATCCAATCAGAGAGGAGCACATGGCGTGACGGCTGCAAGCATGTATCTAAAGCCGGTATACGAAAATCCTGCTACGCATCCTTGGCGCTGGGAATGCTGGAGTTTTCGATATTATTTGAGGTTGAGCGCTTCGAGTCTTGGATGGATTTCAAGCTGAAATAACTACGCTAATAGGTAGAATGGACAATAAAGACTCCAAAAACGAAGACCAAAGATCGAAGACCCATCCTGCGCGAACGCCAAATTAAATGTGATTGAATGATGCATGACTTACCAAATTTCAACTGAAAAATATCTGTTTAACTTAACCACTCGCCTGGAGTTTCTCGCGAGCTTTTTTGCCCCCTCGGCATCTTAACTGATGATACAGAACTCTTTTATCGTATTTATAGCAAAGAGCTCTCTTATGAACGCGCCGCTTTGAATTTATCGTTACTTCGGCTTTGAAAACAACATTTCTTTGGATGAAAATAATCATTTGTTGTATTTTACTTTGCAACTACAGTAGCTAATGAAGTAATGGATGCCGTGAGAAATTCACAATTTAGTAATGCATCGCATCATTGTGAGTCCGACGGTCAAAACATATCGAGATTAGCCACTTTTATCCGGACTTCGTTGCATTCAGCAGTTATGGCGCCATGGGCGCACCTCTTCGGAATCGTATTTTAAAAGTCACGCAATCGTTTCTGGTGGCCTGTCTACATCGTAGTATTCTTAAAGCAAAAAACTCGCTGAAATGTGCATCCGATTTGTTTTGGCCAGCTCGCGATGGTGCTAGTACTTCAAACCATGGCCTTTGTTCGATGAACGGTAATCGCTCACTACGTTGTGGTGTCATCGATCAGCCTTTCGAGCTTAGAACTAAGACTTGGTGTTAAAGTGCTAAGGCAGAACGTTAGAACTGATGGAAAGAACGTTAGAGCGTTGGCACAAACCGTTAGAGCGTTAGCACAAACCGTTAGAGCGTTAGCACAAACCATCAGAGCGTTAGTAAAAAACGTTAAACCAATCTTCAAAACCGTTGAATATCCGTTAACCGTCCGTTAGTTTTAAGCCGTTTAACGGGCAAACGTTAGTGTACGTTTTCCCGTGGAAGGTCACATTTTACAACACCAAATATTCAACATTTTGTATCCTCAAATGGATTACGCTTTGGGGCCCTGATCAGTTCCTGAATTTACTCAGTGGAATAGAACCCAACCAGTACTGTAAGCCCTTGTTTGAGCTGAACTCAGTTTTTCTAAAATCAGTGTATTGTCTTCTTCCTCTTCAATACACTGTGCTGCATGATTTAAGGAGTTTTGTGTATGTTTACAGGGCATTGAATTTCGAGGTTACACTATTCCCCAGTGCCAAGAGGTAAGTTTGATAAAAAACATCGCTGTCTATAATATTACATGTAGCTTGTCTACAAGTAATCTGCCTTTCATGTGGACTGTGAAGATCAAATTGCAACCAAGATTTTTGCTTTGCACTGCTCTCAGTCACTGTAAGAGAGTGGGTTATTATGCCACATTCATCATTGTGATAGGCTGATTTTAATCAAATTTGTTGGTTGCTGTTGTAAATGGCCCACAGCAAATACTAATTATTTACATTTTATCACAAGACACCTCTCATTTGGACAAGTTTTTAATATTTGATATTTTCCATTCTCCGGGTTCTTCGTCACGTTGACAGCTTTCTTGTGTTTCTCAGTTTCTGGCATATAGGGTAGGAGGGAGCTTCGTAAATTTACTACAGTTCATTTGGTGAAGTGGATCATGATTTTGCAAAATGACCAGAATGAAATATTGAGTTCCTGGTGCTTTTTGCCCAGGACCATGGGAAGTTTTGAAAAAAATATATCACCTGAAGAGAAAGCATCTGTCTTTCACAGTGCAATGCACCTTACCGTGGCCAGCTAACAAAGTTTTTTTAAAACTTATTTATACTCTAATCAGGGTGTGCGAATTTGATTCAAGACAGTCACCCCTCCTTGCAAAGTTTGCACGGTTGTAAGTTGAACACCATTGCATGGGTTGTTGAGTTGACATATTTACACGTAATTGTCAAAATAAATGTGAAAGCTTGTTGTGTGGCCATGGTAAGGTGCATTGCACTGTAATGTCTATGCATATTTCTGTAGCTTTTGCCAAAGGCTGATGGGGGAGAGGAACCTTTGCCTGAAGGAATATTTTGGTTACTAATGACTGGTGAAATCCCAACAAAAGCACAGGTACAGTGTACATGTACATGCAACTTTACACTTCTTAAGCAACACTAGTATAATTAATTTTTTTGGTAAAAGCAAGAGTTTCAGTCAAAAATGACCTTATCAGAAACAATCCTCTACAGAGGGAAGTCTATATATTAGGCTGCCACCCTATAGCTATTGCTGTCATACACTGTATAGAACAGTTCAGTTCTATGCAGGGAAATATGCTTCCCGAGGGTTGGGTACAAGGCATGACCTAATACGTGCTTATCAGCATTTTCTTAGTAACCCACCCTCCCCCTCTTTCTGAAACAAGTTTCTATTTTGTTATCCTACTTGTGGGTTGTTCGATATGCCAGTATTGTGTTCTTCTAACAGTAACTGGTTAATGTCTATTGCTGTGATGATTTCTTAAAATGTAAAACAAAGTGCTCAGTAAAGCCTGAAATTTTGGACCATGGTCAATGGCCAAACAGCCTGACTCCCCAGCGTGTACAGCATGGAGTATTGCCAGATGGTCACCCATCCAGGTATTAAAGTGCCTATCACCTCAACACAGTTTTCCACTTTATCTATTCTCTGAAATCGTCCAAATACGTTGTGTTGTTTTTAGAATCATTTGATTGAATTTTTTTTTAATTTGCTTTGAAAGATGGAAAAAGTGGTTATTCTTTGTTGAAATCATAACCAAGCAGTGAAGGGGGATGGATTTAATACCAGGTTGACATCATAGGCTGCTTTGCACTTTTGCTGGTTCTTTGAAAAACAATCATGGTAATTGATTTGTGATGTCAACCCAGTATCAAACCCTTTCCCCTTAATTGCTTGGTTATTGATCAAAGTATGACCACTTTTTCCGTCTTTCAAAGCAAATGAAAAAGTGAATTTGGAATCCCATTGTTTTAAAAACAATATGTATTGATACCTCAGGGACATCCTACAGAACTGATTTACCGGTAATTAGAATGTGTTTTCCTCGAACTCAACAAAATCATTGATGTAAATTGAGACAAGTATTTAAAGCTGCATTAGTGCCAGAATTAACGTACTGTAATAGATGTGCCACAGTAAAAGTTACTCAAGTTGTTTTGAATCCACAAAGTGAGTCAAGCGTGTCTGAACAACAAATCATTTAAATGACCTTTTGTCTGGGAATGTGAGCAAGCTCCAAAACAAGTGGAAGTATTCCCCTAATGTCCTTGTCTGCTTTTTGTAGGTTGATAACTTGTCTAAAGAATGGGCCGCTCATGCTGACTTACCGCAACATGTTGTTCAAATGTTGAACAACTTTCCTGAAACTCTTCACCCAATGAGCCAGTTTAGTGCTGCAATTACGGCAATGAACAGTGAGAGCAAGTTTGCTAAGGCATATGCCCAGGGAGTTCCAAAATCTTCCTACTGGGAGGTAAGGAATGATGCTGAGAGAGATTCTATTGTCTAAAACATAAACTTGTATGACATTTCCAAACACATTAATTTTTGCTTCAATTGAAAACGTTGTGATGACTGACTGTGTTGTTGCTAGCTTTTTTAAATCACCAGTCACATGCTTTAATCACCGTGTAAGTGTCTCTTTGCATTTCACATTGTAGTATATCTTTGAAGATAGTATGGATCTGACAGCAAAAATAACCACAGTGGCAGCGTACATCTACAGGAATGTTTTCAAGGATGGAAAAGTTGCTCCTGTAGATCCTAACAAGGACTGGGCAGACAATCTGGCCAGCATGCTGGGATATGAAGATCCCATGTTCCATGAAATGATGCGCCTTTACTTGGTTCTGCATGCTGATCACGAGGGCGGCAATGTTAGTGCACATACCACTCACCTTGTTGGCAGTGCTCTGTCTGATCCTTACCTTTGTCTTGCTGCTGGTATGAATGGCCTTGCCGGACCCCTGCATGGTTTAGCCAACCAGGTAACTTTAAATGGCACTACTCATCATATAGGCAAGGTTATAATGAAGACAGTGCCCATATAACGGTTTTTTAAACCACTCCAAGTGCTTTTGGACTTAAGCCTACTGAAAGATTGCTCCCTTAATGGCTTAGTTGTTTGAGCATTAGGCTGCTTTGCAGGAGGTTGCATACTCATACATGCCCTGGCTGAACCAACATTCAGAGTCTTAAAATAATTTAGAAAAAATTCTTCTTTTTTTTTATTAAGGACGGTGCCTACTAATTCAAAGGTATTTTTGCGCGGTTGTATGGATATGCGGGAAAAGCAGATCTCAACAAGTGTTATCAAAATCCGAAAAGAAAATTGGGGGTAACCACGCATTTTTCAAAGATAATTAATCAACAATATTAGTAAAAAGATTTAAAATACAAAGCAATGTATGGCGTTCCTTTCCAAATTAAAGCTTAATTATCTCTGAAAAATGCATGGCTACTCCCAATTTTCTTTTAGGATAGCTATTTCTCCGAATAGTTTTAAACCGCGCAAAAATATCC
>NC_090883.1:37788166-37803166 GCF_036669925.1 Montipora capricornis
TGCTTGTTCCTTTTAACTCCCACTTGCTTGCCTGCGTCTGGTTTGTCGTTTTTTGTTTTGTTTCAGTTGTCGTGGAATCAAAGCTTAAAATGACGAAACCCTTTAGCATGGTCCCAAAACTAGACATTTGAAAGTTCGTCGAAGAATAGATTACAGTGTTTACAGGGGAGTTAATGTCACAAAGTTCCACAACGGGTAACAGTGTGTCTAACTAGTGTAAAGGTCTGTCCAAACAGGAGATGTTTTGCGACAAAACATGTTAAACATTGTTGGGTGGTAATACATTAATTTTTTTTTCGGCGGTAATGCTCGTCGTCTCGCTTACAGGTGTAAATTTCGGATTTTGGTCTCACTTAGGTTGTTCTGAGCAAAATGCCATCATATTTAGCCCATCTGTAACTGGGAAGGTCTCGTTTAGGTTTGCAAATGAAGAAACAACCAAATTCCAAAGAAGTGGCCCCTGGTGGGCTAACGAGTCCTTCATAAATCTACAACTATAACTTGGTAGTAAACCGACTTTTTCGCCACGAGGGAGTAATAGCTATTCCGCTTTAACATGATAGTGGCAGACTATGGTTCTGGTAATAAATCATTGTATGCCTTAAAAAATAACTCGGTTATCTCTACGTTATAATCTAATCTAACGGTATGGTAATTAACGAAACTCAATACATCAGTTGATGCCATATCCTTTGGTTGCCTAAAAATAATTTTTGCGGCCCGGTTTTGCAGTGAAGTGTTTCAATTGAATTAATGGTATCCATGTTAGTGCACGAACCTAACAAGACAAGACCGAATCTAATAGACGGTAAGATTACACTAAAATAAAATTTTAATAAAACGGCCTTTGCTAATAACCGACACCGCTTTAGCAGTTACACGGGTGCATCCAACGAGAATTTACCCTAACCCTAAACATAGCATTGTTAAACGTATTTTATTATTGAAACGGTAGATATAGGCATATTTTTATTCTCTAAAAATTTTTCATCTGTTCGGATTTCCTAGCTGAAAGTCTACTGATCCGAAAACTATACGGATCAAAACTTATCTTTTCGAAAATTTCAGCCAGACAAAAGGCTCCCGGAAATTCTAGGTGACATTTTTCATATGTTCGAAAATCCTAGGAGAGGCAGGCAGGCAAGAAATTTTACAAATCGTCTTCCGAACAGATATTTTCCGAAAATTGACGTTGGGTGCCCTTGGTTACAATTTGTTGACAAAGCTTTTCTGTGTGGTACCCAGGTAAGTTTATGGTCCACCGTCATTCCAAAGAGGCGAGCTTTTGTAACATAACATAGGACTGAATTTCACGTACCGCAGGCAACCCAGTGTACGCTATGTGGAGCGTCTAGTTCCAATTAACAAATTGATGTCAGTTTTTCATGCGTCTGTCCTGTTATTAGGGAGCTTAAGCTTGCGCGTTTTTGAGACGCGGACGGCAACCGGGAGAGAACATTTCGCGTGCTAGGACAGTGGTGTCACCCAGGTTTTTATATTTATCATCTCTAAAGGAGAAAAGATACTTAGTAATGTAAATGTGGTTGTGTGAAGACAAGTTAAAAGGAAAACAGCTCACTTCCGGTTGCCGTCTGCGTCTCGTGAATTTCTTCATAACATTGTCTAAAGTAGCTGTGGATCCACGAGGTGATAGCGGAGTGGATTTGCTGACTACTTTGACAATATTATTATGAAATTCATTGTCAATAACAGGACAGACGCATGAAAAACTGACATCAATTTGTTTTTTACAATAACAGAAAGGCAGAGGGGTCAAAATTAAGTCAAAACACGAGAAGAACGCGAGCCAAAATGCGAGAAACTTCAATTTTCTTGACGCTGACGTGACCAATATCGCGTCAATTTATGTGTCTGTCCGCTATTAGCCAATGAGCGCGCAAGAATTTTGCAGTCATTGTAAAAATTGCACTCGATGTCATGTGATTACCTATAGTTATTGCATTGACCATTTTCACATTCCCCATAATACACCTTGTTTGCCCCCCAAATTTTGCATAAACCCAATTGAATTCACACTCTTGGGAATATGCAGTGTCTCAAGAGCATTTGAAAACAACGGTTTATGCAAAATTTTGGGGGGCAAACAAAGTGTATTACGGAGAATGTGAAAATGGTCAATTGGCACATAATTTTTCCTCATTTAATCTTACCCGTGAAAAAAACGTATCATTTTCAAGTCGCTTAACGAAGTCTACAAACAAACCTGTTTCAAAAATGTTAAGCGACAGAACGGCTGCCGTGAAAACACGGCCAATGCTCTCTTCGCGGGGAAGGCATGGGTGGAAATGGAGCACGAAAAGAGCGTGCCGTCACGCGTGCTCAGAGAGCGTGACTTCTAATATTTTTGAACTTGTATTGAGAACGCTCGCAGATATACAAGTCCAATTATTTTTCTCTAATGAGTAATAATAGCATACTGATGATTTTCGTGCACTTCAAAGCTCTCTCACCTTGACAAGGTCTTTATTCAAACGGTACTGGGTGTGACCATCAGCTATTACCCATGCAAACCTTATTCGATTCACTCAGGCGACGATGAGAACCAATCGGATTTCGTTTCTCTGGCGCGATAATCAAGGAGCAAGACCCAAATTCTTTGTGCTAAACAGCGACTTTAAAATAGTTCAATATGGCTCAAAATCAGTACAAACCTCCTGGGCTTGAAGCATGGGATATCGTTATAGTCGTGCTGTATTTTGTTATCGTCCTTGGCGTCGGACTCTACGTGAGTGAACATTTGATTTTTTGTATTGTGATCTTTGCAGTGTCGGAAGGAAAACATGTGTAGGGCATGTGTTTACAGTTGTGTGGCTGCATGTTAAGATTAATATAGATTCTTTCTTCTGCGATAAAACAATCTTAATGCGACTTGTCACTAGGTATTACTGATTCTTTTATGAGTACTGCCCTCGAAGTCTTGGAGACGAATCATAATGCGCTTCTCAGGGCGCTTATGTTTTGAAGGATGGGACAAAACAATGCCATTTACAGTGACTTGTCGGAAGAGTTCACTGAAGGATAAAATATCAGGTTTCACCATAACATGCAGTGGAAAAACTTTTATGTCCGGTAGATAAATTTAGTTGCATTTTTCGCAGTGCTGTTCATCAAGAGAAGTTATTTTAAACCCTTGAGGTCAACAGCATATTTTTGGAGCAAGTGAATTAAATTTACACGGAAGTTTTTCTTGTACTTTGTATTCATTAGCTTTGAGTAACAGAAAGAAGGGACTGGAATTCATTGAATCCCACTTGTCTCTTAAAGAAAGGTTTTTCACTTTTCTATCATCCAGAATTTCAGATATATGGCTTATAAAAAACCAAATGAATCAAATTTCTTTGATACTTAAATTTATGGTCCATATTCTCACAAGAATCCTCCAACTTGTCATCTCGGTTTCATTTGAGTACCACTTGTGGTGTGAACCTCTGGAGCATAACCGTTAAATCCCGTATCAGTGCTACTGACCGCTAAACATAACAATACAGGCAATTTAAAAATATTCTAGATTTTTTTGTGACATCATCACCTCTTTCCTCCAAACGTTCCATTTTTAGCCACAGTTCTCAAGCCTCAGTTAAAACTTTCAACAGACGTTCTTTTCGTAAATGCATTGTTTTTATGGCATCTCAGCTCATCTAGTGATTCCAACCTCCAAAGTTCTCTCAATGAATGCACTTCATAATCAATGATTACTCCTAGCTACACAGTATTGTGAGTGACATCCTAGCTGCACATAATTTTTTGCTCCAGTCCTGCAGAGATTATCTGGTGGAACTTTTTCAGTGGCAACAAATCTGCAAAATGTTAGTTTTGTTTAGGTCAGTGTCTGGACCCATCACCAGGCATAGGCATGATAGAGGACAAAACAATCTATAGCTTGGATAAAGTTGATGTCATTTAATGATATCAATGTGTTACTTAGCAGTTTTTTTGTTCTAGTAGTTGACTTGTTGGATTAAAAAAGAACAGCTGTCTTGCCTACAATTACATTAATTTAAAATAGCCAACTACATGTACCTTTTAATTTGTGTGTAGCCAGCTTCTTCAAACTTATTTGAAGCGCATTTTACCCCTCGTTATGCTTAAAGTTCCCCTTTTTATAATAAAATTTACGTTGGGAAAAAAATGGGAGAAATAGCTGTAGCGATCACTTGTAAGAACAAAACATTGTCACAACAAGACTTGAGAAAAATGATGATGGAAAAAAATGTGATCTTTTTAATTGGAGGAACTTAGTTATCCTTATCTACATGTTCCAGCACTTGCCATTAAGTCCCTCTTGATTGAAGATTATGGTGTTTTTTGCTTAGTTGGCTAGAGACACTGAAATCCTCTTAGAAACATCACTGGCCACATTTTGCTGGTCCAGGGGTTAAATTAGGACAGACTGCAACACTAGGAACTTGGTTCCCTATAGACCTTATTCCAAAATGGCCGTCATTTAAATATTCTTTTGTTTTTATTCAAATTAGCCCTTGATGCCTCGTTCTTGAGCAGAAAATTCAAAAGAATATTTTGCCTTGAACGAGGCATCAAGGTCTAATTTCAATAAAAACAAAAGAATATGTAAATGGCGGCCATTTTGGAATAACGTGTATTCTTAGCAGTTTTGGTTTGTGGGTTCTTTGATGTCCCTTTGTGTCTATGAACACTAAAGGTTTGAAAGACTGGGCCTATGGTTTATATCCCGCAACTGGTGTGCAGTTATATCCATAGTAGGTTTCGGAAAAAAAGGTAAAGGTACATGTAGAAGGGGGAAGCTTTTAGGGGGAAAGGGCTCAGGGAAAGAGGATCATGATAACTGGAGTAAGTTATAGAGTAAGTTATGTGGTGTGATATGGCCAGATCAGGTAAGAAGATGCAAATTTGGGTAGCATGGTGAAGAAGTGTGTGGTAAGGTGAATATATGGCAAGGAAGGTTACGGAAGAATGTTCCAGATAGGTTAGCTCATGTGAGACAACCTGTTCCAATAATATTGTAAAAGCAAGCTATGGAAGAGGGGGTGAAAGAGCATATTACACCAACAGAAGAAGGGTAGCTATAGGGACAAAGGCATGTTTGATAATGGCAAAGGAAGGACAAGGATTTCCAGAAACTTAGTAGTTAATTTCATTAAAATTGTATTATCTTGTGGCACAATGTAAATGTTTAATCTTAATTTAACCAATCTTAATTTCAGGCCATGTACAAGTCAAATCGTGGCACCGTCAGTGGGTATTTTCTGGCTGGCAGATTTATGACTTGGCTTCCAGTAAGTGTCTAGGATACATGTTCCATTTTCCATTATCGTAAGTATTAATTTCTGGATACCTCTTCTGACGCTCCCTGGCTTGAGAAGTGTGATGACTGAAAGGCCGAGTTTTAGCAGCTCTCAGTTTTGCTGGGAAGCTGTGATGTAAACAATGCCTGAAGCGATAAACAAAAACTGCTGACTTTCTTGCAGCCAGGTCCAGCCGTGTTTTATGTCTGTGTACAAAATTAATTAAATTGTTATGGTGGATAATCAGTTAATGAAATGCAGACCTGTTTTGACTTGTTATAATCAATCCCTTCACAAATGCATTGTGTTGAGTCGCCCTTAATTCTGAGCTTAACTAAGGTCGAATTCAATGTACTCTACTTTTCAATGTGGTTATGATCTTTGTTTAGGTTGGAGCATCCCTGTTTGCCAGTAACATTGGCAGTGAACACTTCATTGGCTTAGCTGGGTCTGGAGCAGCAGCTGGAATTGGTGTTGGAGCATTTGAATTCAATGTAATCAAATATGATATTAGTATAAAATTAATAAAAAAGTTATAAGTATTTATTCATGTGGGTAGCCGCCAGTGAAAACACAGAATTCCCATGCATGTGTACTGCTTTAAACCCAGATACTGCAAAACATAACAATGTTACCGTAATTATAAAGTTCTGTTATTACTGTAACAAATTTGCACAAAAAATCATTGGTACACGTTACATATATGTGGGATGCTCAAAACAGTTTCAATGCTTACAAGCAATGCTCTTATTAGAAGGTTCGGCACTACAATGCTGTATCATTTATCAGCAATATTGTGATACCAAATGAAACAAGGATTATTGCTGAACAAGGTGCCGTCATTATTGTGATGTAATACGTCACCGTGGCAATGGTTAAGCCCTGTAAAAACACCCATTACATGTATTTTGTCTTTAGCTGGTTATTTCTCAAAAACAAACTTGGTCACCCCATTTGTTATTTTTGAAAATAATTAGAAGGGCAAGATGAAACTTTCTGCAAAGTTTAAAAGAATTTTGTACAGCGGATTAAGAGCCACCTTAATTCTGTGATTTTTTTAAACTTTGCAGAAAGTTTCATCTTGGCCTCTTTTCATCTTGATCACTTTTCAGCCATTAAAAAAAGGGGGGGGGGGGGTGGGGGTCACCGAGTTCGTTTTTGAGTTATAGGCAACTAAACTCCAAGTATAGGTGTTTTTGCTGGGCTCTCCTGTTGCCAAGCACAATTTTCTATGTTTATTTGGAAAAAAAGCTGTAAAAACTACCATTTTTCTCTGTGACACACAAAATTACGTACATCGCAGGATATACGTTGAGTATGCACGACGAATATTGAGCGCACTATGACCAATTCATATTTGGACATTTGTCACAATGTGTTGAATAATAAATAAAGATATCCTGAGTTTAACAAACAGTAACCTCTTTGCATTCACTTTCATAAAAGTTTGGGAAAGACCTTTGTGAAGGAAATCCTGCATATCTTATGAATTTCTCCGCCTCTTTGCTTTTTTCTAGATTGAGGTACCATTGTATATCATACAATTCCTTTTTTAAGTTATGTACAATACTTGTAAGATATCTACATTAGGTTTAATGCATAGTTCACCTATGTCAGCTCGTCATGATAAAGATGCAGACTGCCCTCCCATTATGCACTGTGTGTATCTGTCTCAGACAATATTTGAGGTTGGGAGCTGGTGGCAACAAGGAGTCCCTGCTGACCAGGGACTTAATTAGATGCATTATTTTTCATTTGTTGATGTCACAAAGTGTCTGCCAACTAGCTAAATCCTTCACGAAGGAGGTCCAGTAAAAGCTTGCAACTGAACCTGTTATTTACAATAATTTAATAGTCACTAAAGTAAAACATGAGGAGTAAGTTTGGAAATAGTCAGCAGCTCATGCTGTGAGATGGCACTCCTTGCGAACATTAAATTTTGTTGGGCTACTTAACAATTATTCCATGAGCGCGCGTTGGATATGAGATGGTAAATAGCCAACGAGGCGCGTAGGGCCGAGTTGGCTATAACCACTCTCATATCCAACAAGCGCGAATGGAATAATTGTTTCATTAAATTCCTTAAACTCCAAAAGTTTAGAAGTACGAAATACGAGCAAAAAAAGCGAGAAAATCCTAGCAAAATCGAAAAAAGTTGATGAAGATGCGATGTTGTGTAATACCTCGTGGTCAGACAGACGCAGGCTCATCACAAAAACATTTCTTACCTTTTCGCGTATCTCTAAGCTTTGAAAGTGATCCAAACTTTCCACAAAAACGTTTTTCTTTTGCTTTATACCGAAAGAAATTTCGCTTTCTGGCGTAAACGTTTTTAGTTTAGCAACGCTAAGCGCAATCATTTACCATATAAGGTCAAAGTAAGGTATATGAGCTGATAACCTAGATTGAGTGAACCAATCAGAGCACGAGAATTGCATTATCCGAGGTTGAGAATTTAATAATATGAAATAACACAGTGCGACAACCACATAAACCACATAGTTATTTCTGTTGTTTGAATCTTAAGCTTACCAAACTTGCCATATAAAAGGCTTATTTGAATGTTTGATATTTAAATTTAGGGCTCTTTTTACAAATATTAAGAAATTATTATTTTTTTATTATCTTTTGTGGTTAAACCTTTCATTTTCTGTTATAGGCACTCATCATACTGCAGTTGCTTGGCTGGGTGTTCTTGCCAGTTTATATTGCAGGGGGGGTGAGTGATGTCATCACGTAATCTACCTCGTCCTCATCTATGTACAAAAGAAGATCTGCAGGCTGTAGTTGTCACCAACTAAAAAATAAAAACACTAAGGGTCGATTATTAAAACATAGTTTAGACGATATTTAACAAAACCGCGTTCTAAGCCATTTTCAATATTGCCAACAATCATATCTAAATATTGTCTGCTGCTGACGATAACAAGAAGGTTTGCATTCCAGACTAGACAACAATTTATCTACTTAAAATATACCGCTTACAGCTGTATAAATAGATTTGGAGGTCCACTAATTGTCTTAAGCCGCGGCTTTAGTTAGACTTTGTTTAAATAACTGGCCCTAAATGTGCATGTGGAGTGCCAGTCCAAAATTGTAAAATTTTTGCTTAAGTTCCTAACCATAATTATTTTGTGCTCCTTTACTGTCCTCATCAATAAATTCAATGATAATATACTGTACTGTGTGAAAACAACTTAATTGTTATAAACAAACTTCGGTCTTTTCCATTTTATTGCCAATTCTGGAACAGTAAACCAAATTAGGATTGCCATGCAGCAATACTAAAATGAGATCCCATTTCACATTTGGATGATTTTCATGGGCTAATTCTATGAGCTGTGCCTGTTCATTTCTATGCTTCCTACTGTTCAAATTCAGTTTTATTCATTTGTAATTACTGTACTCTTATCCTATTGACTTAAGATCTCTTTTCTTAAGACAGTTTAGTTTGATTAGATACTCCATTTGCTGTTTCAATTATTCACAGACAGGTGTTTTATAATTGCTTGTTATAGATTTGTACTCTACCTGAGTATATCAGCCGTCGCTATGGTGGCAAAAGGCTTAGGATGTGGCTCTCTGTTGTTTCTCTTCTTCTTTACATCTTCACAAAAATTTCAGTGAGTATGAAATTTAAGCAGATTGTTGCAAAAAAGTGTATTTTGTATTGCTTTAAGGATGTGCAGACCTTATTAAGTGCTATATGTTAACAACAAAGTGACAGTTTCTTACTTAGCCAGTAATTAAGTGTGCAACTTAAAAAGTTGTTACTTAACGTATGGTATCATGATGATGTTTAGCATTATGTGTTATTTTCTTGTATTTCAGGTCAATTTGTTTTCTGGTGCTTTGTTCATCCGCCTAGCTCTTGGCTGGAATCTTTATTTAGCCATTTTGTTGATGCTGGGAATGACCTGTCTTTGTACGATTACTGGTGGGTGCAGACATATTGGCTGTCTGATGATATCCAACATCTCAACCTTAGTTATATTTATGTAACTGTCTACTCCTCTGTGGTTTATTCAAACAGGTGGACTGGCGGCAGTTATTTACACTGACACACTTTGTACCTTTTTGATGGTAGTTGGATCTCTAACAGTCATGGGACTTGGTAATGTCTTTAAATTAAATCAGAGAATAACTTCAATTATTTACCCCATACAGAATATACCAGTATACAAAGTAGTTTTGCTTTGCCAAGTACAGGAAAGTCAATCAATCTTTATGTTGGTTGTTCTGCCAGCTTTAAAGCTGGTATGATTTGCGGCCAATGGGCCATTTCCGAGTTGCTGTTTGTCTCTGTTGAGTCTTGGTGCTCAACTATACATATACATACCGGTACATGTAAACAGGTAGTTTTATTTCTTCCTTGGCATGTTCCTCAATTATTTTGCTATCACGCTTTGCAAGAGTGCTGTAGGATCATGGGCGTAAGCTGTCATATGTTAACCCTCTTTTTATCGTGAAGGAGAATATCAAATTATGAAATTTTTATATATGAAAAGAAAGAATCTCTTGAGCTTAAGTTTCCATCATCCCCAAGGCTGATGCCCAACGGTCGCCTGGTCGCCTGAGGCACTTTATTTGCAAGCGCAGGCGACCAGATTTCTGAGCAAGTAGCCCAAACGGGCACCTTACTTGATTCATCCTCACTTTCTTGTAAATTTGATCCCAGCTGGAATTAATTCTGGGCTCTTGAAAAAATGACTCAGGCTACTAACTTTTAATGTTGGAAGCCCGAAGGGCTCTCGGAAGTTTTTCTTAGGCAGCAGCCTTGATCCCACTATTGTAAATATATCCTTGTAATAATATTATTGTTTATGGCATTGTTGTCTGGGTTATGTGGCATTCTCACCTTTAATTGAATAATAATAGGTTTTTCAGAGATTGGTGGTTATGAGGGATTGAAGAAGAAGTATATGAACGCAATATCCAATGACACACTGTACTCCAACAGCAGCTGTGGTCAACCCCGGGACGACTCGTTTATTATGTTGCGTGATCCAGTCAATTCTGACATGCCATGGGCTGGGTTCCTTTTTGGGCAAACAATAGCCTCAATTTGGTACTGGTGTGCTGATCAGGTAAATGGAGCCTACATGCAACTCGTATAGTGAGTACTTTTGGAGCATTGCTACATGTAATGAGCATTTTTTTGTCTGTTATGCAAGGTTATTGTTCAAAGAGCCCTTTCTGCCAAAAGTTTATCACATGCACAGGGAGCTTGTCTGTTGGCTGGCTACATTAAAATCCTACCACTCTTCACCCTTGTGATGCCGGGAATGATTAGCCGTGTCCTGTCACCAGGTAAGGTGGTGGGGATTCACTCAAAGGAGGAGGGGTTAGGGTTAAGGTTAGCGTTTGGTGTTTGGGGGGGAGGAGGGTGGTTGGGTATGTTGCAATTGGAGCATTGGTGTGCATTGACCCCACTCCACTTTTGCAGCTGTGTGAGCACCATATTGAAGCCCTCCTCAAGGTAAACAGATGTGAGGACCAGCACTTAAAGCAAGCTTTAATTTTTTGGCATGTTCTTAAATTTAGAAGTTCAGCACAAAGATATTTGCCCTAATAAATAATATTGTGCTCTTAATCAACTGTCTATGGTTAAGATTGCATTAATTTGTTGTCTGGGCTGTTCACCCCTGTCCTCACAATCAAGGTTCCACAATTAGTGGGCTGACTTCTCCTCCTGTAAGGCATTGTTGGCACGAGGCACAGGAGTCAGCATCAGGTTCCCATGGATTTGAATTAGCACCTTTGCATTTGGAAGGCAAGTGGCCAGGATGGGGCATTTGTCTCAAGATGTTTGATATTAATAATTGCTGCCGCAGTGAGTAAGTCTAAAGCAAAACACAAGGGATTGTGGTCAAAGGTGCAAGGAATTGTGGTTATGTGCGAATGGAGGAATTAATATGCGTAGCATGATCATCAGAGCCTGGTGCTCTGTATTTCATTTCACTCCTTGTATCCTCAAACTATAGATAGTTTACTGTCATGCAACAGCAACAACAAAATTCGAAATCATTCAAATGAAAAAGGCCAAGAACTTGGAATGTTGTTGGAAACAAATCTTTGAACACCACTCCAAATCTTAGGTCTGTGCAGTACATCGTTTCTGAGTTATTCACACAATTTTGTATGCAGACTCCACTTGGTCCACCGATATGGCGGACTGTAATCAACTGAAAACATCTGGTGTTCACTTTGCGATGAAAGGGCTTACTTTTCACTGATGAGATGAAATGCATGTGTATCAACACATCTCTTAAAGTACTTTAAAGGCGCAAACTGCTGAGATTCACAGGGATGGACTGTTTTTTTCCAAGCAAATAGCTTTGTATCATGGTGTTGCGCAAGGTGACAACTGCTGTATTTTCGAATTTTGTAGGTCATCGTCAACCTCCTTTAGATAAAAATTCAGAAGACCTTGCGATTTTGATTTTAGAATTTGATGACGTCTCTGTGAAAACCATCTATTGTTTCTTTCTTCTTTTGAGTGGGGTCCAGAAGGAGGTCCATTTGGGGGTCTACGTTTTGTACCGTCCATGCTCAAGACCTATTAAAATCTCCCCTCACTTCCAGGCACGACCGTCCTTAAATTACCGCAAGCATAATTGAACGTCTCCCTTCCCCTCTGGAGCATTTCTACCATTTACTATCTATAATAGGTAAACTAGTAATAATTATTGTTAATTTATGTAATGTTTACATAATGCTCTTGTGTGGTCTTAGACCGTGTTGCTTGCAGTGTTCCAGAGAAATGCATGGAGATTTGTGGCAGTAAGGCTGGCTGCACCAACATTGCCTACCCAGAGCTTGTGCTCAAGCTTATGCCCACGGGTGAGTTGCGTGTATTTGGATATGTGAGGTTTTGCCAACTGATCAGTAAAGTATCAATTGAACTTGTCTAATACTAAGTGGGCCATTAATGGTATTGCTATCAACAGAGCTTATACATGCAATTGGGCGTTTTAGGTTATAAAATCAGAGCTTTTGTGGTGACTATTATAGACATGAGAGCTTAGTTTCTAATTTGCAAATTACATCTTAATCATACAACTACATTACCAATAAATAGAGGCACTTAATCCATAACTGCTAAAGGGCAAAATAATGCTTACGTATTTATGCTGCATCAAGCTTCAAGGTGCAACTTCTCTTTCATGCAGTAGAGTACTTTCTAGATGATAACAATTTGTCAAAAAATTTTTTCCTCCCACAGTCCATTTGGAGATGTATAAGACTTTTCTTAACTACACCACACAGACGTTCACCCAATTATTGGTTAATTCCGGCATGGTGCAGTTAAATCTGGTAGTGACTTCCCATCCTTTTGTTGGCTCATCTGTCTTTGTTCATTGCCTGTGTACCAACACCCTTGTCCGATCCAGTACATGATCTTAACCAGCACTAAGAACCAATGAAGTTTGAAAGGCGTGTACTTTCTTGTTTTGTGGAACCCAAGCTAAAAACTAAAGTGATGGGGAAGTCAGTATTCAGCCCCTCGTTGCTTCAGAATCCATATTATTGAGTTGCTATGGAAAGTAAATGGTGAAAGATGTTGACATTTCCAACATGGCAGAGTCTACTCTCACAAGTCACTTGAAAAGGAAGAAAGATGGAACACTTGCATCACAGGAGTTGTCATTGGCAAGCATTTCAAGTTTTTTTTGGCTGTCAATTTTCTTCAACGACCAGCCACTGTAAGTGAGCATGCCATAGTTGCTCCCAAGATTGCTTTATCAGATGTTAGAGAAGAGAATAATTCCACGAAACATATTTCGCTGCAGGTGCATCGGTGATGTTTGTGATAAGACATTGAAGGCAGAAATGTTATGAACATTGAAAGTGATAATGTCTCGTTACTCCTACAAATCACATGAAGGTACAAGCAAATTATTTGAAGCAATGTTCCTGATAGTAGGATTGCAAGTCAGTTTTGATGTGAAGTAAAGAAATGTGCATACTTGGTCTGTTTTGGGCGTGGTCCTCACTTGTGAAGCACACTGTGAAGAAAGAAGAGTCTTGTGTACTTATGTTTGACAAGAGCCTGTCAAAGCAAATGGATATCCCCATTTGTTCATAGAATCATTAAAAGTACCAAGTGGCCTAATAGCCTTCTTCCATCAGCAGATGAGTTTGCACAAAAAGCATAAGATACTGGCAAGTTTGTCTGGATTGCGAAGTCAAATAATTAAAGGAGAACTAGTGAAGAAATGGACCAATTGCACAGAGACCTTTAAGAGACAAAATAGCTCATTTTGTTGAAGAACTAAAAACCTACATAGACTGATATCACCTGTTGGGGAGGCATAATATATTTTAATTTTTGTAAAATCATTATATTACGGCTTGATTTTGTACTACAATGAGTCCTTGAAAATGGGAAATGTGTCCTTTGAGAAGTCCTTGAGATTTTGGTGCAAAAAAGGTGTAAATTTTTGAATTTGAATTTGAATTTTGATTCGCAGTTTTTTGCGAAAATACTTGAAAAATTTATATCCCGTACGATTAATCTTACTCTTTGTTAGCAGAATAGGTTGCTCGGTTATGCCTATTGCTGTTACCTGGGCCTTTTTGCTGATCGAAAAAGGCAAAACTGCTACCGTGTTGTTGACTTGTTTTGACACGACGACATTTTTTGCAAAATCTCGCACTAAAATGACGACGGTAACACGTTTTTCCCGCCAAAATGACGCTGGTTTGCGCGCGCTCACTGTTTTAAGAGAAAATTTCATACTCGTAATCGTTGTCGTCCTAGAATCTAAAGCTCTCTAATATCCTTAACAATGCTCATGGTGCTTGTTCTTTGTTAAAAATTGTTGATTACAGGGGCCAACCAAAGACTTCAGAAAGTTGTGGTTTTAGCACGGTTACTTTCTCTTTTGACCTGGTCTTTGCTGTATTTTGTTTTTTTTTTTTGCAGGTCTGAGAGGATTAATGATGGCCGTTATGATGGCTGCTTTGATGAGCGACTTGACGTCAATCTTTAACAGTGCCAGCACAATTTTTACAATTGATGTTTATGGAGGATTCCGTAAAAAAGCATCAGTCAGAGAGCTCATGATTGTGGGACGGTAAATAATATCATTTTTATTTGAAGATCCTTGCATTTGACATAATTTGAATACATGTCTTGTGACACTTAAAAATAGTTTTCATTTAGCCTTTGCACTCAATGCACTGTAGTGAAATAAATAATTAATTATGAAATTATATATGAAATGAATCATATGTGAACTGCGGATATGAAATCAAGTGAAGCTAGAGATAAACTAAGAATAAAGCCAGGATTCGAGCCAGGATTCGAGCCAGGATTCGAGACCTAACCTAACCTAACCGAGACCTGACCTAACCCTAACTAGACCAAACTAGACTAGAACCAACGCAAATAGACCTAACCTAACCGATTAGAGACCTAACCTAACCGAGAGATTCGAGAATAAATAGCGGAGAAAGCTCATCTTAACTCGAGTCCTGGCTGGAATCCTGGCTCGGATCCTAGCTCGAATCCTGGCTCGGATCCCAGCTCGAATCCTGGCTCGAAGTTTAGGTATCCTCGTGAAGCTATGATCCTCGCAGTCATGAACGCAATTATTGCAATGGCATAGAGAAGCCTGAAAAATTCAGGACTTCAACGGGCCACCGGAACCGCGAGGTCACGGGTTCAAACCCCGTTGAAGTCCTGAATTTTTCAGGCTTCTCTACGCAA
>NC_090883.1:37813166-37818166 GCF_036669925.1 Montipora capricornis
TAGCTGTTGCAAAACAGTGGAATTAAAAAGTAATGTTTCTGTTGAAATGTTAATTAACAAAAACTGGGGTTCTTTATCGTGATAGAAACAGAAAGGTTACTATCAACTTTCTACTAACCAACACTTCACTACAATGTTGTTCAACTCTGATGACTGTCATCTTCACAGAGCGAAGGAAACTAAGTGTCGGGTTGACTTTTTGGCGAAACCGTTTCTAGTTGTTCGATGACTGGTGCAATGATAATAAGACTTCTAGCAGTTTTAAGGGCCCGTTTATACATAGAGAAAAATTGTCTCGGGTAAGAGGGTCACCCTTCCAGCAGAGTCAGTTTTAGCGAGCGGTTTATATGGAAAAGAACTGACCGTGTTACCTGGGCCAAGGGTTACCCGTCTCTGAGGACGCTTTCCTTTTGACGGACCAGACCGGGCGTTTGGAAGGATTAACTCTATAACTCATCCAAATTAACGCACTTCGAAGATGATATATCCTCCTCCAGAAGAATGCGAATGCATTTTCTTTGCAAACTGACGGGTATGGCCTGCCAGTTCTGACTAAAGGAAAGCACTCCGAGACTGGGAAGACAGCGCTTGCGCATGCTCATCACTTGCCTTGACCGAGCTGGCCAGGCTAAGCGGGTCACCCTTCTAGAAACGCCAACTTTTGTCTTCTCATGTAAACGGTTCGACGTGTTTTGTAAGGAAATGTAGGAAAAGTTGGCAAGCCCAGGGTAGCTCGGGAAGGCGGGTGACCCAGAGTTCTACCCTGGACAACTTTTCACCATATAAACGGGGCCCGTGATAATGCGGTTGTCTGTTATTTCCCAACAAGACTTGACGGTCACTTCTACTTCGGATCGTGTGCACTCATTTCTACTTCATAATTCTCCTTTTCTTCTACTTCACTGCTATCGGTTCCTCCGCAGCGTGCCTTAATTGCCTTGAGGAGACTGAGGATGTCGGTACAACTCGCAAGTGCATTAAGCACGTTTGACATTGCGACTAGGCCAAAGATTATAAGGAATATACGTAACAACCCCAGACCGGATGTGGATTGGCCCGGAATTAGGTCACCAAATCCAACAGTGGCGAAGGTAATAAAATAGCAGTAAAATCCCTCCAGAAATGTCCACTCTTCAAGCGCAACTTGAATTCCTGTGCATATCAGTAGCAAAGTGAATAGCAACAGTACACCCAACAGCGCGCACTTTTCGTTCAAGAAGTTCACCTGCTCGCTGTTTTTCTTCAATAAATCTTTTTCGACTCTTGTTACAAGGATCTGTTGACCATTTAGTACCACTTGCCCAACGAATTGAAGAAGCCAAATGTTTAATGGGATGCCGAATAAAGCGTAGAATATGCAAAGAATGCGACCAGCTGTTGTGACTGGCGTGATGTTACCATAACCTTGAAAAAAATAAAAGCGCTTGGTAAAAGTTGTACTTGCGTCCGGTTTGCAAGATTACATGAAAATCAATAGACAATATTCGCATTCTCAGTATTGGACTGGAACTAGCTTGCAATAGAGGCTAATGCGGGGGAATATATTTAACAAATAGATTCCATGTTGCCGTGCGGCTGTTGAGTAATAGATCACAGATGACGTCAAAATGTGGTAAGAACAAAAAAAAGTGGCACACGAGGCGATAGCCGAGTGTGTCACTGATGTTCTTACCTTTCCTTGACGTAATCTGTTCAGAACTCAAAAGACGCTTCAGCAAGGAAAAGAGGGCACACTATGAGCTCTATGCTCATAATAATAATAATAATAATAATAATAATAATAATAATAATAATAATAACTGGCATTGCTAATCACCCTTTACTTGCACTTACTTTACTTGAGGACTGAATTGCGAAAGAACGCAGCTCACGATATCGGGCTGAAAGCATACAAAGGCGCCTCTCAGTCTGGCTGTCGCTATACAGTCCTTGTTTGATGTCAGAGCACAGCACCACAGCTAGATGTTAATCAGCTGTGAGTCGATTTTGATGAGGGAGGAAAACCGGAGTACCCGGAGAAAAACCATCGAGTCAGGCCGGGGACAGAGTTGAACCACGGCTCGCAGTAGTGGGAGGTCCGATAGATAACCACTAAGCCATCAAGTAATCATTTCTATATGAGAAGAGGCCACAGTAGAACTTGCGCAAGTACTGCATGAGAAGTGGGGCCATCTGATGCCATTGCCGTCATCTTTGGAAAGTGAACTGTTTCGATGGATGAACCACTGGAAGCGACAGGAAGCAACGGATTATGAATCCATCTCGGTTTCCTCACTATTAGCGAAACACGCAGACAACATCTTTCCAAACGTGAGGGAACGTCTAAAAATTCTCGCCGTCTTGCCCATGGGGAGCACAGAGGCGGAAAGATCATTTTCTTGTATTCCGAGGATCTATCATACTTGGCTTTGCAACAAACTGGCCACCGAACGTCTCTCAGATTTGGCCGTCATTGCCATGCATGCAAATGCAGTTAATATCGATAGAAGTGTGGTTTGTGAGAAATTTGTGGCGCTGTATCCTAGACGAATGACGGCGTCTACAGGGCCATTGGCCGACTAGGTTAGTAAGGTATTTTTACTAGCTTCTACTTGTTTTATTTCGTGTCGTTTCAAGAGTTTGTTACAGTCTCTAATCTGTCCTCCTAAATCGCCAAATTTGGGGACAAACGTCGGACAACTTATAATATATTAACGTATAGTTTGGTGGCCGATTGTATTGGCCATTTAAAAAATCCTGGATCCGCCGCTGACATCGATGGTCTGAACCACGTTAGGTTAAGGTGGCTGAACACAGTTTTCGATACCTATGTTTCAAATCCTTTGGTCGCCAAAAATGGTAGCAAGGAAGTTAACAACACGGACTAACGGATAAACAGGCCTTTAAAATCGGTTTTGTTTATTTGCAGAAAATTTGGTCGTTAGATTTTCTTTATAATTTGCATGCAAAAAGCTTGTAACGATGCTCACAAGTTAACACTATTTTAATAAGAATTTGACAGAGAGATCTTTAATTATCCCTTGTTGAAGGTTCACTGAAATATCTAAAATTTCCTGAATTAAAGTTCAAAATTTTTCAATACTCCAGTTACTTACGTCCTAAAGTAATTTCGTGCTAAATTTCGTTGAATCCTGACGAGTGGTTCTCTAGAAATAAGCGTATTTCCGAAAAGTCTATTCTGCATTTAATAGCAAATTTTTAACTTACTACGCATGCGCTGCATTTAACTGGGTTCTTTCAAAAGAAAAAACTGCGAATTGCGGAGTTCTTTAAGGCTAAAACCATCAAAACACTTTGTTCAATTATGAGGAAAAATAGAACAGATAGCGGAAGCATTGAGAAAATAAAATGATTGCTGTATTGAAGCCATGTTTATTTTTTTGCAATCCTTGCGCGAGCGCTCCATTACGTTAGCAAGAACGCGCGCGAGAACTGTGTTCAGCCACCTTAAAGTAAGCCATTTAGTATAAACATCACTCCGGACCGTTTGTTGACAAACTATACATGTTCGCGTTTGGAAGATGAACCAATTTTCATTTCCATAAAACGGTTTCAGTTAGTCTTTTCCGTTTTAACAGTAATGACTAGAGAATTTCGTATCTTCCTATTTCGTTTAAGGTTTGAGTGAACCATTTGGCAAAAGGCTACTTGTATTTAGGGTGCATCATTTCTAAATCATTTAGTCTGTTCTGCACTGCGCCAATGAACCAGGTCACGTTGCTCTATTCCTTTTGACATACTTCGTATTTTTGGCGGTGACGACCGCCAATAATGGTTGCTTTGTTGGTGGGTTGAAATGAAAGTTTAATCTTTGTCAATTGATTCCGAAGTGGAATTGTAACCGTGGGAACATTTTATCCAGGGATATTTGACTCAATTTGGTGGCCTCCCGACAATGGATTGTGCAACTTTGATATTTTATAATACCTTTGACAAACGAGGCGTTGAATCTGGCAAAAACCACACAGGAAGGAAGTGACCAAAATGGTAATAACGTTTGGCTTTATAATTGAGAATGCTTTCGTATAATTATCTTTCTCAAGTCTTTCATCGGGATTCCCATACAAATCCTTATATTTTTGTTGGTTTTCCCTCACGCTGAGCTGGGGTGCCTGTGCTCAAGTTGGTTTGCTTGCAATTGCCATTTGACATATTTGTATACGGGATGATTTTCAGGGGCACCCAACGTCAATTTTCGGAAAATATCTGTTCGGAAGATGATTTCAGATCTAGAATTTTCGGAACATTTGTTGTAAAAATTTCTTGCTTCCCTGCCTGTCCAAGGATTTTCGAACATCTAAAAAATGGTATGATTGACCATCTTTAACGGATTTGTACCATAAAAGGTCACTAGAATTTTTGAGAGCCTTTTTTTCTGGCTGAAATTTTCGAAAAGGTAAGTTTTGATCCCTATAATTCTCGGATCACAAGACCTTCCGCTTGGAAATCCGAACAGATGAAAAAATTTTATGGCATAAAAATATGCCTATATCTACCGTTTAAATACCAAAATACGTTAAACAATGCTATGTTTAAGTGGTTTTGAACTATGTTCTCGTTGGGTGCCCCTGCATGGATTTTGTCAACTCACACTTCTCGTATGTTAACACAACATGTGCTTGCACCTGCTACAGCCTGGAAAACATTTTCGGCACGCAGCTGAACAAACTACAGTAGCATTATAAAACATCTTACTTTAATATAGCCAGATATCTCATCCGTAATTCTTAGGCGGACCAGGAGCAGGGAATCTGAACAATGCATTGAATGGCTTAGAAATGCCGGAGTCAATCTAAATGACGCGTGACCGGTATCCACAAAAATATTTTGTTTTCGAACTCATTTCATTTAAACCTTCCGACATTTGAGAGCAATCTTCTTGTAAAATCTACTTGAATGAAACCTGTCTTGAAAAAAACAAACTTGACAAAGACGATCATCCACTTTCGAGTAAATCGAACTTCAAATTTCTTGGTTTTCAATGTACAAAGAAAATATTA
>NC_090883.1:37825666-37843166 GCF_036669925.1 Montipora capricornis
GGCCATTTTGTGCAAACCTAGTTTCATGCTGCCCACTTCAACAATCTTAGCAGCTACCTGGCTATCCGTAAACCACTTAACATGTGATTCTTCCAACACTGAGGCAAATGATTGCAAAGCAAACTCAATAACGGACAGTTCTCTCCACGTTGAACTTTGACCTCTCTCGTTCTCTGACCACATTTTGTGGCAAACAAAATCATTGTTAAAATCAATAATTGCTCCACCTCCGGTGGCACTGGCGTCGGAATACACAAAATAACTTGGCACCTTACTTACAAAGCAATACCTAGTGTTGATATTAACTATATTTTCCTTCCAAAATACAGTTCTTCCTTGCAGTAATCGTCGAGAAGGGATATAGAATCCCAATTATCCCTGCACAAGGTGGACAAGACACAATGTCTGGTCATTATCCTGCCAATGTTGCCAACTACAGGCCCGGTAGAGATAATTTGACCTGTGAAGGAGGACAAGTCTCTCGCGGAAACTTTGAAATCGGCTTCAATAATATGATCAATTGAGTTAATGATCTTAACAATTCTCCTTTCCACAATTTTCAAAGTACCTAATGCAGCATTCCAGGTAATACCCAGCCAGTCCAATACTTGGGTGGGTTCCCATACCGATTTATCTTCATTGACAACAAAACCTGCGTTGTACAAATCCGCCCTTACAGCCCCGGCCTTAATGCGACAACTTTCTCTATCCTGAACAATCGCCCAACCATCATCCAGGAAGATGGCAATACAAAGACCCTGAACTCTCCAATACTTTTCTAAAGGCTTCAAAACCTTAGTGAAAACCCAAGGGGCAGAGGACAGACCGAATGGGAGCACAGTAAAAACATAAAATATTTCCTTAATGGAATCGGGCGCACGCCATGAAAACCCCAGAAAAGTTTGGTGCTCTTGTGCAATGTCAACATGATGATAACCACTTTTTAAATCGAAGGAAAACATGAACCCGTCCTTCACAAAATAAGACATAGCAATTTTCCAGTCCTCATACTTAACACTTAGCTTAATTAATGACTTATTGACATGGCGCAAATCGAGAATTAACCTCTTCTTACCGCATGGTTGTACAGAAACTGACAAAGGATTCACAACAAAAGGCTGCTCATTAACCATACGCACCCGGTCTGAATTAAGAAGCTCAAGAACAGCTTGATCCACAAAATCAGCATAAATTCGAGCCGACTTATTATTTTTCAGTTTTACGGCCAACGGCAAAATACTGAATGGCAGTCTGTAGCCATTTTCAATAATAGACAAAATGAAATCGGGAGCACCTATAGATCTCCAGAAAACTAAATTATTCTTCAGATTACCCTTAACACGTGATGAATGTCCGCTTTCAAGTTCGTAATTCTGTGTAAATTGATGTACCTGCGCCAAGGCATCATCATTGCTTAGGTTGAGCTGATTGGCCTGAGGTTGGCTTGTTGTAGGAGAATCCAGGGATTCTGGCCAATAACTGGCCAATCCTGACATACATGCAAAACAGAATGCACAATAGAGGGTGCGGCAGGTGTGAAATGAATCAACCACAACTAATTACTTGGAATACCAGCGGAAAATACATTTACGTTCTAATTCGCTTCGCTCAAACGAACGTAAATCATTTTACCCTTAAACTCCCGTAATACAAACAAATACCACGAGAAATATGGTAGGATGCGCAAACGGATCCAAAACACATGAACATACAAAGTAAAAGGAGGCTCTTTATCTTACCACGAAAAAGCTGATTATCAGCGCCCAAAGCAATTCTTGGTTTCTTTCCACGATCACTGGAGAGTTGTTCTTTTTGGCGTCTCTTGCGACTCGCAGCTTCCCTCGCCTTCTTAAGACGTTTTTCATCTTCGGAGCCGGATGCAAGTTCGTCTGACTCGTACTCGGCCACGACCTGCCAACCGTCCTTGCTTTTATCAGCGATTTTTATCAGCTTCTGGCGCTTTCGAATACGTTGCCTGCCTTCTTGAGAAAGTTTCTTGATTTGCGACAAACTTGGCTCGATGCTTTCACTCTCAGTTTCAATACTTTCGAAAATGGTATCCAGCTCAGCATTAAGCTCAAATTGTCTCTGATTCCCTTTGAATTTTAGCTGCACAACTTCTTTATCTAACTTACTCCTATGCTCAATTTGCTTTCCTTTGTCTTCTAATTTTTTCTCAAGAAAATCTTTGAACATGGAAAAGACTTGATCAACGGCTGCTGAGCTGCCTCCACTGTCACCTGAAGACGTTTGGCCTACTTCGGCCGAAACGGACGAACCTTCGCTCTGAATCTGGTCCTTGGGCATCACACGAATAGAAGGGCTTAAAGCAGAAAGATGACTAAACTGTATGGAACCGCAAGCGTGAATGGTACTCAAGAGACAGCGGAGGGTATAAATACTAATAACTGGCCAATCCTGACATACATGCAAAACAGAATGCACAATAGAGGGTGCGGCAGGTGTGAAATGAATCAACCACAACTAATTACTTGGAATACCAGCGGAAAATACATTTGTTGGCTTTCAGCCAGCAGCTCAGGTTACCTAGTTCAGGGATCAAGGCTTGTTAGAGTTCCGTTAACGTTTTCGCCGATAGTGTAATGTTTGTGTCATTAGCAAACATCCTTGGCGCAGCGGCCCACAGGCAGTTGGGGAGATCATTAATATAAATTGGAAATAGTAAAGTACCCAGTATACCGCCCTGCGGTACGCCGCATCTGAGATCGCGAGCAGTTGATAGCTTGCCGTTGACATCACATCTTTGGGTTTGGCCACTTAGGTACGACAGGAACCACATGATAACTGGCTGGTCAAAACCCAAGAATGACATTTTACGCAAGATGACCTCGTGATCAATGGTGTCGAATACCCTTTTTATAAAATGGAGTAACTTTGGCCGTTCCATTCGCTTGGGTCATAGTTAATAGGTATATCCCAATGAGGATGGACTTAGAGAATATGGCGGTGAGCGAAGGTGCGATAATACCAGCAGCCTTCTTTACCAGTTTACCCGGAATCGTATCAAGACCAGTGGCTTTTTATCATCAATTTTCTTTAAAAGGTTTAATTACAATATCGATACTCGGAGTTTGCAGAAGTTTCCAGATAAAATTCAGGACTTACATCTACACCAGGAATATCTTCTGCTAGTACTTGCGCAATATTTGTAAAGTGTTCGTTAATAGTTTCTGCTATGTCAACCGGATTACTTATAATTTTATTGTCAGCTTTGATCTCCACGATACTGGATGTCTTGCCGCTGTTCCATGCCTGCAAAGTTCCACGCCTTGAAACGTCTTTTTTGAAACTGCAGAAGAATTTTTGGCCCAACAACAATTTTTAAAATACGCCCAAGTAGCCTGCAAATGTTGCTTTTTTTATTCTTCACTTTGGGATAGCGCGTGACGGGGAATTCTCGTAGGATCGCATGCTCGCGAAACACCACATTCGAGCTAAACGTTGTTGCATGCAAGGGGCATGTGTATCCGTACCCTCCTCCCCCAACCCCCTTCACCCCCACCCCCAAAAGTCCCCCTTGGGCGAGTGGCTACAGCAAGACTAAGTTATGCCAAACTAAATCAAGCGAGCAATTACTGGCTAGAGACAAAAGGAATCCACTGTTTTTCCTTTCTCGTGCACCTGCCTAACATTAACATTGATGCGTGTTTTTGAAAGATAAACTTCTATTTTCCTCCATTCTTCTGGGGTGATGGAATTCATCCTGGTTAAGTTTCCACAGAAATTCACTTCATTACACTCACAAACCTCATTAGGTTTAGCAAACAATTCTTGGATTTCACTTTCCCCGTTGCCTTCGCAGTTTGACGTCGTCGTAGTAGTAGTACTGAGGTTTCTGTTGTTTACGTTCATCGTTTTGCTCTTAGAAACATCTTTAATTTCCTTTTTGTTGTTAATCGCATCTAATCCATCCTGTGTTTCCAAATTTACAAGATTATCGAAAATCCTCTTTTTCCATTTCAAGCAAGCTGGGGGTTCATTTTCTTCACCAATTTTGATGATTCTGGGGACAGCATGAAATGCAGTCCTTGACTCCCCAGACATGATGAGAATGTCGCCACTGTGGACGTATAATGCTGCAAAAGTAATTTACATTCCACATCAACTTCAATGTAGCTTTATGAATTGAGTGATAGAGAACATGCAGGTTACAACTTGAAAATAATAGTAATAAAATTGCTTTCTTTGCATAGTTGTTCCACTTCAACCAATTCACTGCTTGTCAAGTTATGAAAAGATAATGTACATTTTGCGATTGCTGTATTTGATGCCTTCACAATGCTTTTCAAGTCTCAGAAATGCTGGAAATGGCATGTTAGAAGAAAATATTGGAAACAAATTTCGGGGGGGGGGGGGGGGTAGCATGAAAGGTGTACAACTCCCCCTTTCAGAAATTCCTGGATCCTTCCCTGGCTCAGATGGTAGAGCCAGCGCAGTGCAATCACAGGGTCATGGATTTTTCCTGATTTCTTTGCAACTGTTCAAGTAGTTTCACAAACTGCAATGACTACTTTTACTAGGAAAAATGAATTTGCCATGAATGAACTGATTGAGAGACCACAAAGTTGTTTACAGGGTTGCCATGATCCTGAAATAAAGTAGTCACCCTGTAGTAGATGTTATTAAATTCACATGACTACCCATTGATAGATGCCCCAGGATGTCCCCAGTTGACAAGTAAAATTGTCTGGCGTTAGACAGAGTAAAATATGTTATGTCTCACTCCCAGGGGTCAATGGATTAAGGGTGGTTGTTAATCTGTGACAAGCCTTCCATTACAAAACAACTAAAATAATACAAACGTCACTGTGTGACCCCAAATGGTCAGCTTGAACATACAAGTAGGCTTGGTGGATCTCAGAAACAGAACCAACATAGCAGCACACTTACCAGATGGTCTAACATCTCTTGTGGCGCCTCCAATAAGGAAGATCGCTGACTGACCAAAACTTAAAGAGATCAAGGGCCACGATAAATCCGACTCATAATGGTCAGTGTGACCCCCCATGGAACCCCCCAAAGGATAGTAATTGACAATACCAGCCTCAGGGAAGTAGTCAGAATAGCCAATTGCAGTAGCAATGTGCTGCGTCAAGCCTGCAAGGTCTAATGGAAAGTCATAATACTTTTCCGGTCTGTAATCAACAACATTGTAATCAAAGTGGTACCCGAGGTGCACCCAGCGAAGTCGATCCATCAGGTCTGAATTTTCATCATTGCTATGAAGAGAAAACCATATGTGTCATATTAGATTACATGGTTGTTAATGTTGACCAATATTTTGCGATATTAATTGACAATTGTCAATTTTTCACTCGTGAATTTGCGCGGTCTGGAATCCTTATGAGATATACGGCGAGATTGCTGTCATCATTTTGTTAGCGAACGGGACTTTGGGCGTGATGCCCAACGAGTTTGCCAAGCAGAAAGGTCTCTGATGAGTCCCTTGGTCAGGATGAAATGAGCTTCGTAAGACTAACCACGAACAATGTATTTTCACAAGTAACTGTCAACTTTATTATCAATTTCAAAATGAGGGTAAAAGCTATAAAATGTAAAATATTTAACAATTTTTTGCCACAGGCAAGGTGAATGTCGGTGAATAAAAACAGCGATATTCACAGAGCCTGAGGTGAATAATATTATTGTCTTAGTGTAATTACATGGGTGATTATTTGAACAATAATGTCTGTCACCTCGACAAAATGGCTTACGCCCATTTTGAAAAAACCTCTTTGGTGATTATCGCGCAATAATCACCTCAAGTGCAACCAATCAGCACAGAGAATTTTCAATAATCACCTATATAATAGCCCATTTCCGAGTTGCTGCATGCCTCAGTTTCACAGAAAGTCCTGGTGCACAACCATTCAAATGGAAATGAGTTGCGTATTCTTATGCAAATCAAACTCATTTCCCTTACAATAGTTGAGCACGAAGCCTCACTTCGAACCCGAGACAAACAGCAACTCGGAAATGGCCCATTATACTGAAGCCTATTATAGGCAGAGTATGATTTAGAGTATTTTATGTTAGTCTTGCAGCTCGATATATTAATACATAGAACCCATGGAAATATAGCAGTTTATCTTCTTTTTTTTTTTATACAAAAAACCCCTAAAATAGAGGATTTTTCTACCTTGCTTCCCATACAGACTTGCTTGGATCTAACGTCAAATGAGCATCCAGGTTGCAAACATTTGGTTTCCGCGGAAAATCGAGCATACATCGCAAACTCCAGTACTGCTGCGCTCCTGATAGAAAAGGATTAACTATATACATGAATCCCGGACAAGACACGAGTTTGTAAGCTCGCCATTCAGAAGAACAGCTAAGTCCAAATTTGGAATGCAGTCGCTTCTTCAGTTCTAATTTCTCTACGCGCCCGCGAAATGTAGCCGAATCACGAAAGTCAATGACTTCACTAAAGTCTGGAGGAGGTTTCTTCTTTTTATAACGCTTGTATTCCTCACGAACATAGTCTACCTGCCTGGTTGGAACTTTGTCATCACCACATTTTGCATTCGTGTCCGCCATGATTGAAGCGTCGGTTTTGGTTTAGCCTTCCAGCGGCAAAATAGTATAGATATGTCACATACGATACCATGTAATATACCGTCTCAGGAGGAGGGTCCACTGCACTTGCTGCTTCACTTGCTTACATCAAACGGCTCCCCGAACGCGAATAAGTCAAACTGTAATGTCGACTCGACTCCCATTGCAATTGTATTACTAAACTGTTTCTACCCGTGAGCGATCTACAGGCGGCAGGGGTCGGGCGGGATACGGGAGGCGGGAGAGAAAAGGGCGGGTCTCGGGAGTTCGAAGAGGGCGGGAAGCGGGAGAGAAATATGCCACTTGTTATCACTTATTGATGCGTTAGAATACTTTAAAAAGCAAGAACCCAAAATGATATTTGACTTACATTAGCACCTTCTGAGTAATCAAGCGAACACAAATGTGCGCTTCGGCTTGACCTCCGGTGAACTTGTAAACCTTTTTGCGGTAGTTACATCATAGGTCCTCAAATGTCAAGCGGCTGTCACGTAAATGCTGCAAGACGAGCAAAGCGACAAAGGAAACACCTAAGAATTACGTAGATAAATGAAAATGACCAAGATATGTTTTGAGTCGCACGAGTCTCCTAATTTATAGGGCGAGAACCGGGAGATAAACGTACGGCAAGCGGGAGGATCTTACTGAAACACAAAAATACGTACAAAAATACACTTATGTCCCCCCCTTACGGCTGCTTATCGGAAGGACACGTCTCTAAAAGATGATCTAGTGAGAGCAAAGGTTCCTTTACTTTAATTTAACAACCAGACCCCAGTTGTTCAAACGATGGATAGCGATATCCACCGGATAAATCACAATCCAGCGGATAAACACGAGCAGAACCAATTGAGTTATCCAGTGGATAGTGATTTATCCGGCGGATAGCGCTATCCATCGTTTGAACAACTGGGGCCAGGAGTTCTATGTACACGACAACGGTCGAAGGACACTTTACACACTGAAATTAATTCGTAAAATAGGCTACAGTCATCATTTGTTACAAGTAATGGATCGAGCATAGTGATGATAAGAGTCTTTTTTCGTAAAAGACACTCGCTACACCCAAACAAGGCTGGTTTGACCAGCCGAAATACTTAACAATTATAACACTGAAGCGGAGGTGAATAGTTGTGGATATTTACCGAGCCGCAAAGCGGCGAGGTAAATATCCAACACTTTCACCGACACTGAGGTGAATAATTGTTTTAGTATATATCATACAAGTTGAATAAAAAGTGAACCAAAAAACTAATTTATTTTTGTAAAATGCGGTCAGAAATTTCAAATCTCGCGCAACGGCTGCTCGGAGGTACTAGCCAATGAACACATGCGGCTGAGAGCAGTGTTCACTCGACTGTGTGCTATACGTGGTAATATGATGTGGTATATACTAAAGTACATTACAAAATCAAATCTACACTGTATCGTTGCTTGCTCAAAATATTTACTTTTTCAACTTGTAATTACACCGATCAGATCAAGCCAGTTGATCCAACGTACACCGGCAGGATTATTGTCCACGGTTGCTATGCTTGAAAACTCTCACAATGAAGATGAACGATGGCGAAGCGGGTCTTGATCATCGATCAGATCTTGCTGGTCGAGCGATAGCGGCAAATCGTCGAGTTATCTGAGGCACTGGAGCAAGGCATTTGGTGGGTTATTGCAGAACAGACCACAGCAAAACACGATTACGAGTAAAAAAAACGAGCAGAGTGTTGGCGTCCTCGTTTCAGGCTTGAATAAACTTCAGAGTTCAAATTAATAAAAAAATATTTTTAAAAATGATAATTACACAGGGTTTGGTCTTTCAAGAATTTTCTTGAAAGACGCTAAACGTGTATTTAAGGCCGGGGAATCAAAAGATATAATTCCTTGGGTTAAACACAATTTAAGTTTTTTTTTCATTCCGTGATAAGATCTGTTTATAGGTTGACATTGCAGTATGGCCACTTGTCTATTTTTAAATCCTGCTGGAAGGCACAATTTTATCAGAGCAATGAGATTGCCTCCGGCGTAAGTGCTTTGAGTTCAAAGACCTACTGCATGAAACATCAAACAGTCACAAACTATCTCAAACTTTTTACTCGTACTCGAAGCGGAAAGAACTACATGGAAGGAGGAAAGAAAGTGAGGAAGAAAGAAACTAATTATGAGAAAGCTATAGACGAGGCATTTAAAGAAATCTCTCAGAATATCAAGGAGATTGAAAGGGGAATACAACGGCGCAAAGAATTAGTGTATTTAGAGAAACGAAGAAGCAGTGGCCCAGTGCAATGGCATGGACAACGTGGAAGAGATTTCGAAAGAAAAAGGACCGTGAGTGGAAATTCCAATGAGCTAGATGAAAGAGAAGTAAAAAGGCGTGAAGAATTAGCCGAGTATTTGTGCAGACGAAGAGGTAGCGCTCCTGCGAAATTGCTTCGACAACATAGGGGTGAAGGCGTGAGTGATAGTGCTAGTGCGTTTGCTTCAGAAACATTTTCGCCGACTATGTATGCTTCTTTACGTCAAGCTACGGGAGATTAATGTTGACAGGGGAAGGATTGGCGTCAATTTCCAGGATAGAATATATTCACACAGTCAAGATCACGCAGCTTGTTCAGCTCAGAGCTTGCCTGTAAAAGAACGGAAATAAAAGCTGTTCTTCATTAGCACCGCGCTTATTTAACAAGCGTGGCACGAATATCGATGTGAGTAAAGCGCTGCTCCGTATTTATCACCCGGCACTTCGCGAAAACCACTTTAAAATTGAGTGTGAAGTCATTATAATAGGCATTTGGAAATCAGAGCACTCATTGTTCATTGATTAAGTGTTATGTTACAGGTTTCGCAGGAGGGGACGTAGAGTGGACGTAGACTGTGAAACGAGAGAGTTTTGGGTGATGAAAAGAACGTTCTTTTTGTACCAAACGTCCGTGGAATTGTCGATGATATCTCAGACAAACTGTTCGCGACAAGACAAGTACTCTACTCAAGTTCCAGTAGAATATATAAGAAAAGTGTACTTGCTATCGATCCGGAAAGCGGATGACAGACTCAGCCGGTTTTTCTTTCTTATCGCTTGTGTTAAATCATTAAACAGGGGCACCCAACGAGAATATAGTTCGAAACCACTTAAACATAGCATTGTCAAACGTATTGTAGTATTTAAACGGTAGATATAGGCATATTTCTATCCCCTAAAAATCTTTCATCTGTTCGGATTGCCTAGCTGAAAGTTTAGTGATCCGAAAATTATAGGGATTAAAACTTACCTTTTCAAAAATTTCAGCCTGAAAAAATACTCCCGAACATTCTAGGTGACCTTTTTAGGGCAAAAATCCGTTAAGAAGGGGCAATTATACCATTTTTCAGATGTTCGAAAATCCTAGGAGAGGCAGGCAAGGAAGAAATTTTACTACAAATGTTCCGAAAATTCTAGATCTCAAATCGTCTTCCGAACAGATATTTTCCGAAAATTGACGTTGGGTGCCCCTGATTAAAGAGTAAATATTTGCCCCAGAACTTTTTGTTCTTGTGCTTGTAAACAAATATGAGGGGTTTGTGTGCATGATTATTCATCCGAAGATTGAAGATTAGTTATCTTTAGCACTTGTGCATAAGCACGAGAAACATAGACAGACACATTAATTAAATCGTGGCCTTCTGTCTTAACAAAAGTGCTACTCCTCAATCATGGTCTTTGCGTATGTTGTTTGCGAATATACTTGCGTCCAAGACTGGCCTTTAAGCTTTGATTGAAATATCAAATTGGTAGACCGGGGTGGAGCTTATTTATCATTTTTTCACTAAAGTCGAGTCAAAGGTGGGTGTTAATTTTATTCTTCTTTTTTTTTTTTTTTCTCCTTTTTTCGTTTAGCCCTACTTGAGTGTACAAATAAGCTTGCTACGTGTCTCATATTCAGCATTTCGTTTTGTTTGTTATTTCCCTTAGTTAATTTAAGATTGGTCTTGTTTGCTATAAATAACTATAAATCACCGACTCCGCCCAGCCATTAGCTTGATCCCCAAGAAAACAATAAACACAATGAATTGGACTTAAAACAATAGGAACAGCAGGGGCGTAGCGTGAGATTTTGAAGGTGTACGCACACGAAGAATGTCTCGAGCGCCCAAAGAAGGAACGGCTGGGGACATGCTTCCCCAGAAAAATTTTAAGTTTGTTTTCTACGAATTCTTGGTAGATTTTGGTTCTAGACCCTTGAGTCCAAAATTCTGGATTCAACCATAGTTAATAGAGAGGTATGGTTATGAAACACGACAAATTTCTTTGTTGTAGGTTTTTGCTCTCTTTTTTGGCCTTGACCGTCTACAAAACACAATAGTTGGTTTCTCCGTACTGAGGAACTAACCAATAGAAACGAGTTGGTTTCGTAATTCATGCATAGTATATGAGTGCAAAACAAAAGGTTGTGCACGGTCGTGGCCTTTCCAACCTAAATCTTGGCATCTTTGTTTGCTCCTTTGATGTTTGCCGAGCTTCCAAACCAGTCCTCTCTAATTAACTATAATTCAACGTGTTGCATTCGTTAGGTCACCTCTTTCGACCTTTTCAAAAGCATCCAACAATGTTGGATCCGTTTGGCTAGGCGTCTCTGGGTTAATGATAATAATGGAAATACTCACATGGAGAGACACCAGTTTAACTCGAAATTTAAAAAAACGTGGCCCGATTTTATAATTACTAAAACAAAATATAATGTCTCCATGGAATAAGGATTCCCAGATTTGAGCTGTACGCACGGGCGTACGTGTGTATATGGACGCTACGCCCCTGGAACTGCATATAAAATCAAATAATAACAAGTTTTTGAGATGCCCACGAACAATCCAAGCGGGAAACAATGTTAACAATACGAACACAACTTCCTTTTCGTTTTTGCGAAAAATATGGTTTTTCAACACGGAATCAGTGTTCTGAGATGACCTGCGCGGTCATTTTAATTAATGTCCTTGTACGAGTAGACTAAGAAGAAGTTCAGCTAGATGTAAATATCATTACAAAGGCAGCACTTTCTCTTCAGTTATAGGACATTTAATTGTTGGTTAACCTAGGGTTTGAACGCTACGACTTTTCTTTTTATCCAGTGATGGCTGTTTCATGTACCCACTTGGGGAGATTTCCTGCTAGCTTAAATAGCTTCTGATCAATGTTCTACTTCACGAAGTTTAAACGAAAAATACATTATTTACTTACGTTGGCCACATTCACGCCTGCCGCAAAGCTTGTGTCGTGATGTCACATGAAATTTTAAAGACGTGATTGTGTTATGAGAGGGTTGAATGCTTTACGCCTAAACTGGCCTCTTTTTCGCTGCTGTAATAGTATCACGGCGTGGAAAACCTTTTTTAACCGAACGTGGAGCAAAGAAATCAAACGAAAATGCTTTTTTGATATAAGAGCTAGCTAAGATCATTAATATTCTGACGTCCAAGGAGAGTATTATGAAATATATTTTGTCAATGTTCACTTCGCATACAAGTGTTTTGATTGTCACTAATGTTCGGGCCTTCAGTCTTTGTGGCAGGGTAATAAATTTGCCTATAATATCATTAGTAAACCTATATTCTACATATAAACTGACTGAGTAACTTTTAGCTTATAACTTTTAAATCGTTTGCTCACGATAATTCTAAGCCATTGAGAGCCTCTTTTCGATGCTCACGTGTTTCAATCTCCAGCCTTCGTGATGTCACGTAAAAATCAAAAACGTGAACTACAGAGGCTCATCGTACGATGTGTTGATTGGCTCACTATTTTAGGCACCCTCATTGTAATATGCTTACTTAAAGGCAAAAACGTTTTGCCCCAATTAATATAGATGAGATCAGCATTAGCACACAAACACACTGCATGATGAAGTTTGACCATCGAATTAGTGTAAAAAATTGGCACACGCACGAAATGAGTTACGAAAAAGCCATGGACAAGGCCTTCAGTGAGATCTTTCAAAATCTCAAGGAAATTGAAAAAGATAGAAGGTTGCAAAGAAAGAAAGGAGATTTAGATTGGTCAAGAAGAAGAGGGAGTGCTCCAGCTAGGACTCTCACAGAAACAGCCGGCGCTGTCTTCAAGACACCAAAAGATGAACTTAGGAGACAACTGTCCTCTCCAGTATGTACCGAACGGATTTCGCCACAAGATCATTGCTCAAGAAGAGAACAGTCGACGCAACTGACAAGTTCATCGCGGACAATGCATTGGGTTCTTGCGTGTTGTGATGAGGACGACGATTAGAGAGGTACATGCTGTACATGTATTTGAAGTTCACGGGGCGGATACTAAATGTATATTGACACTGATTGCTTGGTCAAACAACGTATCGTCTTTAGGAGAACATATTCTTCGCGTGCTTTCATGTCGCACTGCAATGACATTGACAAAATAAGGAACCATGAAAGAGCTTGTTCGGATCAACTACAAAAAATGGTTTCACAAAATGAAAACTGGCAATGAACTTTGAGAAACTGACACAATGATGTTTACAATAGTTACGAAAGTGTTTTGTTTGTAAATACAAATATTTGTCTATCAATTATAAAAACTGTATGTTTAATTCAAATAAAATGCATTGGGCAATTAAAATTAGTCTGACTGGACTTGCCACCGGCTTTTACGCATAAGAGTACCGTTAATTCAGTTTCTCCTGAAATAAAGTCGCAAGTGTCCTCTCAGAAATTTTCCCTCAGGGTTAAAATCAGTATTTTATTTTATAAGATCAGGCAAAGATCACAGACCCATAAAAGATCAGATACATGCATAAAATCATGAGTCTTGATCACGAAAACCGCCCACACTCCAATGTTGCGTGACTCTGGGCTTCCGCGGTCACGAAAGGTTACCGACTTATCATTTAGCTGAGAAGTTTTAAGTTCTCTCACTTTAATTCCTCATAGTTAAAATTACGCGAGTTCGTAAAACAACGAGCTCTAGTTATTTTCCGCTCGAGTCTCTGCAGACTCGAGCAGCGGGAGACTTGCTGGCCATTGTCACAGAAATCGCAAATATTCCAAGGCCCAAATCTATTTACTACTGTATTTGAACACATAGTAGCCGTATAAGTTTCACAGAAGTCTCGACGTGACCTGCTGAACATGTCTTGAACGTGCAGTTATGTGTCGTTTTGTGTATAGGCAATTAGGCATACTCTAAAAACGGCGAGAACATTCCACAGGACTTGAAGACATTACCGGCTTGAAGTATCAATGGAATCATTACGCCAAGTGTGGTTTCAGATAAATACAATAAAAATACGCTGTGGTTTGCATGCTTCCTTAATGATTAAAAAAAATCACACAAGTGACAATCGTCCGTTTTACCGCAGCAGTACTGATCTCTTGTCATTGAGTTGGCTAAATGTGGCAGCCGGGCTCAGACCTGGAAAGTGTCTACACCTACCTGAGTTGCCCATTATGTAGCATGACCGACATTAATTGAAATCACTAATCGCGATTTTAGTTTAGTCTCCACCACTTTCCGATTTCTTGGTCAAATTTGATGGCGAACTTTCATCCGTTATTTAAAACGACATGACCATGACCATGACTTCACTTCAAAGTCAACAAAACGTATCTTGCCGAGAGTTTGTGAAATGCGAATTGGGGCAAATGTGCCATACTTCCGTTGTTCGAAAGTTGGAAAGCGCTAAGTATCTACATCCAACAAATCCGGCACTATCCAAGGAGTGAGACATTTCAAAACCAATGAAGTCATCCACTAGATGGTAAATTACTGATTTATCCAGTGGATGGTGACTGACCACACCTGCAGATGTTGATGAGGACCACTAGAAAACTAGACAAGAAACTAGCCCTTTCATAATCATGCCTCCCGGCGGTAACCCCGATATCGGCTGCAAAAGCAGATCATATTCATATATGATGCAGGTTTTGGAAGTTCCAACCATGAATGCCGAATTTCTTCTCATCGTTGACTAGGGCTAAGGTCCGCCTTTTTAACGGTTTTACCTAAACAAAATGTTCTGTTTTACACATTGAAAGCGAAAAGGTTTGTCCCGAACTGATAAAGGAACCCGTCTGAAGGCAGTTGATAAAAATTAATCGTGTAAAAACAGTGAAAACGACACACCGCAGTGGTTACGAATTACATAGTAAGCAAGGCTCACCTCTTGGAGTAAATAAAAGTAACAAGAAAACAATTTTCATGTAAAAAAGCATTCTCTGGTTGATTTAAAAACGTAAGCTTTCGGCTCCCAGACTAAAACCTTTAAAAAAAAACTAAGATGTTAATGCGCGAGATGGAATATATACAAAATGGAAGTGTGAAAAAAAAAAATGTGAGAACGGTAAAAAGGAAATATGCGCTAATCATTGTTTTGGCAAAGGCTTGGAGTTATTGTCTGCCTGATCATAATGTTAGCGGTGTGCCAGGATGCCAGGATGTTTTTCGAATTCGTAAGTTTCCTTTGTCAATTACTCTGGCATTCAGTTGAAGTCAACTTTTAGAGTGATTGTTACGCCAAGCGTGAACTGAAATTTTAGAGCCAGTTTTACATATTTTTACGTTTCGAATTTGTTCCTAAACACCTTCCAGTCTCACCAACGTAGTTCCAGGAACAATCGGCGCAGGGGATTTTATACCCCACACTGGTTTGAAGTTAAATAGCAGGCCTAAACTTGGGGGAAGGGAATTCTTGTTGCAAGGTCTTGTGAGGTCTAGTAAGCCAGGCCATGGCGGTGGATGTATTTTCAATCAGATTGAAAAACATACCCACCAATTCTTCCGGGAAAGGAATAAGTTCCGGGGAAGGTTTTTTTCTTTTTTTAATACGTTGGAGATGACGGCAGGTGGATAGACGTTGGCAAGAAGTGCGTTCGTGACTTGATTAACTTCAGACGATTTCCCTTCCATTGTATTCTTTGATTGCACTCACGTGATAAGACGGCCATATGTTGATGCCAAAACAATAGAAAAATGTAGCTTCAGTTTTGCATAATAATAGAGTCAAATTCCCATAAAACTTTTTCTCTATTGTTCTTTTCACCAACATGGACGCTGTGACGTCATATGCAGTCAAAGAATTTGGTAGATTACAAGCACGGTTAAGGAGGAGAGACGCAGTACTTATTTTTTCACCATTTTTTTTTTTCACACTTCCATTTTGTATATATTTCCATCTCGCGCATTTGCATCTTAGTTTTTAAAGAAAGCTGATGTATTTCAGCGAAAAAGACAAGAAAAGCCAAATGGCAAAATATTTTTTTTATTACCAAGTCAAGTCGAAGACGTCTGGGTAAGCCCAGCATAAATGATGATTACAAATAGTTCGAAATCGCAGAAAAATAGCTTCCATCATTCAACATTTTAAATTAATTTGTCTTACTATCGAAATTTTTTGAGTTAAATTCTTAAGCTGTGAATATCTGCGCTGGGCTGACTTGATTCTTTTTTGTGATGTTGAGCGTGGCGCCGTGTGTTTCATGTTCATTCTTCTCCACCTGTTCAGTGACGTGTTAAAGGGTTTCAACTATTTTTATCATCTATTTCACCGCTTTTTAATTCTATCCTAGAAAACCTTTTGCATACCCAGGTCAAAAGGGATGAAAAGGTGTTTTGGTACATGTCAACGTTGCAAAAACAAAAACAAAATAGGTCACTCGACATTCGAGAGGAGTGGATCGATGCTTATTATTCATTAATATACTTCTGTTATATGTTGCCGATATTACACTTGAAGAACAAAAGGTCATCTTAACTCACTAACACATAAAAGTAATGATAGCCATTTCCTTGGACCAAAGGAGCCTATTGTTTGAACTCTCATTTTCTACGATCATTCCACTTATTACTTGTTCGAACCCGATGATTCAGCAAGATGCAGTTATTCAGATCTATCAGGACTTTCTTGTAAACATTACCTTTCTTTAGTTGAAAATAAACAAAACATTTGAACGATAGCTTCTATCATTCAGCATTTTATGTGCTTCACGGCCAAGGTTTGCAAAAACATTATCCTTCCTTGTATTTGAACAATCATGCAGTTGAGTTTTACAATCGGAGCATGATATTGTCAAACGTTAAGACTGACTCAAGATTAGACCTGAATGACAGTTCCTTTCGTAAAATAACAACTCGGATATCTCTCCTACTAAGCTATTTGGAGGGTTTTTGCTCATCGTTCAAGCGTTTTTTTAAGCTCTGGACAAAATTTATCCTGGGAGCGGAAAACGTAGCCGGCATCTGGTATGCAAGAATGTACGTGGCAACGAAGCATAAAATTCCATGATCATCAGTTCGCTGAGACGTCTAAAATGACCTTGAGCTAATTGTTTGCTTGTCGCAATAAAAACTGAGAGCGCCATTGTCCATTTACCATCACGAACTGCATGGCAGATTTGGGTCTGATAACATACGGTCTTCGTTCAGTTCATCAATTCAGGCATCCGTTTTTAATAGTCTTCATCTTCCTCAAAACATGCCAAATGCCAGTGCATGGTTGACAAATTTTGAGCACACTGTGACGGTCGTGTAGAAGCAGGTAATGCCTGTTTTGGTCCCTCTCTTGACAAACTAGGCTTAATAGATACTGGTGCGGACAGCTTAGGTGCCAGCTTTTCTTTGGGTTGCTTAAAAGAGCCAGTTGTTTCTGTGAGCATTGTAGGCGGAGTATTACATCTTCTTCTTTCTGGATTCAGTCTTTGTCTTTGCATTTTTGTATTCTTTTCAATTTCCTTAAGATTCTGAAAAATTTCTTGGAAAGCTCTTTTCATTGCGTCCTCATAACTTATTTCTTTTTCATCTTGCTCTTGTGACGCTCCATCTTCGCTTGTCATCGCAAAACACCGGCTTCAAATCAGCTTTAAGTGTTTATCCCTCTCAAACTGACTTCGTCGTCTTGCAGATTTGAAGTGTTAACGCTGTATTGAATTGCTACCCTATCATAAAACTCGTTATTCT
>NC_090883.1:37845666-37860666 GCF_036669925.1 Montipora capricornis
CAAATATACCATTTTTCAGATGTTCGAAAATCCTAGGAGAGGCAGGCAAGCAAGACATTTTACATATCATATATCTTTCTTTACCCTCGGATTTTAGAGTAGCTTGGTGTAGCTAATATCCACGAGCATTTACCCTCCCAACCATGATACACCACATAAGACAGACCACGACAAATGTTCCGAAAATTCTAGATCTCAAATCGTCTTCCGAACAGATATTTTCCAAAAATTGACGTTTGGTGCCCCTGGTGTATTCAACAGACTAGAAAATTAAACCGTTTGCTTATCTTGAAATACCCGACTATTGTTGTCTGGGCCGCGCCGCACGACATGCGATTGGCCAGCTTCCACAAAGGGGAAACTGGACTCACACTATCCAGGATTGATGTCCTTCTTACGTTTTTCAGCGGTCCTTCCAAACCCCATTTGATATGTAAGGATCCACCACTTTAACCCGTCGGTTCATTAAGAGTAGGATGAGTCCAAGTGACCTTATTGTTTTCGCTACTTTTTTGCTTTTAGCACAAATTAAAATGTTCTGCACGTCAAGCGAGTTATTGTTTTGAGCTTTTTCATTTGTGTTTGGAAATTAATTCTTTTGTCTTCCCTTAATTAATATTTGCCTGTAGAGACATCGCCTTTCATGCAACAATTAATCGTGTTTTGTCGGAGACTGAAACTGTTCTCATGCATGTTAATACGACCGTGAAACCATTACACTGGAGCCATTTATTTCTTTTCAGGGCGTTATTTTTATTTCAGTACATCACTTTTGAGTGATCTCAGCCTTCACATACTGAAGCAATTTTATTTGCTATCGCAAATATGTACTCCATCTACCTAATGCAATTGTAAACATCGACGGCTACTTTGACAATCAAATGAAGAAGTATTTAATTACGTCAATATCAAAGGCGATTAATGTGTAGAAGGTACGTTGGAGTGTGCACTCTGACTCAGTCTCAAGGAAGATATTTCTTGCATAATGCAAGCTAAACAAGATGAATTACAAGAAAAAGAAGCGACTACTTTTGATTATGATAAGGAAATGGGCGAAGCGTTGAGCACAATATTTGGCAACCTTCGTGGAATACAGGAAATGCGACGTATTACACCAAGCTCGGTTGATTTGCGAGCTGTGACAGTGCAGAGCACATCAGAAACTCACCGTATTAAGTTTCAACAGAGCCCTTCGGAACTTAAAGAACATGAAGAACGAAAGGAACAAAGGACCAACGAAACTGTGACTGTGAAATGTAAAAGAAGATTACCTGTTTTGCCACAAATACGAAAACAAACTCGGTAAAACTATAAACTGGTTGGCGTCTGATCATTACAGAAAACAAATTAGGGCACTCGCAAAGAACCAGGACGGAATCAGTTTAAACAGTTCAACTGGGGAGGTCCACAGACATTGATCGATAAAATGAACACATATAACAATTGAACAAACAGGTATAAAAGTGTTCATGTTTCACTCACAATGAAAGGCTCAAATGGTGCGGTAACACACTACACAAGACTGTAGTCTTGGAGGACTTGGAGTTAGCGATACAACATGATGACCCTTGGGCTCAGTTGCGCGGACCTGTTCCAGGGGCACCCAACGATAATCTTCGAACGGTGAAATTTGTGTTCGGGAGAGTCAAGCTGCTCTAAGAATTTCGGTTGTACGTTGCTAAACAGCTATAGCTTTCTTTCCTAATGCATCCCCTAAGAGATTCGCAACCTTGGGAAAAGTCAGGCTCCCTTACGTTTTCGGAAGGGGTATTTTTGCACTTCTTTTTTTGGCACTAAAAAAGGTCACCTAGCAGAACTTTTCGGATGAGCAAATGGTTTGCTGGGACGTTCTTAGAAGGTAATGTTCAGCTAGGAATTTCGGAAATTAAGATTTCATTCCCTAAAATTTTCGGACTCTTTAATTTTCAGCTAAGATATCCGAACAGATCAAATTTTTCTAGGTGATAAAAACATCTGTTTATACATTAAAAGGAGCCCAGAGATGTCTCTCAAAGGCTTTTGGCTTAATTTGCTGGTTGGGTGCCCTTGCTCTTCTCTTATGTAAAACACTCATAATCCTTCCTCTCTACAAACTAAGTTTTATTCCATGACGGAAGTTTCAAATTTAATCTAATTTTGGGGGTGATATCAAGGCTTTAATATTTCACATTTTGAGAGATTCCACTAATAAACAGCAGTTTAGCGTTCGGTTATTTAGATCCTATTTACTGTCTATCAACCCGATTAAAATGAAACGTAACATCCTATCAACATACCAACCACCGATTCAAAGCAACTCTTTTGTTTGAAGAATACAGCTTAAATATGTTTGTCTTTTTTTCTGGACGATGACTGAAGTGCCCTCTGATTTGTTATCTCCGTGCATCGTGTGAGGTGCTTCGTTTAATAGAATCTTAATAGAACACTTAACACTAACAAATGATAGATGAATTGCAAGGCCCGTAATTCGTATTAACATTGATAAGGCAATCGCCACCATTAATTACATCGAATAGACCTATTACCGCAATAAAAGGTGTCCAAAAGTGAAGTATTTTTCTCAGAAATTAACCTGTCAGTTAAATGACAACTTTGTTGGTTCATTTATTGTGATGACCTTTGCACTCCCAATATAATATATGTGAAGTTCATAGATCTTCCGATCAGCTCTCCGATGGTGTGATAGTTCAGTCAGTTGTAGAGCAATGCGCGGGGCACTTGTACGGTCGAGCGTCAGAGTATCGTTCAAACCAGGTTAACTTCGATGATGTTCGCACTGAAAAGTGACTCAAAAGTCAAACAATGAAATCAAATAGTAAGCTAAGTGATATTTTAAAGTCACAATGGTTTTTTATGAGAAAAATAGCAAACAAGACTTCAGGGACACTTTCCTTTTGTACCCAAAATAGGATTTATCCGGTGGTAAATCAAATGGAACAGACTTTTCCACTGAAAAGCTCGTACCTGCACAACTGCACGTGAGAATTACTACTTATGAAGTAATGATCGAAAATCCGGCAGCCATGTTTGTTATTCTAAATGATTAGTATCCGGTCTCTTGAGAAAAAAAGAATAGGAAACACGCTTGTCCCGTTCCATGTTTTGATTGAGGAAATTTGTCCTTGGCCTCCTGTTCTCACGCATTCGCCCCACCCAGCCCCCTCACCGCCAACGACTATTCCCACAGTGCTTGAATTCAGCGGTTTCTGCCCACCTGCCTCCCTCTCTCTCCTTTCGTCGCCATCTTTGCTGGTGAGGTTGTTTGTCTTGCTTAACAATCTTCTTCCATCTGCATTGAAAAAAAAACACTTTTCCAAACTTTTCTTGCTTAATTTATGTAAAAGATTTAAGTATTCCGTCGTTACAATAATTACCTTAAAGTATTGATCCAAAGTTAACGGAATTTCTGTTGTTATTGCGGCAGGGGTATTTTGCAGAACTCCGAACGCCGAATGGTTAGCTTTCAATTTTGATAGTGCAGTGATAGGTCTACGCCCCGACTTCTAGAATTGTTAGCTTTTAGTTACTGTTGCATACATGTACAGTTATTATCGTCAAGTACCGTTGTTATAATTGTGTTAAGTAATATAGTCGTTCTTTCCTTGTAAATCTGTAGGCTTCCCTGAACAATGGGAAAATTTATCAAGTCTGGAAAAGTTGTGTTGGTTTTAAACGGTCGCTACGCAGGTAGAAAAGCGGTGATAGTGAAGAACTATGACGACGGGACCGCGGACAAGCAATATGGACACGCACTTGTCGCTGGAATCGCTCGTTATCCGCTTAAAGTTAAAAAAGGCATGAGCAAAAAGAAGTTGGCCAAACGATCCAGAATAAAGGCGTTTGTCAAAGTTTACAATTACAATCATCTAATGCCCACCAGGTAGTGTGCAGCTTAATTAATTAAATGTACATTGTAATTGATGTATATCTGAAGTGCAGGGTATAGACGAATGGGAAAAGTAATCCTTGCACTTAGCTGGAACAAACTAAGCAATAAATTTATTGTAACTTTTTTAAAAGACACTTGGAAAATCAGGTGGTCCCAATGGGATTTGAACCCTCGACCTCTGTGATGCCATTGCAATGATCTACCAACTTTTTATCAACTTGATGTGCAAACGTTGTTAATTGATACTGAGTTATGAAGCCACACAGATTGGAGAAGGTCAATTTGTGGCTAAGTTTTACTTCGTGTAGAAGACGCACATGACGTAACAAAAGCTTTAGGGGTCTTTAGGGATTTAGAATTCTGATTAGGTATTGTTTCACGATTTTTGTTCTATTGTTTTATGTCATGTGTGTCTTCTACACGAAGTAAAAGCCAAATTTGTGCGAGGATCACTTCTCTCATTTGTCTGCAACCTGCAGTTCGAATGTACATTCATTTCATTCATCTGGTCCTTCACGGGAACAAATGAGATCAGCAAATTGACCTGCTCCCAACTTTGTAGCTTCATAACTCATTTGATAGAGCATTACATTGGCATCACAGAGGCCATGGGTTTGAAACCTGTTGACACCACCTGAATTTTTTGGGTTTCATTTCCAAGAAGGTTTCAATGTAATGTTTAAATTGTCCAGCTAAGTGCGAGAGTCACTTCTTTCATTCGTTTAACCCATTGACTACTCAAGTGCCCTGGGATGCCCCGGTTGACGACTAAAATTGTTTGGCATTAGACAGTAAAATCTTTCAAGTCTCACTTCCAGGAGTCAATGGGTTAACTGTATATTCTCATTTTGATTTGTTTGCATTTCAGCTTGCGTTTCATGCCGTCTTGCTAGCAGTGCTACACAAACACGAAACGAAGCGTCTGGCCTCCAGCCTCAGACGAAAACACTGCTTACTGCATACCTTTGTTCTGTGTACAGACATAGAGCTAAATGCTCTATTTTGTTCCTTACAGATAGGTTATTTATGAATAATATTGTTCCTAAAGAAATAGACTGCTTGGTCTTGTTTCTCGAATTATTGTGTTATAACCTGAATGTCAGACTACCGATTTAATCTTACAGATACTCTGTCGATGTTAACCTGGATAAGACAGTTATCAACAAGGAGGTATTTAAGGATCCAGCATCGAAACGAAAAGCAACAAAAGAAGCCAAGGCAAAGTTCGAAGAAAGGTAACAAAAAGTTGGAAATAATGTTCTCAGTATTTTATTGCAAGACCATGTTGGTTGCTTGCTTGCTCTGCTGGGCACTGTTCAAGGCATTGCTTGGAACTACTGTTTGCAGCAGGATCTTAGTAAGGGGAGCCTCCATTTGATTTTCTTATACTTGGCCTAGGAGTTAAACCTTCCCTGAGTAGATTTATTTATAAAATGCCAACCTTAGGAGATTCAGCACACCCGCTGTTGTAAAAGCCAGTCCAAAAAGAGCTGTCTCAGCGTCAAGGAAAATAATTTTTATGATACTTTTTGTGGGAAAAAGCTGTTCCCAAAAGTATATTCATTCTGGAAAGGGTTGACTAAAGAAAGTAGTGGAGATAGAAGCTCCCCTTGACAAGCTCCTGTTTGAGGCAATTTTGCACCAGTTACCATGACAAAAATTGTGTCGTTTTAGTCATGTCAATGGCGGTATTTACAGTGTATACTAGAGGATGTGTAAGATGTCTCAGATGTCTTAGACAACTAGTTTAAATATGGGAAATAAGGTGGACGCGTTAAACATCAGATGAATTAAACATCTAAAGTTAAGTGCGTCTTAACGACACATTTAACAGACTTCTTAGTAGTTTCAGACCTTTAAGCCATCTAGTATAAAGATGAGACACACTAAACTGGGACGCACAAAGCAATGAAGTGCACAGTCTCTTCGGTGATTAAATCTCAGTATCTTTTGAAGAAAATTGTGAATTTGATTTCTAGCCATCGCAGTTAAGTGCGTCCTGTATTTATATTAGTCGCACTTGCAGCCAGACGTTTAATGCGTCTGGACGTCTTAGACGTCCTCTGGCATAAATATGGCCAATGACATCTTTTCAACAGTTGCACATAACATGACAAAATAGCAAGAGTTGTAAGGGGTTTTGCCTGGGCTGAGCTGTGAAACTGAAGAAATCACACAGAAGTCATTACATACCAATATGTCTTCCCCTTAATAACCTTATGACTACTAGGTATATATAGTTTACGTCATAGAAAGTGCAGCGTACAAGGTTTTATTCACTCGTTGTTTGTGTCAAAAACCCGAACGAGCGAGTGAGGGTTTTTGACACAAACAACGAGTGAATAAACCCCCGTACAAAGCACTTTCTATGTCGTGAACTGTTTGTTTGTTTGTTTGTTTTTTCAGGTACAAGTCTGGCAAGAACAGGTGGTTTTTCCAGAAACTGAGGTTCTGAACAGCAAACTTGTAAAATAATAAAATTGAGATTGCAATATGGAGTCTTTTGCGTCACTTTGTTCCCTCTCTTACTGCCTACTAACATTTCAAAGTCAGGGCTCTGAATATTATTGCCAAAGTTTGTTCAGATTATTCTCCTTCAAAGTTGGCTGTTATAACTGGCTGAATGTGGTGTAATGCTGAAAAACCATAAAATCGTGAAAAATCATCCCGGGTTATAGCTAATCCTGCATCCAAATTCCATCTTGAATCAAGGGCTGTGGAGTGCATTTGAAAGAAGTGAGGGTGGGGGGGGGGGGGGGTGGAGGGCTAGGGCTTGGTATATGTATGAGAGTAGTGTAAATTACTAAGTCTCTGTTAAAGCTGAAAACAACACCGTAAGGAAAATTGGGGGGGGGGGATAAAGGTCCCCCCAGCCCCTCCCTCTCCACGGCCCCTGTGGATCCAAATATCTCTTGATACTTGACAGTGGTATTTCATCCAACTGAATGGCAGACCCTTCATCAACCCATCCCTTGACCAATGGTCGATTCAAATTAAGCCAAACAGAAGTTTTCTGTCCCAATAACTTCAAAACAATCAGTATTTTTGGCTCTAAAGTTCATGACTGGTATATAGAGGTTCAGTGGTATGGAATTTTGTTAACCATCATGTCAAAAACGTAGGTAGTATTGACCTAAAAAAAACTTTGTAGACCATTCATGAGAAATGAACTCTTCAGGAGCTTTCCTTTCAGCGGCTTATTGGATTTAACGGTACGTTTGGAACAGATCAGCTGATTACACGCATTTCTAAGAAGAAAAGTAAATTTTAATGTTTAATTGTATTAGTTAATTAACTAAGCTCGCATTTTAGATGTGTAAACTATTAGAATGTTTTTAGAAATGTTATAATTAATAGTTTTTAATTGGACGAGTAATTAATTTTTTAAGTACACGACCCCACAAGCCTCTTAGCTTTAATCCTTAGCGTATATAAATAAAGATTCGATTCTATTCTAGCAGTAATGCTATCTGTAATTTTTATCACTAGGGTTAGAGTTTTTAGATGATAGGGACCTTTAGATTCTAGGACGAGAACGAGTACGAGATTTGACTGCTCCAGTTTTAAGCGAAAATACGTAGAAAATTTATAACGCGGACGATTAATCTTACTCTTTGTTAGCAGCATGGATTGCTCAGTTATTTTTATTATTGCTGGCAACTAAGCCTTTTCCTGATCAAAAAAATGCCAGAATGAGAACTGCTATCGTGTTGGTGACTTGTTTTGACACGGACGACATTTTTGGAAAACCTCGTACTAAGGGCCAGTGTGCGTTCGATTGATCGTATTCCGGAATAAGAATACGTGGAATATAAGTTAGAAATCATTCAATTTTACGAAGATCCTTATTAAAATTGTCAGACGCCCGCTAAAATGCTATCTTAAACTTACGTTAACCATCCTTGTTGCTTCAAAACGCCAGACACCGTTTCAAATCATCACTCCGCGTATTCGAATGGTGTCACGTTTTTCCCGCCAAAATGACGCTGGTTCGCACGCTCACCGTTGTTCCGATGAGAAAATCTCCTACTCGTAGTCGTTCTCGTCCTAGAATCTAAAGCTCTCTAATATAAAATCAAGGACTTTTATAAACAGAGGTCTAGTACGCTTTCAAGGTCTTGGGATTTGGCCAAATATTTAAAGCCCAATCACCGTTGGAAGGAGGAAAGGTTTGAGTTAAACCAATTGAACGAATTGCTGGTAAGGTGACGCAACGGCTCTATTTCCGACAATAAAGAAGAAATCAAGTGAAGCTATGATCTTCGCAGTTATGAGCGCAATTTTTGCAATTGCGTAGAGAAGCCTGAAAAATTCAGGACTTCAACGGTGTTTGAACCCGTGACCTCGCGATTCCGGTGCGACGCTCTAACCGGAGCGTCGCACCGAAATCGCGAGGTCACGGGTTCAAAACCCGGTGAAGTCCTGAATTTTTCAGGCTTCTCTACGCAATTGCAAAAATTGCGCTCATAACTGCGAAGATCATAGCTTCACTTGATTTCATATCCGCAGTTCATATATGATTCATTTCATATACCATTTCATCATTGAAGAAAGAAGAAGTCATTACAATAAACTGCCGCTTTGCAGAATTTGAACGTTTGCCCACATGAATCTTACCCTTAGGGATAAGGCTTGGTCACCAAGCAGTGGAAGCACGAGAAAGTTAACATGGAAAATAAGAGAGGTTTGACCGATTTTCAGTCATCATATGGTTACGCTGATGACGAAGGAGATGTATCAGACGACGAAGAATGGCAAAGTTCTCGTCCATCCGCAGGCAACTGCAGCCGGCAGTTGACGATAAGCCTTCTTCCCCCTTGCAAGAAACCGCGAATGGACTCTTCATCGATTCCAGATAAACTTGGAAGTGAGACTTCGCTGCTTCCAGGCTGGAATTCGAGACACAAAAGAATTATAATTCATGTGGATATAGACTGTTTCTATGCTCAGGTAGAGATGATTCGAAACCCAGACTTACGAAACGTACCCTTGGGAATTCAACAAAAGCACATTGTCGTGACTTGCAATTACGTTGCGAGGAAACGTGGCGTGACTAAGCTGTCCTTTGTCACTGATGCGAAGAAGAAGTGTCCAGATCTTGTTCTTGTTAAAGGCGAGGACTTGACAGTTTATAGAGAATTTTCAGGGAAAGTACATTCCCTCCTTACCCGTAAATTCACGCCCCTGGTTGAAAGACTTGGCATGGATGAGAATTTCCTAGACGTCACCGAACTTGTCACTTCAAGGCTGCAGAATAACACTAATGAAATAAAGGGCTTCTCAGGTGCTGTTTACATTAAGAATTCAGATGAAAGTGAGATGAAGGTAAATTTATGTACCATGACCTGGGCCCCCCTGGTTAGGTAGCTTACCTTACGGCATACAATGTCAGGGGGAGGTAAACCATTCACAGCAGAGCCAACTTACAGCATTAACCCTAACCCGAGGTCTTTCGGAACAGTTCACAAACAGAAAAAACAGCAAATTACGGATCACAGAAAAATTAAGACAAATTCACTGGGCTACTAACCAAGCTTCAGTGGTGGTCCTCATGTAAAAAATGCTGCAAAAGAGACCTTCTCTGCCTAATTGGCAAATTAAACTTTTCCTGCCAGCAGCATCTTCTTGCATTGCCTCATTGACTTGAGCTCCATTGTTTGCTAGTTCCACCATCACCTCACTCTGAACCAGGAGGCCATCTTGACATTGCCTGATGGCTGGAATTCCTTCCTAACTGGAACGGCCATTCCATTATCCCGTAGTTGAAGGGGTCCTGTTCTCCCAACTTGGATCTCTTCACAGATGCGCCTCAGTATGCCTTGGAAATACGGTATTATGGGTAACTGGATTTCTCAACCCTGGCTCACAATACTCCAAGACTGCTCTATTCAGTGGAAGGAGCTTTACCCCATCACTCTGGCTTGCCTTGTATGGGGATCTCAATTTTTAGGAAAGAAAGTTCTCTTTCACGGTGATAGTCACGCTGTCATAGATATTTGAGCTGCCAGTTCATCCTGCTACCCCCTGATCATGCACCTTCAAGGCTGTGCTCTAAGGAAAATTTCGGGGAGCCCTTCGGGCTCCCAATCATTTCAGCTGGGGTGCCCAGCTCTCCAAGTTGGTCGCCTGAATTAATTAATTATTTATTTAATTAATTATCTGAGATCAACAACGCAGCAAGATCTTCGTCCATCTCTCCCTCAAAAAAACATTGCTGCTACTGCTCTGATGATGGTAGAACTCGCTAGTGCAAGAAAAACCCGCAACCCGTCAAATTTTTCACGCCATACTTGAGAAAGATGAGAAAAGTGGCAATGCCACCGATGTTTTTTTAGGTTTAAAAGTGAAAAAGTAAAGATTGCAGCAGGTTTATGTAAAAAGGTTTGGGTCTAATAGAGGTAAACCTTTTTACTGGTTAGTTGGGTTGAAAATAAATTTTCTAAACGTGAATCAATGCCGCTTGATTCCTATGGAGATTTTGTGAAAACTGCCGTGAAACAATGAAACCACCGCGCCCCAAAAGCTATCATTTTTTTCTCTTAGCAAGTCATCTTGATCTGGACGAAAATCATCGCTACAGGACAGAACTAAAGTATTTTTTCCTTACATTATCAGTAAAATGTTTATTGGACTGAGCTTTTTGTTCGGTCGAAGCGCCAGTCACAGCGTTATTTGTTTAGGGCACGGAATGATTTGTCACGAACCAAAGACAACGCCAGGATTGGTCTTTTTTTATTTCGTTATTTCATATACAGGGGAAAAACAACCATAACCTAAATATATTTTAGTCAAGCAGGCGCAGCCGCGAAATATCGTAAAAATATTAAATTTGCATTAACTGCGAGTCTCGGGTTCATACAGAAGTAAATTGCACGGCTTCCCCAGCCGCGCTTTACCGCTGTCAGAGCAGAAGTAACAGCTCTTTTTTTAAAACTATAACCAAGAAATTCCAAACTCCACGTTCCAAATTTAATTAATGCTACTTTTTGAGGAGGAATGGAAATTCGTGCGGCTGCTGGCCGCCACGTGCAAAGTCATGGGTTATGTTACATGTGAAATCATGTGGAACGGCCTTTGAAACGATTGTTTTGAACGAAGATGAAACATTTTTTGAGAGGTTTCGTAAACTGTAACCACCAGCATATTAAAATTTTTAGCTGCCTTATCTGCAAGAAATACAATAAGCCAGAGTGCCCGGCCGGGCGACCACATAATTTTTTTCATTCGCCCGGAGCCAAATGTTAGTCACCTCAGGCGACCGGGCGCCGTTAGAGCACAGCCTTGACCTTGTTTGCTCCATATTCTTTATTGTCACTTCCAATCACTTTACAGTTTTCTTTTCTCACGTTACTGGCACAGATAACTCCATTGCTGATTCTTTGTTCCGTTTGGAGATGTCATGGTTCTACCAGTTTGCCCCGGCAGTTTGCCCCCCAAACCTATCCCCAAATCAGTGGCATCCCTCTGACACAGGGTTTGAGCTTCCTCCAGTCTCAGTCTATAGCTGATTCCACACATTGCTACTGGCCTTCACCATTACATTAACTTCCCTGTTTGCTGGTACACACCTGACTTCTTTGCTTACCTTGCCAACCAGATTAATTTCAAAACCATCAAGCTCTGCATAGCAGCACTTTGCTACGCCCACATTGAAAACAGCCCCCCAAACCCTTTCAAGGAAGTCTCTGTCCTTCATCTTCTTCTTTGGGAAATCAAGCATACCACAGGAACACCATCACAACAACGCCTTTCCAGCCAAGTCAAGGTTAAGTTGGCTGGTGCTTGTGACGTCATTCCCCCAGATAAACAGTACTGATCCTGTCGCCTGCCTTTGCGTTAGCCTTCTGTGGATTCCTATGATCCAGCCACTTTACCTCTCTAACTACAACACATTTCAACCACCTGATGCATCTCTCCTCTAATGATGTCTCCTTCATCACTGATCGGTCCATCAGGCCAGGGCTTAAAGTCCTCCAAAACTATTCCATACCACCAGGAATGCTCCCTCTTGCTCATTCCTTCTTACCACTCAGTATGCATTGTACGCATTATGTCCCCATTAACCCTTTGACGTCCAAACCAGCCAGACTTAGTATTTTACTCTGTCTATCGCCAGACGATTTTACTCGTCAATGGGGAACCCCTGGGAGTCAATGGGTTAAATATCTTCAGAATCGCCACATAACAGGTCCCTCTCTGCTTTACATCTTCAACTCAGGCCCATACCTTACTAGGGCTAAAGCTACAGTCATTTTCCTCAGGTGCCTTGATATTCCCACAGAGCTGTATGCTTACAACAGTTTTAGCATTGGGGCCGCAATCACTGCTGCAGAGGCCGGTCTACCACCTTGTTCAGATATTAGGAAGATGGTCAAGTGACTGCTTCACTCTTTACATCTGCACCCCTCCATCAGTTCCCCAGAGGGTGCTTCTGTTGCTGGCCACAGCATGCCTTTCTGGACAAGGGATTTGGAATGTGAATCAGACAACCTATCACACACATCTCAGTCAATATTCATTTTTTCCTTATACACCTGTAGGTTGCAATCCCATGTCACTGTGGCTGCCATCAAAGACTACTGATGGGATCTATGATTGCAGCAGAAATCAGACAAGCAATTTTAGAAGAGGTTGGGCTTACTTGCTGTGCTGGTGTTGCAAACAATAAATTGCTCGCAAAACTTGTTGGTGGGTGGAAGAAACCAAATATGCAGACAACAATGCTCCCTGAAGATGCGGAAAGCTTTATGTTTACACTTAAAGCAAAAGATATTCCAGGTATAGTTCTCAGAAATGAGAGAGATATTGACACATAGACATCCAGTATGGATGGGGCTTATTAACCCATTGACCCCAGGGAATGAGACTTAAAAGATTTTACTCTGTCAAATGCCAGATGATTTTGCTTGTCACCTGGGGGCATCCTAGGGTGTTTGAGGTGTCAAGGGGTTAAGCAGTCAAAAACTCTGTCCCCTCCATTAACAAGGATTTCCAGGGAAACTGTCAACAAAACTATTGTTCGATGAAGCCGAAATTTACCAGATCCTTTTTGTTTCTATTTGTCTGGTTAGACAATGTAATACTTCCCTTTTTTATTGAACTGGCATTTAGTTTAAATGTTTCTACTTTTAAAATGTCAGTATTTAAAGTTTGAAGCTTTTGGGTTTGGAGAAGTAGTAGTTAAAATGTAAAAAATGAGTGAAGGCTGCAACAATTTGGCTGTAATTTACAAATTATATTATTGTGGTTGAGGTGCATTGATCACAACCATAGACAAAATAATGTTGGTTTTCCAAGTTGGGTATTTTTGTCTGAAAAATCGACATGGGAATCCGCCTTCTCACCAATGACAATTCTTCAGACTCTGAGGTAAACTGTGATCCCCACTTAATCTTACAGGTATTGGGCATAGTGCAACAAAAAAGTTGCGGGCGATAAATGTTACATCTGTTGCTGATCTACTTTCCTGTCCCCGCCAAGTGCTAGAGAAGGAATTTGGCAACTTGCAATCAACCCTGATGATTAAATTATGCAGTGGCATTGATGACAGCCCAGTTACGCCATCTGGTGAATTCAAGTCCATAACTGACGAGGATTCATTCAAAAGGTGTTCAACTCTTGAAGATGCCAGAAAACGACTTTCTAACCTTGTGGAAGGGTTACTCCTAAGAGTTTCAAGTGACTGTGGTGTACCTGAAACTGTAAAAGTCACAGTCCGACGACAGGCAGAGAAATCTCATAAAAGGGAGAGTCGTCAGTGTAGATTGCCAAACATGTGCTTTGACAATCAAATCAAGGCCAGAGAAACTCTTCTAATGACCTGCCTGCAATTGTTTAATAAGCTGGTTGATGTGAAGAGACCATTCCACTTGACTTTGTTGGGTGTTTCATTATCAAACTTTCAAAAATCCCCTTCTGCAAAATCCAAGAACATCTCTGATTTTTTTCAGTTGTCCGTTTCTGACAAGAATGAGTCTGTCATCAGCAGTCCATCTAAAAATACTTCTAGTGAAGTGGTAGAATTGTACCATTCCAATGAGAGTAAAAACAAAACTTACCTCTTTGAACGTAGCGATCAGATTTTAGAACACGTTCCTAAGAAAACTCAAGGTACAGCCGTGGTGGAAGAAAGTAAGCCATTTGTTTGTCCTAAAGGTATAGATACTGCAGTTTTTGTTGAACTTCCTCTTGATGTGCAGAAGGAGTTGGAGACACAGTGGCAGCAAAGTGCAAGAATTCAAGTTAAAAAGGCAGTACCGGTAACTTCAAAGGCAAAGAAGTGTTCTGGAATCCAAAAGTATTTTGTGAATGAGCAAAAGTAACAGACTTCCTCCAAGTGAAGCTTTCAATTGTTTAACAGATTTTTCATATTGTATCCTTGTGTGCCTTGGCCATGCCCCTCAGCTGAACTTTGCAGCACATGGCTCATACTTTTTTCGTTGAGATTCTTTTCATGCTTCCTTTTCTTTCATGGGCCAACAAGGATGATTTCCCTCTTCTGTAATTTAACCATTTGAGTTATTACACTTGTTGGATTTAAAGAAAAACGTATGGAATGATATTGATCGCACTTTTATGCAGATTAACGTGAAAGGCATTGTGGAATATTACAGTATTATTCAAAACTTTCAATGCCATTTTCATAACTCATCATGCATTGTTTGTATGAAGCATGTTAACATACTCTTGTTAGAAAAAAACTGTATAGTGGTATATATTTCTTTTCAAATTCTGCACTCTGTGTATTCTTTTTGCACCATTTCATTCTGGTGTGACAATTAATAATATTACTTTATCATGAATCAAATGAAATATTATGGTCACAGCAGTATAATGATTTCAATAACTGCTTCATCAGGAAAATTTAAAATCAGACTTTGCCTAGTATTGTTAAAAACTGTTAAATCTTTTTGGAAGTTTAAAAATTTTAATAACATATGGAGGGAAGTTTGCTTTTTAAAGTGGTACCATGATCAAAAAATCACTTCCTTTTTTTCTTCAGATTTTGATTTCAACTATATCTGCAAATTCAAAAAATGCATATGAACAAACATCAAGATCTCTTGAACTTGATAGGTGACTGCTTTGTCTAACAAACAGTTTGTGGTTAT
>NC_090883.1:37868166-37888166 GCF_036669925.1 Montipora capricornis
GGGTTAGGCTACACCAACCCCAAAGTGCTTTTTGATTTATCAATTTTCCACACTTTGCTTGAGAATTTCTACTTCAAAGACTTGACCCTTTGCTTACTACACTGTTGACAGCGATCAACATCTTTACCCAAGTCAAAGAATTCAAAGAACAGAGGGTTTATTAAGAGCAAGTCACAAGGCAAACTTGTTGACGGTAGACACTCCTTTGCTGAGCTGTTTTCATCTTCTTCACTTACAGTCATCTAAGAATGGACACGATGGAAAAACATGTTCTTTGAAGTTTGAGTTTGGCAGCTGTTAAGAAAACTTTTGTGCACGATAGTTTGAAAGTATTTGAAGCATACATTATTATATCAGGGTCAATTTCTTAGAAAATCTTTGATATCCAGTCTTGCTGCCATTCTGGGTAAACTTCCAATGATTGAAGACAAAACTTGTCACGTTTGCAGTCAATTAGGGCATGTTTTCCTGTCACGTGTCCACAATTAGAGGAAAACAGTGGTAATAATTTTATTAGATCAAAAACCTTAAAATTGCCCAGCTACCATATGATGATGATGATGATGTCACGAACAAAATCTGAATCACAAAAAGTTCTTTATGCAGATTCACCGCATATAGAGTAATGAGATTCTCACTGTTACAAACAGGGACAGCGGTCAACCCTTTCAGATGAAAAAAAGGCATACTATACATAACAGGTAATACAAATCTCATTTCATAGCTGATTTATTGGCATCTAATGCACCACAACGGGCCATTCCATTTCATAGACACAACCCCTATACTCCTACATGTAGTATTAAGGGTGTGACCGTGTCTCTAAGGGTAAGGAAGATCAAAGGGCTGACATATTCCCCCCCCCCCTCCCACCCTTCGGAAAAAGCATGACAAAACCGATTGGGTTACCCCCTCCCCCTGGATTTCCAAGCCCCTCAATTGGGGGTGGGGGTGTGCATAATAAATGGAATGGCCCAACCTTCAACCCTAATCATCTCAGTTTAAGCACTGACAAACAATGTTTTACTCAAAATGAAACAAGCTAATGTGGTATAGTTGAGATGATTGTCTCAAACCTCAGTACATGTATCTTTAGGCTTGGCTTTGGAAGTTTGATTTATGGAAGCCATTCCCTGCTAGCAGAGGTCTTTTTTCGTTTGCATTCACTGGGCTGACAAATACAGGAAATGAGACCTCTGCTATGGGTCAAAACTCACTTTGATCCAAGCACCGCCCACAACCTTGGACAGCACTCTTTAAAACTGCATGCCCCAACATGTGTTCTGTTTGCTGCCTTTGACTTGAGCCCACTGTTTCCCATGCAATCCTTTACAGAAATTGTGCTCTTGCTAAATAGTCTGTCCTTAGACACCGTAAAATCCGTAAGTGGCCACTGGGCATTAAAAGGTTAATGAGGTAGAGTGAATCTAAATGCTGTTAAGTGAGCCTAACGGTCGCTAAGTTACCACCACGCACGCTCAACACAGTGAATTTCGACCCATGGCAGAGGTCTCTGTTCCCCATACTTGTCAGCCCAGCGAATGCAAAAGAACAGAGACCTCTGCTAGCAGGGAATAAAAGCCAAAGCACAGTTTTAGAAATTGGCCCTTCAGGTGAGATTCCAGTAGAATTATGAAAATAGCAGAAAGTGGGGAAAAGCAATAACATTAAATTGTGGCTCCACAGATTTTACAAAGTGTCACAAAAATTCACAAATAAACCCAGGACGGAATAAAAAATCAACATATTTAACTGAAGGGTCACATTCGCTTCCAGGAAATGTCCAAATCAACAGTGACGTAACCTTGATTTGTCAATAGAGGTTTTGCACGGCAGCCATGTTGCATGGCAGGAACAATAGATTCTTTTTCCCATGGGAGCAAATGTTCTTTCTAATGCAAAACATTTTCATTGTTCCTGCCATGCAAAACCTCTATTGAAGAACATCTTTGAATTTTCTACTCATGGAGCCGAATTTGATTGGCTTCTTCCAACATACCCTTTAGGACTAATATTCTATTGCAATTTATTAATTAATCTGATAAACATTAAGTTGTAGCCTACAGTTTTTGAAAAAAGACTCTTTAGCCAACGGTGACAATGAACACTGTTTCCAGAGAAGCCTTGTACAGTAGAAAATGTTCAAGTTTTCAGTCTTAAAACTAATAATTACAGCTTACTAAAAATTTCGCAACAGCTCTTGCTCAATCTCCTCCTTGTTCGTCCTGTTCATCGGCTTCTTGCTTCCAAAGCGTTAGATTATCTCGTAGCAGTTGCAATATCAAAGTGCTATCCTTGTAAGAGGACTCTTCCGTATTCTCGTTCTGTTCATGATCAATCATCTTTGCCATAGCCTTGTTAAAGGCACCCTCCGCCAGCTGGCATGCTTTGTCTGGGTCCCTTTCGATCTCATAGTAGAAAACAGAGAAGTTGAGAGCCAAACCCAGCCGAATCGGGTGTGTTTCTGCCAATTTGTCAGCCTTCTCTGTGGCTTTCTCGTAAGCTTCCTTCGAATTTTCTACTTTATCTTTATCGTCTGACTTAATCTCGACAAGATAGCGGAAGTAATCCCCCTGCATTTTCAAATAGAACACTTCGGATTCAGGTTTTTCCGCTAATTCCAGGAGTTTCGTCTTTATCAGGTCCAGGACTTCTTCGCACTTTTTCTCCAACTCGTTTTCGACATCTAGGCGATAGTTCTGAGCCAAACGCTTTTTATTTTCATCTTTTGCTTTCTCCTCTAGACTGTTGATAATTCGCCAGGCAGATCTTCTCGCACCGACTACATTCTTGTAAGCCACCGATAACAGATTTCTTTCCTCATCTGTAAGGTCCTCTTCGGTGTTTTCCACGACGTATTTCATCTCTTCAACCATGTCATCATAACGCTCAGCTTGTTCCGCTAACTTAGCGAGATCAACCTTCTGTTCTTTCCAAGCCATGACCCGCGTGAAGACGTAAATTTCCAAACTTTTACTACCTTCAACTCCCCTGATGAACGCTTATTTGAACGGACGGGAGCTGTCTTGATCACGTGGGAAAATCTGAACAAAATCTACCAATCACAGTAGTGAATAAAATCCGGGATTGTTTGGTGACATACACCCATCCCCCCGAAAAAAAGCGGGGGGAGGGTACGGCTACACGTACCTGTAACTTAGAGGAGCGGTTACTAGTATTAAACATGGCTGTTCGAAGTAAATATGCCGACCTACCGGGCATTGTAAGTTCTTTGTTGGCGTCATTTTGACTTTCTTTTGGTTTTCAATCACTGTTCAATCAAACCCAATCTTATTTAGTGGGGTACATTTCAAATCAGGGAAAACCCTCTAAGTTTTGAAGCGAAATATAACGTATTATTTCGACTGTCTTTCATTTCTCAAGTTTCAATTAGATAACTGCGAGAGTTTTCCCTGTATTTTTTAGGACAATGAATCAGATGTATTCGAGACTCCTGATGTTGTCGACAAAGGAGGAAATAGTGGTGATCCATCGGTAGGTGTAAAAACCGATATTGTGTTTCTTTTCGCCTTCATTGGTTAGATTACAGCGTTAAAGTACAGTTTAAACAATTTGAGTATCCTAAAGGGGTGGACTGAACTCTTCATTTTTATGCTTTTTTTACTCTCAAACTGTTCGTGGATTCTTCAGATCTGAAGATTGTATGGGGAGGCATAGATCACTTCACTTGAATTTTTTCTTAGCGAATATAATGAACTATGGTAAAATAAAATTAATGTATTCACACCACGTCTCAGTACCCCTCTACAGCATGAAATTTGTGAAATATGAACTATTATTTTTTCCACTATGTAGTGGTTGTGATCCTTATTTAGTTTTGTCATGGTCGAACTATGTCGCACTTGACCAGTATCCGCAAGACTGAAATGAAAAATTCCTCTTTGGAGCTTCCAAGATTTGAATGGAATCTTGAAGATTTTTCCCAAGTTGGTACGAAAAATGCATAATACTTGTAACTGAACAATAATTCATCAATTGCATGATGTAGTTTTCACTTTTCAAACACCATTTATTTTATGATAAAAGGGAAGTTCATAGCTAACTATTTGCTATATATCAAGGAAAGATCCACAGGAAATTCAAAATCTCGAGAGCAAAGTTCAAAGCTGGCACGCAGATTTGAATACTCAGTTCAAATTTGACGTAGCTTGACTGAAACAGTGGTTTCTGCATTACTTATCAGGTTTAGTTTGCAAAGTAGTTTTTTCTTGATCATTGTTCATTTAAGGTACAAAACGGAGATGAAAATGTACATTTGTTAAAGATTGACACCAATGAAGCATTTGATAAATTTAATGGAAAGTATTTAGATACAGCAGATGTTGGTGAGTATTTATGAAAATGATGTTTGTAATCTTTTGCAATCTGAGATACACTTGTTTTTCCCATTTATGCCGTGAATTGAAGTGAATTAAAACTATGCTGCAACTTAGATTGGCACCCCTATTGGTGATCAGAGTTACGTATTTTGGCCAGATATTAGCAGGGTTCACAGTACTCCTGGAATTCCTGGATAACTTGTTCTAAGACGTGTCCTGGAAAACTCCTTGAAAATTCAATAATTATTCTGGCTTCAACTCCTGGAAAACTCTTTAAATTTATTTTTTATTTAATATTAGTTGTAGTGCAAAAAAATTTTTTTTGAATGCAGATTGCAGATTGTAAATAAAAAAGCTGGGGAACTGAGAGGGTTGTCCAATACTCCGACATAATGAGATTCATGGCATGTCACAATAGACATCACAAAGTGTCCCCCAACCTTAATCCTCAAAAAATAGTAACACTTTTGCAAGACTTAAAGAGCGGGACACTTTGTGACACCTTGTGACACTTTGTGATGTCTGTTGTGACGTACCAGGAATCTCATTATGTCGGAGTATTGGACATGTATGGGAACTGATGATGAATTAAGAAGAAACGAAATTCATCAAGTTTGATATCTTGGATTTGTTTTGTTTATACCCTGGATAACTCCTGGAAAGCTCCTGGAATTTTATAATCCCCTGGTAGTACAGACCCTGTATTATCCATACATAAAGGGGTTTAAATTATATTTTCTAATCTTTGAAGGCTTGTGCCATTGTTTTGAAATGATCAACTAAGTGTTTTTGATGATCTTCTTTTATCTGTAAACAAATAACACAACAGCCATTATACCCGTGAGATTGGCAAGATCCAAGGATTCAAATACATATTTGGTTGTTTATCAGATTTCTCTGGAAGATCTGGTCCAAAGCGATTGAAAGGTTATGTTACTAAAACTGAGTATGAAATGTTAGAGGAAGGCACGACTAAGGAAACACCACAGCACAAATTCAACAGACTTCAACATGAAATAAGAGAGTTGGCAGAGGAACTTGAACAGATTAAGGTGTGTTTTTCCATTCACATAAATTAAACAATTATGCGTCAATGAAAAAATTTCATTGGAATAACAGATAGTGTTATTGATTATCTGTTATCTCATAGCCTAAGTAACAGTTTTAAAGATTTACTGTATTTTTTCAATGGTGACAAGGATATACTTGGTAAAAATCCAGTTGCTCCTTTTAACAAGTCAATCTTCAACCTTCTACTTCTGTGTTTTTGAAATATATGACTAAGGAGATGGTGCTTTCTTTGCTGTGTGTTACGGCAAAAAGATAACAACAGAAAGATAACAACTTTGCAATTCCTACATAACAGTTTATTTAATTGTAACAACTTCTAGTGGGAGTGAGCGACTACTCTTATTATAATCTAACTGCAATCAACACAATACTTTTTTACACTTATCTGACCACAAGCAAAGCACTGTCCTTTTCTTTGACAGAATTTCCCGAAGACTTCTTTCACAGTATCCTGGGAAACCACCCACAAACTTGATAGCAGTGTCACACACGAACGGGGAAAACCCTTCACTTGTTACACAATATCACTTGGAAATCACAGAAAGGGAAGAAGTCGTGAACCAACACCGACGACTGACTAGAGGGCCGCTTATATAGCTATCTGAAGAGAGTCTAGAAGTTTCCAAAAGCAACTAGTTTACAGTTGTTACAATAAAGTCTATTTTAAAACTGACGAGTCACAGTTCTAGAAAATTCCTATGACAGAAAGCTTTGCGTGACATAGACCTTTGCGAACTTTCTAGACAGTTCTGATCCTGCTAATGGTTGCATCTAGTACACGATGTATCTTTGATGATGATGCTGATAATGATGATAACAATCCAGAGATCTAAGACAATTCTTATGGATTGTTGTATGTACATGTAATAGTGCAACATTTGTCCCTAATTTTGTTTTGAAGAAGCTGGTTTGATGTTATTTTTTGTTGAAAATATTGTCAAGTTTGTTACATTTAGTGGTAAGGGGTAAGTACGCATTTCAACCTATTAGAGGTTTTTCCATAAAAAGTATGCCCAGCATTGAGTTTTTATTCAAACAAAATAACTGTATTGGAGTGAGGCTTGTTGATGTTAAATAAATGTGGACCCCTCTTCCAATAACGACAGTTACAGACCCTGTCAAATTCTTGGGATTTTACTTGTCAATAGGGATCGACAGTGTTAACTATTTGCTGGTCAGTGGCTGTGGAGAGGTGGTAGGCGAAGGGTCAATTAGTTTACAAATCGTTCCCCCCCCCCCCCCCCCTCTCTGTACAGTCTCTTGAGATTTGTCCTTTATCATGGTTAATTTTTTTCCTTCAGGATACAGTTGAAAATGAAAATGATGAAAAGAAGCTATCAGCAGTTTCCTTGGTGCTGGAGGTTTGAGCATTAAATGTCATTTTCACATTCTTGTGTAGGGGATTCATTGTAACAGTTGCATTAAATTTCGCTTTTAAAGGGGCGCTGTTGTTAACTCAGGACTGTGTAAAAACCTAATTTAGTACTTATTAAGCTCACACTAGTCTTATGACATTCCTTACAACATACTGACAAGATGTGAAATAATATATTTTATTTTATGACACAAATTGCTATTCGTATATAGTTTTTGTTGAATTTCTGGAGACGGTAAACTGGCCAGTTTTTCCTCGTTGCAATCCAGTTCCATCCTCTCCATCCTTGGCTGTAAGCAGCAAAGAATAGCTTCATTGCAAGTCAATCATTGATGAAATGATATATGAAATAGATCATATATGAACTGCGGATATGAAATAAAGTGAAGCTATGATCTTCGCAGTTATGAACGCAATTTTTGCAATTGCGTAGAGAAGCCTGAAAAATTCAAGACTTCAACGGGGTTTGAACCTGTGACCTTGCAATACTGGTGCAACTCTCTAACCAACTGAGCTATGAAGCCACTGACGTTGGGAGCTGGTCATTTGTGGGTTCTAATGTTCCCGTGAGGAATGAATCAACGATGAAATGATATATGAAATAGATCATTCATGAACTGTGGATATGAAATCAAGTGAAGCTATGATCCTTGCAGTTATGAATGCAATTTTTGCAATTGCGTAGACAAGCCTGAAAAATTCAGGACTTCAACGGGGTTTGAACTCGTGACCTCACGATACCAGTGTGATGCTCTAACCAACTGAGCTATGAAGCCACTGACGTTGGGAGGTGGTCATTTGTGGGTTATAATGTTCCCGTGAGAGATGAATGAACGATGAAATGCAGTTCATTATGATCTATTTCATACATCAGGGTCATCCTTAATCTATTTTATCAATAAATTCTCCATTGCTAACTTACTGTGTACTTTATGCAATTGTTATAGTTAACACAACAGTAGTCCTCAAAGTTGTCACCTAGGAAAATTGTGGCTTGTGTTTTCTTTTTATTGCAGGTTCAGACATTACAAAAACAGGTATGGTTCTCTACTATTGCAAAAAGAAAAAAGCAGATCTCAGGTGACGGCTCTAGTTAAAGTGTTCCCCTTTTTTAACTTTGTATCCTCCAGCTATGACCTGCAAGTTATTTCATGACAATGTTGTGGCTACTATTAATTTTTGTAATTTAATGGAATGTGATAATTAGTGACAGATGCAAAATGAAATGGGCATCTGCATGGAATCTGGATATTTTATTTACAATGGCAAGCAATAATATGAAAATCATGGCTGTCACTGTGATTTCAAGTCACCAAGTATACAAATCTAGAAGGCATAGTCTTTCTTCGTGTCTGTCTTTCCCATTGTGCACTTTCCTGTTTTAATTTTAGTTTTTAATTTGTTTTTAATTTAATTAGCTTGAAGACTTACATCTGGTCAATGTTCTTGGAAAGGAAGTAAGTCCCACGAAGGCATTTTAATTTCCTAAAACCAAAACTTTTGTAGGAGATGCATGACACTTTTAAACGAATAAACAAGTAGAGTGATATAAAATAAATATCAAAAAATGTCAGTAATTTTTAAAAAGATCACGGACGTTTCGGGTGAAGAAGGGTTCTACACCCGAAACGTCTGTGATTTTTTAAAAGATTACTAACACTTTTTGATATTTATTTTATATCACTCTACTTGTTTAATTTATTTTCCTGTTGTTGTTGTTGTTGTTGTTGTGGTTGGTTTTTCATTAACAACATCTAAGTCCATTCAAAAACTGTGTCCCCCTGAACCGGGCTTACCCACCTTTATAGATTTTATTCTGGCAAAGGCCAGACGATTTTACGCACAAAACTGGGGATGCGTTAGCTGTGAATGTGTTAGTTAGTTATAGTCACAGATTTGTTATTTTTTTCCTCATAACAGGCCTTAACTTTGGCATCTACTCCTCAAGCAGGATTGTCAGAGTAAGATGGCAATGATTATCACTATAACAAAGGAGACTAATGTCACGCATGCGCATTATCAATGGCAAATTCAATTTTATTTGCATTGTGATTGGTTGAAAACCTTCGAGACAGTCTTAGAACGCGGGAAGAAAAGATGTCGACGCTGTCGCTAGTTGTAGGTTTTATTGCATTCACTTTCAATGCTATCTATGCACTTGTGGTACAAATACCGAAAGAAGATGGACAAAAGCAAGAAAGACCTCGGCAATTCCTTCTACTTGAGAAAGTCCTTTATCTCGGATGAAACGAAACATGCTTAGATCGGCTGTTTTAGAATGATGCGGTGTGCTCAGACTTGTCAAAGAAATGCGCGAAGTTGGAAAAATTTTGCCTTATTTGCAACGCGTATGGTCATGATTGAATGTGCAAATCACAATATTGAATAATGTTACGTATTAAAGTAACTGGAACCGGCATTAAAATTTTCCACTGTGGTTTTTTCACGTGGATACCCGCGCTTGAAGTGCTTGCAAAACAAATTTGCCAGGTTGACGGGATTTGCTTATGGCGTGTCAGTGGTAAATGAGCTGGTAAACCGTTCAAAGGATGTCACAGCTTAAAATTTATCAATGAATGGAGTTAAGGTAAGTAACAGAAAAACATGACAGAAGAATTTCGTTTGTTCTCTCTTTTAAGCGAATACATTCTATCCGGACGAAAGAGTCATTTTGCAAAATGTCAATCGGTTTATAGCATTTTCTGTTTAAACCAAACTCTGTCATTAAGAGTACAGGACTTTTGTCTCCGACGTTGGTCCACGAAAAGCCGTCAACTGGTGATATTTTGTGAGCCAAAGATAAGGTTTGACTAGAGATATTCCCGGTAAAAGTGGCACAGCGAATACTGAACCCCGACGTTTCGACTTCTCCGTTTACCAAAGTGCTTTTCTTTGTCGACGAAACAGTGCTTGTTTTTTCCACCATCAAGTGATATTTTCTCGGGACTAAGACATCAAAAGTCTCTGTATTGTTAATGAGTGATTTTCATACCTTCTGGACATTTTTTTGTCTTTTCTCCTCTTGAAATGTGAACTACAACCGTGTATATTTGACGCGCAACTGAAATTTTCTTACCCCAAATCAGACAATGGCGTCAGTGTTCACGTTACTTTCGGTCAAATCTCAGCAAATATGTCTTTGTCCAGCGATCGCCATTAGTATGGAAAGCACATATTTGTGAAGAATCGAACTGCTTTGAAAGTTTTCCTTCAAAAGTGGCAGGGCGCACGAAAATGCCCTGTGAAAGTAAACCTAATGTTCATCGAAACTTGGCACTTTGTGATGCGTTGATTCAACTCTGGGTGAAATTCTTGAGATGCAATGCATTCTTAAATGCAATGTACTGCAAATAAGACTCTTGCTTTTATTGCAATAAATATTAGTCCCAGCTATTAAAAATTATACTTACCGTATTTACCCGTGTATAGGTCGATCCCATGTATAAGTCGACCCCCCATTTTTGATGGCAAAAAACGCAATTTCTTAATTTCTTTGTCATATTTCATGGGACACTAATCTTGTATTCTTCGATTTCTGGAAATGTGGATACACAAAAAAATCAGGGCCTCAAGCGCTTAATAGTTTTGTTGTTCAGCAGCTGTTGTATATGCGGCATTTTGTCCTTGAGTTTCGAAAAAGTTCTCTGAAAATCGAACATGTAAACCTCAAACTCACCTGTTTCGTTGTTCAAGGATAAAGGGCTTTAGAGGATAAACACAATGCAACATCACAGAAGCAGGAGTCAATCTTTGAAAATAACTTGCGAACGATGCGAAAATGTGCAAGGTTTAATTGGTCCTTGACTTACAATTTCTCAAATGACAAACAAAACAAAACTCATAAACCAAACAATACGAAGTTTGCAAAAGCATTTAAATCTGCCAGGTTTGTACAGGATAAAGAATAAAAAACAATCATTACCAACCAGCATTTTCACGCAAACACGAGTGACGATGCTTGCACGCAAACACGAGGTATTGCGTCAGGTTACTAAGCCGTTGAACGATCGTGTTTTATTCGAAGAAACAGAAATGCCTTATAGAGCTTTCCGCCTTTGGAAAACGAAAATTTCCAGTGTCTATTTCATATTTGTGCTTGTGAGTAACTCTGCTTCAACATTTAGAGTTGGACAAATCCTTTTTTATTTCAACTGGAATTGCTTACATTCGTTTTGAAGTCTTTTGTCATTCATTTGTAAGTCTTTTACAATGTACGTCAGCTTTTGTCCATTGCGTTCGTTATGCCCAAGACAACATTATTATGTTAATTTTGAGTAAATCACTTAGCTGGAACTTGGCTCAAAATCTTTGACCCGTGTATAAGTCGAGGGCGATTTTTGGAGCTTCTTTTGAGGCCATAAAAGGTCGACTTATACATGGGTAAATACGGTAATTACATAAAAAATGTTTAGTTAGTGTAGTAATATTTACAAATAAAAATGCCTGCTTACCACAACTTTGCACTGCACTTTTCGATTTGATAAATTTCTTACTTTAAATTTGGTGGAAACTGTAGTAATTGAAATTTTAAAGATATTTACAAACTGTATAGTAAAATTTACATGACAAGTAATTATTGTAAAATATAATAATTTTGTTCATGATGATTTACATGATAAGTAATTATACATTATATTTGTAAATAATGCATATTTTAAAATTTTCATTCCCTTGTGTGGCTGCCTTGCATGGGTGTGTGTGTCACTATTTGCACCTTTCTGCTTTTGGAATCCCATTTAATAAATAATACAAATATAACAATTCTTTAAACTTTGTACAGTGAATTATTTTACCTTTGTCTGCACATTCAACTTTTATGAGACATGTGACTGTGTGCAAGGAATGGCAGCAAAAATAAACAAAAACCAGGTCAATTAAATTTTTTGACACACAAAACAGCCATAATATTCAGGTATACCTTCTCTTCAATTTCTTCTGCAAGTTTTTTGCAGTTACTATAAGTTGCCATACACCAAGAATGAAGTAAAAAATAAATTTAATGAACACAAAATGGTGTGTGATGTTCCATCATCCTAAATCAAGGTATATTAATTACTTAACACTGTTGGAATCAATATTAAATTTTATTGGGACATATTAGTTATTAAATACTGGCTCAATTACTGATACGGTAATATTATTGACGTACTATATTTAATAATATTATAATATAAATCCCTTTCACCCCTAAACCGGCCATACTTGGTATTTTACTCTTCAATAGGGAACCCCCAGGGGTCAATGGGTTAATTAATAGACTAAAAACATTTAAGATCAATGGCTGCACATTTTGTACACTTTCATCCTGATGTAGATAAATTTACTTTATTCTCTGCAGTGAGATAGTAACTTACCACAAAAGTGAGCAATGAATATGAATGAGCATGAACTGCCCACATCGAAAGTAATAAGTAGTTAATATTGTATCAGAGTTCTATCACAAAGTCTCCTTTGCCTTTAATTGTCCTTTTAATTTTAAACATTGCACAGAAGACAAGACCTACTTTATGTATTTCCAGACATCCCAATTTTAATTGTACATTTAATGTGGGTGTAATTTTACATCTTCAAATGGTCAAGTGAAATTTTTACCTCCCCAAAGAGAACTCATTCAGAAAATTTCAGTACAACCTACAAGTCTGATGGCAGTGACCACATCATTTGTCACTATTGTATAGATTTCCTAAGAACATCAACATCACTTTTGAATATTCGCTGGTAGCATAAATGATGAAAACAATGAATAATTACCATGGCTAGACTTAATGGAGTTACCATAGATTAAGGACAGAATTATCCAATAAAGTAATAAACTGGAACTTCATTATTGACTCATTTTAGCATATATTATCAAACATGCCTTCATGATCAGTTGATGTATCTAAGAATAATGTTTTGGTTCCGTTAAATGAAAGTTCTTGAAATTTTTAAGGTAGTGTATCTTGAGAGTGTTTGCACATGAGATAAATGCAGTGAACCAGGTTGGCCTCAGACACATACACAAAATAGCGGCTGGTATTAAATTTCTGTCGACGTATCTGTTGAGATAAGATGTTCTTTCAAAGGACTGAGGACATCTCATAACTCTAAATGATCAATGAAAGAAAGCGAATGAAGTGACAAATTACTTCCTTCCAGCGCTGCATTCAAGTTGGATAAATCGAAGCCTGCGAGCTCGAGGGATATATTTCGCAACCACGTTAGATAGTACTCCCTTCCCAACAAAGGAATCCGGCCTTTGCTCGGGTCTTTTCGCACTTTGATCATTTGTTGTTCACTTAAATGGAGAAGTAAAGCTAAAAAGTATAAAAGGTGACTCGAAGCAACTTCAGAGGCGTTGCTTCCCCGAGCAGACTAAAAGGGCTGCTTACAAGAAGCGTAACGAAAGAAAAATTCCCACCGACTAAAATGCCCCTTGCAGAATCTTTCCCTGTCACGTAAACTTATAAATGACCTCCTTCAACTGGCAGAAGCTATATAGAACGATCGAAGAAGCACAGGTTGAAATCACCGCTTCGAAAGCCATCTTTGTTTATATTACAGCGTGCGGTTGGAAAACTGGATACTACAATTTTCAACAGCCAATCAGACAAAAGTCTCCTTTGTTTATCACTATAATATATATTTGTTATTCTCATTGCTACCCCTTGTCCCATTATTGTCATCTGTTATTGTTATGTTCATTATCTTTATTCTGAAACAGACACAAACTTAATGATTTTGTTTACTGTAGGCAAGTACAAAGCGGCTTTAACCAGAGGTCGTATGTAGAATAGGCTGAGTTTTAATCAATCTCCATCTGCCCTGGAGGGGTTTTCAACGGGTACTCTGGTTTTCCTCCCTCATCAAAATCGACACTCAGTCAATAACCTCCGCCTGCAGGCAGTTACCCTTGATGGGGATATCTTCTGGTATTCTTCCCTTTCATTTAAGTGAATGAATAAAGCAATTCCTCAATTCCAAAATTTATTTTAAACATGAAGCATAAAAATATTGTAAAGTTTGTTTTTTGGGTTTTGGTTCTCTTTCAGGCGCTTACAAACTCAGCTAGAAGCTTTCAAAATGTCTGATGCAGCTAGTGGAAAACAAGCAAAGGTGTGATCATGTACAAATTTCTCTGGCGTGTATTTTGGAAATTTTTGCAAACATTTGGACTGTATGGAAACGTTTTTGTTTGTTTTTGTGTTTAGGGAGATGACAGTTGTGTTACATATGAGCTGTTTTACAAACCAGAACATGCTAAATTCAACCAGCTATCAAAGGTGTGGATTGTATAATGTTGTGAGCAATGCAGTGGTCAGTAAAATCAAGGTGGCCACCACAACCATGAATCCTTGATAATTTCAGACAGAATCCGCCTGTTTGTTTTCGTAAAAACTGATAAAGTACTATCTGACTCATAAACATAATTTTACAACTCATGAGTCCTTCACGTTTCAGTTATTCTTTCTTCGCAAGTGTTTTTTGTTCCCAGAGTTCAGAGCATATTTACTGAACATTACATCATCTATAATAAAGCATAATTCGGAAAATGCGGAATAACAACATTGTCACACACGTTCCCACAGAACTCTGTACTTACATATAAACAGGCTAAAAGACAGCTACAAAACTAGGTAAATAAAACAGTTTCTAAATTTTTAATGTCCAGTAAGTTCAGCTTTCGACGCCCACCTAGCTACTTGTTTCCTTATAACTAATGGTCCCCTGCTCACTAATAATATTAATTTTATTTGCCTACCATCTGGAAATCTTACAGTAGCTAATTATAGCAATTTACAAATGTACAACTGTACCTTGCTATAATATCAGATTCGTATTTCATTATTATCATGTGACACTCAGTGAATTACATATCCAGAGTACTAAACTGCTGACTTTTCGTTAAGATTAGTGAAATGGAGGAGAGAGTACAAAAACTAGAGACTGTTTTGGGCAATGACCCTGGACAACTGGTAAGTATAGGTATTTCAATGTTTGCTTTTTGTTTTGTACCACAGAAGTATGACAGATAAAAGTCTGGACTTTAATCCTATTTTGTTTATTTTGGGGGAACATTCAGCCAATCTTGAGCAGGAAACAAGGCCTGAACTCTCCTAACTGTCACACTCCATTTTCTGTAAACTTAATGTAACGTAGACTAATGCAGAGAAATGCTTGGTCCTCTAAATAATCTTCTGCACTATAAACTGTTTGTATACATTTCAAATAGTACTTCATTTGACATCATACAAATGATGACATCTTTATTCAAGATACATACATACTTAATTGACCACTTCCCATAGGGGCTTTTCAGGGCCAGTGAACAACAATCATGACAGAACAGAACGTTCAATAACAACTGTTAAGAATCCCAACTGGCTGGCGGCAAACCAGTTGGCTATTTACAAGTGCAGCTGGGAAGTTGAACCAGGGACTACCAGGAACAAATTCAACCAGTGGTCAGAACGTGTCTTGAACCCGGGATCCCCAGATCTCAAGGCAAGCACCCTAACCACTGGGCCACGCTGCTTCCTAATATGTATCCAGAAGCCATTTACCATATTTTCAAGGGAAACCATTGTACATTGAAAAGGATTTCAGTTGGCATTCAAGCATCATATGTAACAGTCTTGAAAACAGGTTTTCAAAGTCTTTGTTTTATTGCAGTCTTCAATAACTGCTGATCTTGACACTAAGGAGAAACATTTATTGGTGAGAACTATTTTATTTTGTTGCCAGTTGTTCTGAAAAGAGCAATTTCATGATATTTGTATAATCCTTATTCATGATTGACAAATGAAGCATTTTTGTTGACAGGCTGCTGTTTCAGCTCTAGAAGCTAAAGTTGCATTACTGGATGCAACTCACATTGAAAATGTTGATGCACGCTTACAGGTAACAGTCCTTGATTTTAAAGGGGCTAGGTCACGCAATTTTAGGCAATTTCAGCACTGATCAAATGGTCATAGAATTAACTAAAATATCAAAATAACTGTTCAAAACTATAGAAGAACTCTAACAAAACACAGGGAAGCCAAGAAGGGACATGGATGGACAAAACTGGAGAGGATTGAAATGGATTGAATTTGGGTAAATTTGAAAAACGTTGGCCCACCTTTTTTCAAATTTAAATCAGTCTATATCAAAGTGTCATTTACAAAGCTTGAAAATCATTCTCAGTTGTTATGTTGCCGTGATTTTGCAAATGAAAGACTCTTGCTCTGCCAATTTGACGTTTAGAGCTCATAATTATTAACAAAATTAAACAAAATTACCTAAAATAGCGTGACCTAGCCCCTTTAATGGCTCCATATATCACATCTCTTTAAACAGTTCCCAGGTTAGTAGAATATTGAATCAAAATAATGAAAGATCTAGTGCTCTTTACTCTATCCAAAACTACTTGCTTAAAGTATATTTTGCCTAGTTTTCCTACATCAAACTAAATTACTGAACTAAATTTTAGTTTAGTAATATATATTGTAATTTACTTAGTAATATACATGACTGTTCCTCTCCCTCAGTTAGTTCTTCAGAGTCAGTGAAACAAATAATAAAAAAAAAATTGAACAGATTTACATGTAGAGAACTGAATCTGATTGGAGGCAGACCAGTTGGCTATTTACAGGCACAGCAGAGGAGTTGAACTTCCAGCAATAACTCAGATCAACTCCAGCTGGTCATTGGACCAGTTATTGAACATGAAATAATTATTATTTTAAGGTTCCCTGCTGTAACCAGCTGGAATTGCTGCTTCTCTTCCCTACTAATAAAAAGTTAGCCCTGTGTCTATTCACATCTCTTTGGCAAAACTAAGTACAGGCTCATAGAAATGTTGTTTTATTATACTGCATTGCACACACTATCTAAAAATGCTTAAGTGTATTTGACATGTACAGCTGAAACTTGCCACCATTTAGCATTTTAGTCCAAGCACTTTTGCAAAGTGATTGTTCTAATTCTTGGAATTTTATCTGGTAAATTTTCTCAACAGCTTTCTTTACACTGTACCATTTTTTGTTTTCAGGGCATCTTACACCACATCACTGTTCTGACAGAAAAAAAGGAGGAAACAGAAAATACAGCAAAACGTAACAAGGTAATGCCAAATAGTCAGACTCCTTCTCAAGCATTATTTTCATCTCTTTGATCTTCCACTGCCTAGTGTAACAGAGATAAACAGAATTCTTCTCCAAACGTTTAAGGTGGCCGAACACAGTTTTCGCACGCATTTTTGCTAACGCAATGCAGCGCGCGCGCAAGGACTGCAAAAAAAAAAGAAAACATACAGCAATCATTTTATTTGCCCAATGCTTCTGCTATCTGTACTATTTTTCCTCATAATTGAACAAAGTGTTTTGATGGTTTTAGTCTTTTATGAAAGGTATGTTAGAAAAGGTAACGATGCAAAGAACTCCACAATTCGCAGATTTTTCTTGTTATTGAAAGAACCCAGGTAAATGCAACGCATGCGTAGTAAGTTAAAACATTGCGATTGAATGCGGAATAGCTTTCTCGGAAATACGCCTATTTCTCGAGAACCACTCGTTAGGATTCAACGAAATTTAGCACGAAATTACTTTAGGACGTAAGTAACTGGAGCGTTGAAAAAATTTGAACTTTAACAGAGGAAATTCTAGATATTCCAGTGAACCTTCAACAAGGGATAATTAAAGATCTCTCTGTCAAATTGTTATTAAAATAGTGTTAACTTGTGAGCATCGTTACAAGCTTGTTGCATGCAAATTATAAAGAAAATCTAACGACCAGATTTTCTGCAAATAAACAAAACCGATTTTAATAATAAAGGTCTGTTTATATTTATTCATGTTGCCATGGCAACGGTACATACGTCAGGTTAACTATATAAAAACCGAGGTTCGTGTTGTTAACTTGCTTGCTACCAGTTTTGGCGACCAAAGGATCAAGTGTTTTAGAGAAAAAGGTAAATGAAACATAGGTATCAAAAACTGTGTTCAGCCACCTTAAAGCTTTTAAGTTATGTCACTGTGAGTTTATATAACCAATTGCGATTTATTTATGATAGCAATCTGTGAAATTTTTCCATTTTTCTAACCTTCCCTTAAAATTACATGTAGTTACTCATCCAACTTTCTCCCAAAATGAACCTGTTGGAAACTTTGGAATATTTATTTTTTAGGTGTCTGAACTTTATGATCTTTTGAGTAAGTGGGATTCCTTTGTAGATGTTGTTCCAGATCTGGTAAGTGTTTCATTGAGGTCAATCTGATTTACACCATCACCAGTTTGCACATCGGGTCATATCACATGAAAAACACCTTTCTGATAATGAAAAACATTAAAAGGAGAGTTACTGGTATTCATTATCCTATTCTGCAGTGCAATATTTCAAGGAAAGGGTAGATTTATGCACGCATTGTAATCGGTAGCCATAATATTACCTGGACAGACTAAATTTTGGGGAAAACACGAAACGTACCTGGCTCCATCAGAATATTTACATGTACATTTAATTTCTTACTCATATTTTGCTCTTTCATATGTCAGAATTACCTCATCTTGCAGCTTATGTGAATGAATTTTTTTTGGACTTTTTTAACTTTGTAGATATCGAGACTACAATCACTGAAATCTCTCCATGAGCAAGGTATGCAATCATCGTCTCAGGTCACATCTACACATAGGCATGCGCAGTATATTCCTGACCGTATCCGACAGAGCGCAAAAAGCGCTGATTGGCTAGAGGATAATGACGTAAAATGGCTTTGTTCGCGTAACTGTGCCTGCGCAAACTCGAAAGATTCGAAGTGATCGAAGTAAAGCCGAAGTGAAGAATATCATTCTAGCTTTTGTCAAATTTTGTGAAAAGTTAGACGAAACATATGCTAGATGCAAGAGGCTTTCTTTTAAATTTGTCGTCCGCCATTTTGAAAATGGAATGGTGGCAACACAAGTGTGATTCTAGTGCGCATGTCTAGCGGTTTTTGCCCTCTGTCACCGTATCCCCCTTGATAAAACCATAGACATCAGTATAGGTATTGGTATACATCTTAGAGCGGTTTTCAGTTGAGTGTCGAAAGTAATTAGCGAATTGCTTTGTTTTTGCGTTACTTCACTCAGTGATTGGTTTAAAGTTTTCACGCCACTTTTTCAACCAACCTGAAGTGAAACCAAAACCAATTGTGGCTCGCGTGTGCACATTTTGCCGCGCTTTGTGTCGGCTACGTGTAATTACTTCGAGTTTTGATTGGCTTACTGGATTGTCTCCGTCCCTTTTGATTCGCTCGAAGACAAACAGAGAATAGACAAAGACATTGTCCACTACATTATCAGACATGCAGGAATGCTCTCCAAGTTGGGAGGACATCACTACATTGTCAGACTAACAAAGATGGCAGCAAATCAAATTAATGGAGATTTTGTGTAAAATAAATGTGTAGTTGAGACTAGAGTGTAGCAGGTCTGGCTCAGCATGTGTTACATGCGAGTATTGATTTTTTCTTCCTATCATCTTGTAGCAAGTCACTTTGGCCAGTCATTGATTCAGCTCGACTCATCCCAGTCTTCATTGAGCAGCCAGATGCAAGGCCAGGCAAAACTGCTAGCCGAGGTTAGCTATTGTCCTCCAATCCGCAAGTTGCAAAAGCTTAATTTGAATATGTTTTCATTTCAGCCTGAAACAATGGACATGTTTTCGAGGTTAAATGTAATTTAACGGAGTTACCAACAGGAGAGCCTATGTGCCAGTTGTTCGGTTATGTGCGGCGTTGTCAGGTCGGTGCATGTACCGCGATTTCATAGCGTTGTTGATGTGTAGCGGAAGAAGCGTGTTTGCGGATGATTTTAAGCTGTTTCTTTGTCCTCTTCCTCTTTCACCCCCCCCCCCCCCCCCCCCTTCCGCCCCCATTTCCACTGTTTTTATCAGTGCTTGTCAGTGACACGGTGTTTTCTATGTTGCGTGGGGACTCATGACTGGGTAGCCAGTCTTGGGAGCAGGCTCCATCTATGAGCTGCCTGCCAGAAGTGGGAGCTCATGGATGTATCAGGCAGCCAACCTCAATTTGGTTGCCATTCGTCGCTCGAAACACGTACAGTTCTATAACACGGTGCGTTGCAACACGATGGAAAATAAACCGTTCGTTGGATCTCCTTCGCTTTCCTTAGAGTTATCAGTTAACAAGTTATTGAGCTGAATGTTTTAGAACCTGTCATTGTAAAATTGTTGTTGTCTTCTTTTGTTTCAGCTG
>NC_090883.1:37893166-37900666 GCF_036669925.1 Montipora capricornis
GGGGCCAGGAGCCCATAACAAGGAGACTACAACTCCGACTATTAGGTCTATGGAACGGCATTTTCATAGGTCAAACTATTTTTAGACGAGTGTTCTTAAATAAGTTTTGGTTCGCACGAGTGACCGTTCTAGAAAAGTCTGATTTCGCGGGAAAATCAATCTAGAATGAATTTGGTCTGTAAAAACTGGCTTCCACCAATATATTAACGTTGTACTCTCCTACACATAGGCTCCTGACGCATTCCATCACCTTCCACGCTCAAGGGAGCTGAACTGTTAACCAGATAAGATGAAACTTGGCCGTTTTATCAACTGAGTTGATGAAAGAAAGATCTGTAAGTTGACCTCCTCCATCTCCCACATAAACCGACAACTTCTCATTTCGCTTTGAAGAAGAGCTAACGCTCGAAACGACGCTGCTTACAAATCTTGCTTACCGTTTAATATTTTTTCTTTATCAACTCATTTGATAAGTAAACCAAATTTATCGTGTTTCGCTACCCACCGACGAAGAACCACATATGTCGAGAAACTAACCCGATCATATACCAGATAGATCGGTTTTCAATTGAATGTAAGTAATTACTTCGACCAATCACAGCAGTTGCAAACGAACCAATCCAAATTCAAAACAATTCCGTTTCACTTGCTCAAAGCGCGGGAAAAATCGCGCGTGCAAGTCGTTGGTTGATAAACTGGCGCGAGATTTTTAAACCAATCACTATGCGTAGCAATTGCAGTCGCGAAAACTGCTCTATATGCCATAATTCTATTTTGGTGGTTGAATTTGTTTTAGGAAGCCCTGGCGCTTCAACTGGGTTAAGAGCAGTCAAAACGTATAGGTCTGAGGCCTTCCAGGAGTTTCGGGGAACAGGGGAACAATGACAAAATATCTTAGGGATCAACGGGAATATAGACCATTTTTTGGAACAAAAAGCTGAGAACAAGTTTCGAAGTAATTTCAAGGGAACACAAGCAAAATTTTAAAGGAACAAGGACCGCCCCCCCTTGGAAGGGCCTCAGGTCTCATGATACCAGAGACCTTAACGACGACGGGCGGCTACAAAGACGTCATTACAAAACATAACTTGGCGTTCCTCTCAACTGATTGCATTAATTGCCGCAAAGTCAATATGGCGCAGTTTATCTGGACGAGAGAGACTGGTTTCCAGTTATTAGTTCCTCGCAATCAAATTTCGCGAAAGTGTTGGTTCTTGTTTAGAACCGTTTGAACGACCTCCGCACAGCTTTGTTTTTGCCTCCAACATCGAGCCAATATCCGTTAATGTTCAACAAAACGAATTGTGGTCAAATGTTGAAACCGTTTAGACGGGCATTTAGTAGCTGGAAATAATGGTAATGAATTTATATAGCGCATTTTCTATTAACATATTCAAATGCCCTTTACAAGCAAGGGATCTATGGGTGAGATCGGACATCAGCATATGTAGGCGCCGCTGGCAGCCGCAATCAGTCCATTAGCGATCTCACCCGGGACATGAATGAATGAAATGAGGCCTGACCACAACACCGGGAGCTCCATGCCCTACTCTTTACGAATAGTGTGTGGGTTCTTAAGGAGCTAGTTTAGTGCTGACCTTTCTTCCAATTCCTCAGTTTTTCACCAAATAGGTAAGTTTATCGAAACTTATGCGCCGATCAAATCGAACTACCCTCCCCCCCCCACCCTTCCCGGGCAAACCCCGGGCATTTGACTATCTTCTATGCCCGGGGAGTGGGGAATTTGACCTTTGCCTGCGTGGGGTGGGGAAAATTGAACACGAAGTGTCAGGTTTCAAATGATTTTTTTTTTCGGGCGCTTAAGTCGCTAACAGCTATAAAACACGTGTTTGGACGAGATGGAAGAGTTTAAAGGAAGAGATGTAGCATTTGTGAGCGATTGGCTTACAAAAAAGGTTTTAAAAAGGTCTTTATTAAAGACGGCAGGAGCCGAGGACGATTGTTCTTTAGTAGGGTATGACAGACAAATCCAATGATAGGGTGGGGCATTTGAACACCATTTTGGCCCGTGGGGGTAGGAATTTGAACGATCCAATCTTCAAAAGTTCAAATGCCCGGGCTTTTCCCGGGGGGGGGGGGGATGTTGAAGTTTCGAGGTGATCGGCGTATTAAAGATAAGTTTATTCCTTTGAACACCACAGATTTATCATAAAACTTGGGTGAAAGCGAAACAACAGGCTCCACCAGAGAAGAATCACAAGGACAAGATACCGAATGGCCGCTCCAAAGGAGAAATTATTGAACACATAGCCTCAACCGCCAAAGGAAATGTTGCCATCCAAGAAACTAGCAAAAAGGACAAAAGAAAATCAGCTTTTGAGAACAGAGGGAAACGAAGACTTGAAAACACTCCTGGAAATATTCAAGGTCAAATTGATGTCGAAAGCGAAACACATAACGTACGGCATAATTCGAAGAGTACCGAGAGAACCAGTGAAAGACAAAGAATGAGTCGTGAAAAAAACACTCATGCTAAACACAAAGAAGATGGGTTTAGCAACGGCACGCTGCCTGGCCAAGTCAAAACTCTCCCGGGATCGGAAGACTTGGATAAACCTGCGACAAAGTCTCAAGTAATTTTGAAGGTCTTAAGGTTTTAGCATACTCTTTTAGCTTCATTTGGATTAATGTCCATTTTAGACCCTTTACATTCAAAGTTTGCCTTCTTGTGTAGGCTTAGATGGTTTCAATCACGTGATCAGACGGCGATGTTGATGCATAAAACAACACCAAATTATGGCTCATGTTTTGCATTATAATGGAGTCAAATTCCCAAAAGACTTTTTTCTCTATTGTTGTGTGCACCAACATAGCTGCTGTGACGTCAGGTGCAAACAATCTATATGGAAGAAAATGGTAATTGAACAGTTCCTCTGAGGGTGTCACGTGCTCTGAAGATCTGGGTATTAAATAATCGTGCCAAAAAAAACATGTTTTCAGTGTACACTAAATTTCCTCCTCGTTTTCTCAGAAACACGCTACCAAGTCCAGTAAAACATTGTTTTTGTCTTCACTTGTGAAACTAAAAGAAGCTCTGCAAGCTCAGAGCAAAGATGATGATGCCAAAGACATTAAGCAGGTAGGTTTGAACACTAATGATTTCTTGTCTGATTGGTCGAGGTAAACTCCTCACTATTCCAAACTTCTAACTTTGCACAATTATTTATGGGTTAAGTTCTGTTGATATACAGTGATATTTAGCCTAAAATTACCGGGGCCTTGCAGATAATGAAACAAATGCAACACATTAGAAAAGAACAGGCTAAAGAAATCCCCTCGAGCCAAATAGCCGATAATCTAACACCCGGTGTCAAAAGGCATTTGGAGCCAATGCATTCTCGAACCCAGTGCTTACGTTGCTGACTCCGTGGCGGTCATGCGCAGAAGAACTCTTGAGTCGAGGTTAACTTTACTTTAAGCGAGTTGAGCTGTTTTCTCGGAATTTTCGGTTGTCACTCGCTAAGCGACCTGAAAAACCGCTCGTGAAAACACGGCCTATGTCAGCTTCTTGTTTTCCTAACCAATTTTCAGTAGAGTTTATGACTTCCTTTTTGCGTAATATTTATTTATTTATTTTTGCTTTATTATTGTTCATTTGTGCATTCAATTATGTACTTTAATTTAATTGGCTTTTAAATTTAGGTAGCTTCTCAAATTACAGCGACAGTTGTCTCTTCAAAGAACAAAGAATGTAACTTTATAAACTTTCACGATGGGAAAAGAAAAGAAATGTTTTATTAATCAATATCTGTATTTCTGATACAGCTTTCTCTTCATTTACATAAATGTTTCTTTCAATTTTCACGGTTAAAATGTCTTGAATCACCAAAAATACCTAGTATACATTAACACTTAAATGCTGACATTTCATAATCACAATACAATATTCGCGCCCGTATTGTATCGGATATAAAATGTCTCGCTTTCGGCTCGACATTGTATATCCGATACAATACGGTCGCTCATATTGTATTTAGTACATAAAGTCGACATTATTCAATTTTGTCATTTTTAACAGCGTGATAGAGACGACACTGAAAACCTCGTTGAAAAAAGTTTCCTTCCCCTTTTTACTTACTTGCCAATCGTTGAACCATACGCTACGAAATTACAGAAACATCCGGTACAATTTGACGAAGAAAAAAGGACCTCGGGCCTTTCATTTCAAAGCAAGAGACATGCAAAGTATCTTGACTGATCCTTTGCTATATTCATTTTCAACGTTTATAACTTCTTTACCTGATCGAAGCCAAAGGATTGCCAACAACGATGAAAAGATAAGAGGACAAAACAGGTCAAACAGCAATGCCTTCGGTGACCCTACATAAGAGCATGAGGCTGGCCTTATCAATCGTCTCTCCTTTGGACTGTGCCATGTAACCTAGCCTGCGAGTAGGCTCTTCGGTTGAAAATGGCGCGCGCGGCTGAATTATAGGGGCTTGGGAACTCGTTTCGAATATTCGGGTAAAAAAATGAAAAGTGATTTTTTTTCTTTCGCTGAAGAATCTCATATTATTCAAACTGGGAACTGACTTCTAGGTGATAGCATTGGTCATTCCTATCTGTCGTAGCGTGATGTCATTTTTCTTGACCAATAGCAGGCAAGAGAAGGAGAAGTTCAAATCATGATAGAGTACTTCCATTCATCCTTTTTACTAACTCTTCAAATTTTCCTGCGAGCAGCTGGTTCTCTAACTTTCATTACTTCACCGCTTGCAAGGCAAAATAAAACAATTCTCAAAAAGCCGTTTTTGTAGAGAACGGAACTGATGACAAGTTAAATAAGCCGGGCACTTTATGGGCGCTCGTCTTAAGGAAACTGCATGAAACAGTTGAAAGAGATATAATGCCTTGTTTTATTGCACGTGTTTTGCTTTGTGAGCTTCAAAACTTTTTCATAATTTAGTTGTCTCATGAACCAATTACCCATCGGCAAATTTCTTCTCGAGCTTTTTTATTCAAATGACTTTATTGTAATTCAAATTTTGACGACCGGAGTCATTTCAGACAGACGTGTGGTCGTTGCTCGCTGCCGATCAAGAGAGGAAACATCAGTTTTCTCTGTTTTGAAACCAGGAAGATATGCAACGTTCCTTTAAAGCAGAGGAATTTTTATCACACGCTTAATATCACAAAAATGTCCTGGTTTAAAACATCAAGGTATAATGTCATTTTTTTTTATTTTTCCCTTAATGTACATAAATGTGTATTACTTAAAGTAAGCTCGAGTTGAAACAATCCATATGTCCATCACGGACCTTATAAGATGAAGCTACTTTAACCATCATTGCGAATTTTTTCGAATATACTGTGGCTTAAATCCTCGGCAGAAATTCGTATTTGTTAAGAGGTTTCATTTCTGTACACAAAACGTGCCAACATGCAAATATTAGAAACAGTTGGCGTTACAATTTTTGAGCTCTTCGCAAGAACACAGATGGAGGAAGTTAATCAAGGTTTACATAGAATAAAATGGTGCAATATATTTTTCATTTTTTCGATACTCATTACTATAGCTATCAGTAATGATTTTTCCCCGAAAACAAATCATGCAGAATTACTTTAGCTGATCCGGAGTCATAATGTTGAATGTTTGGTAAGGCTGTTTCTTTATCGGTGAATTTCAAAGGCATAGAAATATTTACATGGAGGGAAAAAAATCTTTCTAGACACGTTATTATATTAGTGACATTTTCGCTTCAGTCGCTGAGCTTTAACTTCACTGTGAGTCATTTGCAAGTTTTCCGCTTTTCGTCTCAAGAAAATTAAATTGAGATAGCAATCGCTTAATTTTACGTAGTAAAGCCGCAAAAAAGCTTAGTATGTTGTTGGAGTTTCGACAAATTGTTTTACAGGGGTCCATTTAATTTCTTCTCTGGATTTCTTGTTGATATATTTTTTATTTATTTGCGAGTTCGCTCTATTCGATTTTTGTCAATCAGAGTTTGAGAATGCATCTGTAAGTTGCCTAATTGGTGTATTTGTGAATTCTACGACCTCCTTTCAATTCTTCCCCAAAAAGCAACTAAAAAAGTTGGCAATAAACGTGTTAGTTTACTTGAAACAGCGAAGACAACTGTTTCGATCGCTCGCCAAACGCAGATTATCTACCGGGTTTTTTTTCAAATATGGGCGAGAGTGTGATCAGTCAAAGCTAGCCTCAAACAATACCGCTGTCAAATAGATTATAGCTTGAACAATGAAGTCACATCAAAATACGCCAACGTTGGTTTCCTTTATTTATTTTTCTTCTCAGGTTGAGGTTCATTAGAAAGAACAGGTGTTACTGGTGGGCCTCGATCCCACACTGGTTTTTTAAAACGAGGTTATTGTACACCCCTTTTGGTTATCGCTTCTTCTGATTCAAGTAATCGCAAACCAGTCTACAATTCATTTAGTTTTGCTTGTCTTTCAAATGATTTCAGCATGATTGTTTAAAGCAACCAATGCAACTGTAGATTGTTTTTTCCCCTTTTATGCAAACCGACAAATTGTTATTTTTTTCCGTGACACATTATGTAGTTACGCGACGCAAAGGAGCACGTTCTGCTTCAATTTTAAAATATCTCAAAATACATATATGAACTGCGGAATGGACATGCGATGATCTACCTTTCACTTCACTTTCAGCTTCGTTACAGAGCTCTGCAAATAATTTGTGTTGTACACTAAACAGGTCAAGACAACATTGGCGTAAATTGTTAAAATTACCTTCACCTTCGTTGTCGTCCCCAATCATTTTAAATTACGTGGGATGCCCCTTGCAGGGCAGAGCACGTTATACAATGGAGACCGTTTGTTTTTCCTCGTATCCACAAATTGTAATGTTTGTTATCATTGGCTAGTTTCTGTAAATAGAAGATATAACGGCATATTTTATTGGCCGCATGTTTATTCTACGTCATCCACATATAATAGTCATGCTACGCCATCCACACGCCACGGTGACGGGTCATTGTCACTTTTCGTGTTTCCTTCGTTCGTTTACCGAAATCGGAGGTACACGAAAGAATTTCTACTGTCGATCGCCTGATCTGATTTCTGATTTGATTTCTGATTGTTTACCCGGCCTTAATACTAAAAACTACTTAAAATAATACAAGGTACATTTTCTTACAATTATTTGGCTCCTGATCTTTCTGATCTGATTTCTGATTTGAATAACCGCAGGTGATCAGGTGACACCTCATTGGCCGAAAGTAATTGCCAACTCGGTTAAGCTACCTGGTTTGGTGGCTTAAATGTAATGAGAATTCCATTGAAGTTTGACGACTCGCTTAACTTTAAGCGAGTTGGAAAAGCAACTGTTTTTACGCGATTTCGGGTTGTCCTTCGCTAAGCGACCTTAAAAACCGCTGGGGAAAACCCGGCCATGGTCCGTTACGCGTTCAATATCCCTTCTCCGAAACCAACCGAAAGAGTGGTTATGTGCCATATAGTTTTAAATTAAAGTTAATTAGCAAGGATCGGAGCCGGATT
>NC_090883.1:37903166-38033166 GCF_036669925.1 Montipora capricornis
GGAAATTATTTGATTTTGGACAAAACGCGCGTGAAATTATTCCCAAATTTCACTCGTCACCATTCGATTACCCATACTAATTTCAGGCCAGACTTTCAAACGATACTCTCGCCACAAACAAAGAAATTCTTCCTCTTAAAGTTTACGTCCAAAAGGGACTAAGAAGGCCCTCGTTTAACGAAATTTCTGTGGCAATTCTGGTCAATTCTGTCCTCGCCGTCATAGACCGCGAAAAAGGCTGAAACTGCACGCGGAGTCGTCTCGAGTCGAGATACCATATGCTTTAGCAAATGGCTAGCATTGTTTTTCATAGTTTATGCTCTTTTCAACTGAATTTCGTTTAGAGTGAGCGCAAATGTATTCTCCTGTAGAAGGGAGTGGAGTGTGGATATGATCTATAAATTTATTCCTATTATTAATAATTATGAATTGGCTGGAGATTTTCTCGCAAAAGTGATTTTTTTCCGATTGATGAATTAACGCGGGAATATTTGTTTTCTCCATTGAACAATTCATATTTACTTTGTCTAGTAGAGGTAGTCTCTTTTGTGTTAAGTCATGAGTAAATTAAAGGAAATATTATGAAACTCTTTCACTCTTTCACGACAGCCAGAGAAAAAGATGTCTAAACTCCTTGACTTGAAATAAAGTGCGACCGTTTATTAATTTTTCATCGACCAAAATCTCAGTGTTTTATGAAGCCATATACTTTCGTAAGTTAGCATATAAGATTAGATATATTTTTGCAATTAAGCCCCTCTCATATTTTAACGTGGTTTGATAAAATTTGATAACAATCTAAACCGACAGAAAATAATGAATTCATAACAAAGGCAAAAAGAATCGGAAACTTTCCTCAATTCTTGCTTTTTTATTAAGTTCATTTATAGCCGATTATTTTCATTTGGTTGGTATCGTTTCAAAAAATACATTTTACTTTACAAGTGACGCAGCAGTCGAAGCTCGGTTAATGCGATAATCGGCGAAATTCACCGAGATAATGTTTTGGAACTGAGAGAATTCGAAGATCAGTACTGTGAAGATGTTACAAGAAAGTTCGCATCCTCTTGAGATCAAGTTTACATGCGATAAATCAAAGGATCATGACTTACTTTGAGGAGGAAATAATATGTTGGAGAACAAACGATGGACACTGCTACTTCCAGCGACACGTTTACTCGGTAACTTATGAGGTAATACGATAATATGTACATTCAGAGGAGGGAATGCCTTGTAATTTCTAAGTTATACTTGGTGATGCAATTCTCTTTTGTTATAGTCATAATTAACGTTAGTCGTATTCAACCAAAGAGAACTTGAGCCATCTCTATAGAATAAATGGTTTCCTTTCCTGAGAAAAGATTTTAGAGGGGAACAAGGCCACGTCGAAGAGAAAATTGATAAAAAAAAATATTTTCTGTGAATAATGGAAACCCAAACGTGCCAATGATCTCGCACTTTGGCTCGTGATAATATGTGTACGTTAAAATAAATAGTTTTAACGCTAATTTTTCTAATTGATCAATCACTACAGTCTCTGAAAAACAAATATTTAAAAATGTCTTTTGTTTTTAAATCCGAAAAAATATTATCTCGCCATTTGGAATAGACCCTTAATTGTTCTAATATATCTAAAGTTAAACATCTAGTATTTTATTCTAAGAAGTAACCTCAAGCTGTGACTTATTTTCTAGTATCACATGGATAGATAAAAGATCAGCTAAAAATATCGAAGCCTCCCCCACCCGCGCGAATAAGTTTGTTCCCAGTGTTCACGCCGAAAAAACTAGGTTTTTACAATAGTTCATTGAGGCAAGTATCTGGAGGCTACATGACCATCAAAAATCATAAAAAAAGCCTTCCAAATAGTGTAAATTCCTGTTGAAACCCAAGCCCGGATTTGGGGAAAGGGCAGAGATGAGCCCAATTTGTGACCATGCATTTGTAGTAATGCCAAACTGCAGCACCAGAAATGCCTGAGGTCCATTGCCGTTAGGAAACTTCTATTGTGCGGTAGAAAGAAGGAAATGTGCAAGGAGATACGTGGTACGCGATGCCAACATTTGACTTCAAATTTACTGTCGTTTGATAAATGGAAAGGGACTCTTTGTTAATATACTAGTAATAGTTTTCACCACATCTGCCCCGGCCTAAGATAATATGGATGGCAGTTGAGGTGTTTTCCAATTAATATATGCTGCACATTGTGATGTCTTCATATTATTTTACATGTAATTAGCAGTAGGTAAATGAAAGTGAAAGATGCAAGGAAAGGATGGGCAACAATAAACAGCGTTTATTTTCAATTTCCATCATTTTTTATTTGATGCGCTATCAATTGAAAATCAATTTACACGATTATGGAAAATAAACTTGAAAATATTACAGTAAAACAGGAACATTAACTAAAAGGCAACATTTCGTCGTCATCTTTTTGATCCATGTGGTTCTTTCCACGGTACCTTGAAATACCATAAAATAGGAACAAAACTTGGTTATTATATTCGGATCACTGATTAGTATTATCTATGAATATAACTGTAAATATGATCGAAGATTGTTTGAAAATGTTGTCGGATTTGTGCCTGAAAAATCGATTTCTAACCCAAGCAATATGATTTTCTATCAGATACTATAATCTCTGATTTCAAAGTAAAGGGAATTGCTGTAAATATTAGAAAATTACGCACCTTCAATCGATCCGCACTTCGATATCGATTCTGCCTCGTGACTCAAGTTACCCAGAACACTTCACGAACTCGGTGAACAATACCGATACCACCTTGCGCGCTCGGTTGAGCAAATCGAGATTGCTTTCCCACTATGCAATACCTATCAATTAACATATTTTCCTCTTTTACGCGGGGGCTTCTCGGTTTCCTCCTCGGGTTTTGGTCTCTGGGCCAAAACTCTGCGGGGGCAACAAATGTCGGCAATTTAGCAGATCATAAACGCGACTGATTAATGCATCAGACGGATTAATTCAATGCGAGCTACGCAGCTATAAAAAATATAATAGTCATCTTGGCTGCCAACTGAACTTGAAGAGACGATGGAAACAACTTCTTATTTGCTCTCTTGAGTTCATATGAAATTGCGCTTTTAATTAATTTATCAAAATTCACCATTAATTTCCCGTAATTTGTCAGCTTGTTATCTAATGGTTGACGATGGTCTCATTTTGTCTTCAACACTGCTTGAGTTGACATTTGGGTTTCTTTTCCACATTTTTGTTTTCCGGAGAAGAAGATAAGAATTCTTACTGATTTTCGTTTCATTTAACCCTACAGCTGCTCCAAAGCTTAATTGCTCCGACAGGGGACATTGCCACGATTATTTCCATTTAGACTTCGATTTGAATTTAAATACGACCGTAGGCAATAACTTCCATTCTTTGCGGACGATTTTTTTCTTTTCCAACGTAAGTAATCAATATAATCAACACAGAATTGATGACCCAAATATTCTAAGCTATATGATTGGCTTGTTGATACCACGACATAAAAAATTGAAACATAGTGTCATCTTTCGAAAATTACATGACTGACCTGCCGCTGTATTTTTGAGGAAGATTCTCTCTGTCTTTATGAGTTTTAGTTTTAGCCCTAGAATTTTGTCGCTGTTAAGTCGAATTTCCTAATCATTCTTCACAGTGGGGTTCGTAGTCGGTGACAAGGGTGACGCCTTGAAAACTTGTTAATTTTCATAATGTTGTTTCGTTGGATATTGAAGTATCTTACATTTACACAGTGCGCCATCAATTTGCTCGATCTGTAGTAACCAGCACAGTTCTGCGATTCGCGAAATGTCTGTACAAGTCCAAAGCGTAGCGAAAAGCCAAAACATCTCGGTGAGAACTGTTTTTCAAATGTAAATTTAAGTCACCTGAAACTTTCTTAGTGTGGCGAGCCGTAGACGGCGACGCGCCTCTACATTGGATTCAAATTTGTGTTGTTGTTGTTGTTGAAAATTTCTTGGCGTGGTTAGTCGTAGATTTATTAAACGGCGACACGCCTCTGCAATCGATTCAGAACAAGAATTACCCTTTAAAACGAAGCTCAGTTTTCTTTGCACTCATTTACATTTTCTAAGTTCTCTTACACTCGCCGGAAATATTTCGTTCGGTAAATTGTTTCAACGTTCGGTCACGTTTGACGTAAAATATACTGAATGAACAGAAATTCTAGTCACTATATTTATTTTTCTTGATCTTTTAGGAGCAGAAGATGGCGTCGGTTCGAGATGACACCCATGACATGCATCCGATGATGATGGACAATCCAGTATTTGCCACTGGAAGTTCAGTTAATTTATTTTGTCCTTTGTGTCATGAGATGTTCATTAACCCTCGCCTTCTTCCTTGTCTACACACCTTTTGCAAGAGATGTTTGGAAAATCTGGTAGTTCCAAGGTCAAGTACCCTCACTTGCCCGGCTTGCAGGACAGATGTGATTCTTAAAGTACGTTTTGTAAAAAAAGTATCAGCTGTTTGTGGCTCAAGAATCATGACTCGGAAAATATCCGAGTGCTTCACAACAACAGACGAAATCCAACAGAAAATCGAGCAATTTCAGTTTTTAGTGGACAAAAATCTGGTACCAGAATAATTTTAAGTATTTTACAGTCCTTTTAACATTTTCTTAAAGCTTAAGATAAAAATAATTGCCTGAAATAACACCGAAAACTATTTTCCATAGGAACGAGAAAAATTAAATGTCAAAGTTCGGAGAAATTATGCAAAAACACATTTGAAATTTAATCATCAGTTTCATTTCACCAGTACTTTTTAAAGTGTTTCTTACGAAGTTCAACAGTTGTTTTTGACGTTTTGAAGTTTGTAATACGTTGTATAGAGCGAGTTTCAATCGAGCGTCGTAAAACCCAAACCAAAGTTATTACTTCGGCCAATCAAAAAGGACGGAGACAATCCGGTAGCTCCTGTAGCTGACACAAAGCGCGGGAAATTGTGCACGCGCGAGCCACGATTGGTTTTGGTGTCACTTCTGATTGGTTGAAAAAGTGAACAAATCACTGAGTGAAGTGTACTGGGTTTTTGTCCACTTGTTACTCGAACTTCTGGTGGATTCCGTCGTAATTCCTGCATATTTCGATGCTTCCTTGGTTGGATTGGACTAATTGGGAAATATGTCTCAATGTCACTCAACCCTTTGACTCCCGGGAGGGATTAGCATGTAAATTCTCCTCACCATTTAATTGAAATGTAAGTCAGACAGGTATTGAGAATGAAGATAATTATCAGCTTAACAAGTGTGACGCTGAAATAACATTAGTTTTCTCATGACTACTCAACAAAGAAATCTATAGTACTTTAGGAGAATCAACGTTTTGATATTGGGAATGAAAGGGTTTAACCGTGTGGAAACTTCACTTTGCGAGTAGAAATCGTAAATGATTTGAACCCAGGGGTTATTTCGAGTGCCTTTCGAAACTCTTTAGTGAGGTCACAGATTGCGAGTCAAAGCGCTAACCAGTACCACACTCGACGGCCGAAAAAACACTGCCTCTACGAAGTTTAAATAATTTCATGACTCGCTGTTATTATTATTATTTTTTTTTACCAAAGGAGCGAGGTGTGGGCGCTTTCCCGCCAAATTTTGTGGTAACCACCATGATGGATGTTGCAGCAGTGCGCGCGCATGACAAAAATCCAATCATGTGCAGCAGTTGTGAAGACAAACTTCCTGCGGCTGCGCGGTGCATTGAATGCATGGATTTTCTCTGCCATGACTGCAGGAATGCCCACATGAGACTGAGGCTTACCAAGACACACAGAGTAAGTTCTGGTTTTGACATTCTTTAATCTGGTGTCCGTCCTGACCTGCCAATCAATTGTCACTTACGCACAATCAGACTGCTACAAACCAAGAATATTATTGGCTAAATCGGCACAGATAATCGTGCATTTTAGAACATTTCCTTGTCATCGTCTTCAAAGCAACATTGTGAAATTTAAGGTTTTAACTACAGAGTGAGTATACAACAGCGAATCGTCAGTCTATTACTTTACTTGAAGCTTACCAATCAAGTCACAGGGCTTTTTCACAGAGGTGAGAGCGCCCTCCCCTCTGCGAAAGAGCTCTGGGAACCTCGTTTGAATACTTGGTCTAGATGTTCAACGTGAACAAGATGAAGTAATTGCGAAACACTTTCGTTTGCGCAAGTCTTAGTTTACGTGACGTATTTAATAGTAGCTTTACCTCGCTATCATATCTTCTTCCAGGTGGTATCTATAGATGAACTCAAATCCAGTCCACGCCCTGAAGATTTGCTTCATCGACCAATCTTCTGCATGGAGCACGCACAGGAAAAGCTAAGGTACAACCAGACCAAGATTATATTCCATGATTTACCTGTTACAAACCCAATAAATATGTGAAAAAAAGTTCTTTGTTTTGTGAAAGAGAGCGGCTGTTTACCTATTATTTGTGATAACAGGTTTTGATGTTAAAGTGAGTTTTCTCTTTAGAGACTTCGCCAATTCTTTCGGAGCGAGAATTCCCCGGTTCGATCCTCGGTTACTTAAACGTCTGTTTCGACTTTCCTCTGATCCGTGTAGCTATAGCTTTAAATACCCGTAAAACGGAGCACTGACAGAGGGAGGGGGTAAAGGGCGCACCGTCGGCTTCCATTGATACCAGCCTCGTAGCTGAAGGAACTACCGACGTTAAATAAAGTTACTTTACCTTTTACCTTTCTGTGAGGAAAGGACATCTCCTTTTCGCCAGTAAAAGAAAAATTTCATGGATTCTTTTCACAGTCCTTTCATAACAGTTTTTCCTTGGAACTGTTTTTAAGATGGTTTAAGCTGAACGATATGCTTATTTGAATCTGTTCTATCAAATTTTTGAGATAGGCGTAGCTCGGTTAGCCTGCGAACGCAGACGTATTTCCGGCAGAGAAACGACCGCCGGAAATACGTCTGCGTTCGCAGGCTATAGCTCGGTCGGTTAGTGCGCGGCGTTCCGAGCTGGAGGTCGCCATTTTGATATCCGTCTCATCCGATCGACGCCTGTTGAGACTTTCCTCTGATCCATGTAGCTGTAGCTTTGAATACATCGATAAAAACTTAACTTGGAAATATCATATTGACTACATTGCTTCTAAAATCAGCAGGGTTGTAGGAATTATATCGCGATTAAGGCACTCTGTCCCTCTGAATACTTTAATCCAAATTTACCGTTCTCTGATCTTCCCATATACATACTACGGAATTGCTGCCTGGGGCCAGGCTGCCCAGATCTACTTAAGGAAGGTCTTTATCTTACAAAAACGAGCTCTTCGGCTAATGTTCTTTGCTGGTAACAGATCTCATGCTATTCCTTTGTTTGTCTCTGCTGATGTCTTACCACTCAACATGCTTTATTTTGAAACAGTATGTTCCCTTATGCACGACATATCTACCAATTCTGCGCCTCAGAATATCTGTGATCTTTTTACTTGTTCATCTGACGTTCATATATATAACACTAGATTTTCTGATGCTGGTAATTTATACGTTAATAAATCAAGACTAAGACTTCAACTTAATTCGTTTTCCATTTTCGGAGCTAAGCTGTGGAATTGCCTGAAGCCTGAACTGCGTAAACTTAGGAAAAAACCCTTCAAAAATAAACTTCATCAATTTTTGCTTGCGGTACTTGGTAATGAGGATGATTGTGTTGATGTCTCTACGTTAATGTTAAAAATTACTAATTATCATTAATTAAGCTCTAGTAGCTCTTATTATTCATTTCTTATGTTATGTGTATTATTATAGTTCTTGCTCTTCTATGTAAATTCTAGCTATCTGTGAATATATGTGTGTATCTATTTCTATTATTATTATTATTATTATTTATTTATTTATTTATTTATTAAACACTGATGTAATTTTATTGTAAATTATACAATCCGCCCCGATTAGCTTTGCTATTTGCGGGTTGTATAAGATTATAAATTCTGTTTTTATAAAATTAATTTAATAAATGATGATGATGATGATGATGATACCTGTAAAACGGAGCATTGACGGAGGTAGGGGGGGGGGGGGGGTAAAAGGTGCGCACCGAGGGTCACAAGGTTATCGTTAACTGTAGTTCACTGTCACGTGTTACCCTCGTAATATAAGGTTCTTTACCTTCCCCTTTATGAAAGGTATTTCTGTGAAAGCTGCGAGAAAGCCATCTGCCGAGAATGTACAATGACCTCACATTCAACAGAACGCCATAAATACACTCAGCTTACTGATACAATTGATAAACAGACACAGACCATCGCGCAACTCGCAGACAAACTCAAGAGGAAAGTCCCTGTTGTCACGCAATCCACTAAAGACGTTGAAGAGGTGACATGTCGCCTTGAAGCTCGAGCAGAGGTGGCAAAGTCTGAAATTCAGAAATGTTTTCCGCGAATTTTGAAAGCATTGCAAGACCGAGAAAAGGGAATGATGTCTGAGGTCGAAAATATGGTGCAAAGAAAATCCAAAGTGTTGGGACTGCAACAAGAAAGATTGGAAAACGAGCTGAAACGTCTTACTGCAACCTGCAACTTTACAGGTGAGTTGGTCATCCATGATTTACTGACCCACAGGGAGCTAATTAAACATATTTTTATCTGTTCACTACAAGGATCCCAGAGGTGTCATCTCTTTTAATTAAATATTACTAGTGCTAGTGCTGATCACCCTTACTTGCAGTCGAGGACTGAATTGCGAAGGGCGCGGCTCACGACATCGGGCTGAAAGCATACAAAGGCGCCTCTGGCTGCCGCTATACAGTCCATGTTTGATGTCGGAGCACAGCACCACAGCTAGATGTTAATTAGCTGTGAGTCGATTTTGATGAGGGAGGAAAACCCTCGAGTCAGTTGAGATCGACTGAAACAGCCCACATGCTGGCCGAGGCCAGAATTGAACCCCGGCTCGCAGTGGTGGGAGGCCCGATAGATAACCACTAAGCCACTAAGCCACCCTGACATTAATCGCATTTCGCAATTTATTGGTCGCGTTTGATTGGACAGTTCTTGCATACACGAAAGAATGAGAAGGAATTTGATAGGTGTGTTTGGAACTCTGTTAAAAAAACAACACAGAACCTGAACAAAACTTTATTGCTTCTTCTTTTTTGCTGTTAACACTTAAGTTTATAGTGCAATTCAAAATCGTTCCTGAATTTAACATTCCACGTTCATCAGTTTCCTCATTTTTGGAAACCCCGGTGAAACACTCCCACTCGTTTCTGAAATATTACTTTTTATATGTTTGTTAAGTACGAATGATAGAAACGCCGCGGATCTTGCTTGTGCCTGAGTCGATAGTGAAAACCAAACCAGCCATTATAGACGTACAAGGAAAGGTTACGTTTATACATTATAGACCCTGATCAATTTGTCTCCACTATTGTTAGACCAGGTTAGTAGATAGCAATACCCTTCGTTCCTTTTCTCGTTTACAGAGGAAGTCCTGAGGCACGGGAATTCCGTGGAAATTCTCGTCATTAAGAAGCAGCTTTGTGACCGACTAAACGAACTCATCACCGCCAAGTTCCAGGGCGATCCCGAGGAAAATGACATTATCTACTTCTCGGCCAATCAGGATGAGGTGCTAAAGGCTCTGGAGAACTTAGGACAGATAAAAACTAGCAATGCGTTTCCAGCAATGTGCACTGTAGCAGATGATATGAAATGCGCTACTAAAGGAAGAAAATCTAAATTCACAGTCGTCACTCGGTAAGGATCGGTTTCTAACGTACGTTAAACTTTACAAAGAAACGGCAGCTCTACTAATTATGTACAACATTCTTCAACAAAGGAGTAAACAAAGACTTAGACTTGAAATTTCAGGAAGAACATATATTCCTGAATAGATTCCGAATTGAACGGATTAAAACCGGTACATTTTATTGGCCAATGGTCTTACATGACGGGATAAACCGAGGCAAATTCAGCGAGTGAGAACCTAGTGACAAACCCAAGGGCTTTTGTACAAACACGAAAACAATGTCCTATTACAAGAAAGAAAAAGCCGAGTAATTCTTTGGGTTAAAATTGTCCCGCCATTTTTTGAACCAGTGAGAAGGAAAACCAAATACGCTAACACGCGAATCGTGAACGATTGCTTCGAATTTTGAATATTTTATGTCTGTTGTGATTGGTCAGAATACCGAGATTGTTTTGGCTCAAAGACGTTAAATGAAGAACTTATCACAACAGATAAAGACAAAGACTAACCAATCAGAGCACAGGAAAGCGTTCGGTGCGGAGTTACTGTTGCAGATTACTTTGTTTCTGATTAGCTAAGCTTGGAAAATGCTTGTATAGTTCAAGCCAAAGACAGCTAGTAAATTACTCCACACATTCAACTGAAAATTGTCAGTCATGTTTTATCTTCTTGTGATATATTTAGTGATCACAGTGGTGCCCAGTGCTCTGGCGGTGGTGAGGATGTGTTGGTTGATGTGTATACGTCTGACGGGAGAACAGTGCCTGCCGAAGTAAGACCACTTGGCTCCTACCCAGGCTCCTCTTCATCACACGCTCTCTCGCGCTACAACTCACAAAATGTTAGCATTTCATTTCAGATTAAAATGGCATGCAATTTGATGATTTATGCGAAAAAAATAATCAATTTTATCGTTGAATTTGTTCGTGATGTTCGTCCTCAAGGCGTTGTTTCTCGAGTTTGTATGTTTTGTGTTTCACAATACAGACGTTCTTACCCATGGCACAATAATCTCTTACGCAGACATTGTTTCGCTCGTTGCGCAATTTTTGGTTCTACGGCTCACGCAACGAGCTAAATTAATGTGTGCGCAGGAGTCTAAACCTCGAAACACATCGTGATCGGCGAGTAAAGCAATCTTAACTCGCATTCTGGCCAACGAAGAACGTCTGTTGATAGCGCACAGCACCCGCACAGTAGCTATTGTCTATCACTGCACCTTGCTACGTTATGAGAGCAGTTTTCAATGAAGTGCCGCAATTTCAAACTGGAATGATTAAATTGACCAATCACAGTCTACCCAGACTATGAAATGAGCCAATCACAAAGCAACGAAAATACGTGCAGTCGGCGCCGCTAAGCACGGGAAAAAGTACGAGTACATTGGCCAATCATCAAAGCGAAGTAGCAATGTTGAAATGCTAATACTGTCGACACTCCATAGAAAACTGCTCTCTCATTTGATTTCAATTGATGTTGTTTTACTTAAACGCTTGGGTAACAAAGACACTTGACAGAGTTCATGACCAACAAAAGAGGAGGCCATTCTTAACCACTGTTGGCTGATTTTCCTTAAAGCGTTATTTGTACCACCAAACCGCGAAATTATGGTCATTACGGCTGAAAAACAGACCTACCAATAATTTAAAAGCAATTTGGAATATCTTAACATTTTACTAGACTTGGTTTTCCGGCTAACTCTTCGTTTCTTGTCATGAGCTTCCGTTGTTGAACGTGTCTTGCTTTTTCTCTTTTTATCAGTCTTTACATTGTAGCCATAAACGAAACCAAGAGTTTTTTATAGTTCCGCAAATGCGATACGCGATACGGCAATTAATTTTAACGCAAATGTCAGTCAGTTGTTATTGTGAAGTGTGATGAGTGTCTGAAGAAACGATAATGCAATTTCGCTCGGGGGAGATAGGTGGAGTCATTGTTCACCAAGAAGTGGGGGAGGGGGGGCTATGAAAGAGGGTTGGATGGTACCCGATAGTTCAGTGAAAATGTTCTTTGCTAAACATGCGTTCTAGTTGTTAATTTAATCATCAGCGTTAGCATGTTAAATACGAAAGCAAGATTTTCTTGTCTTTCGTCTCACGCCTCTCTCTCAGATTCTCTCTCTGGTTTGCATCCCTTAGGTCGAAGACCACAAGAACGGTTCATATGGTGTAACATACAGTCCATCTACTGCTGGTATGCATAAGGTAGGTATAAACTTCTCTGAAAATGTTTGAAAATATGTTGCAGCTAATTTTAAAAAATCGACATTTTAAACACATTTTGGGTAGCAGAGATTCCCTCTTTTTTTCCCAAGCATTCTATTTCTCCGGGTGCCACATGGATTCAGTAACGTGATCTAGCACCAAATCGAAACGGCATAACTGGGCATAATGATTGCGAAATAATTTTCTTTAAAAAAAAACCTCACACTTCGCTATAGGTTAAATCAATCTTATAAAGGAATAATTAATCGTTGTCGATGTTAAACCTTGGTTGTCTCGCTTTTCATCCCTTGCGGTCTCTCTTGAGAAACTACGGACAACAAGAGAAACAGACTGCGTTACGACTACTTAAGCAATGGAAGACGTTTTCCTGTTTCCATAGCCTCATCTAAACACTCGGGGAAGTTGGCAAAATTCGAGACAGTTATGCAAACCTGAGACGCAGTCGAGGGTTTGCATAACTGTCTCGAATTCTCCCAACTCTCCCGCGTGTTTAGATGAGGCTATGGAAACACGGAAAAAAGTCCTCTATTGCTTTTATAAAATAGTTCTCAAAGATAATTCGAGAAATGAAGGAAAATGCTAGTCTTTCTTTACTTTGTGATTGAAACAGATTTTCTTGATACGCGCTCACATTTCCAACCAGCCAATCAAAACGTGCGTCTGACAACACATAACCAATCAAAATTCGTGTGATGTCACAGCCGTGTTCCATACTCTCATCTTAACACAGCTATTGACCAATGGGAGTGCGCGTACTATCCTAACTATTTTATTAAAAAATTTTGTTGCTGTGTTCAGGTTTCAGTGACGGTGCGAGATAAGCACATTCAAGGAAGCCCTTTCAAAGTGAATGTTCTCACCAGTGGAGAAGCGTACTTGAAATTCGGAAAGAAGGGGACCGAAATAGGCGAGTTTAATGGCATATTCGGCGTGGCTGTTGACGACGAAGGTCATATAATCATCACAGATTGTCATAACCATAGAGTGCAGGTTTTCAATCAAAACGGAGGCTTCATGTTCCAGTTTGGACGCAAAGGGGAAGGCAGCGGACAGTTCCAGTGCCCCACCGGGGTGGGGGTGGATCCTGATGGGCGCATCGTTGTGTGTGAAAGACTTGGAAGCAGAATACAGGTACACGGAATTCGCCTGCAAAAAGAATGTCATTTTAAGCCCCCTTACTTTGCGAACAAGCTCCACTAGACTCTTAATATCATGGGGGGCGGTTCTTGGAAGGAGGAATAAATTATACCAGGTGTAACAGTTATTTCAGGGATAAATGTTCTGTTTTAACTGTTTTAACAGAACTGAACTTATTCCGGGAATAAAGGTATTCCCTGGAATAAAGCACATTTATCCCTGGAATAGAGTTACTAAACCTTTCAGGAACCGGCCTCTGGGAACTAGATAACAATCGTTTCTTTTTGCACTGTTTCCGGGTCTATTGGTAACTTGAACTGCTGGTTGTCTTCTCTGGATCCCAAGGCCCACCCAGTTGTATCTCTTTTGTAATATCTAGGGAAACTAGGATTGAGGGGCAGGAAGTGAATGCAGCTTAGCCTGCAGAGCAGGTGTTTTTGCTTAAGGCTCGTTGAAAGTGGTTTTCGACAAACTTTTGTCGAAAGGCCGCCATATTGGAAGCGCAACAAGGAGAAAATAGACCTTTTTACAGTTCTGTGCTCAGTTACCGGGCCTTGAAATAAAGGGAGGCTGGTGTTGACCTTTGCTTTGATACAAACCTCGCTGCATTTTTTGTGTAAATAAAAACTCGTTAGCATTACTACATGATTTACATAAGAAAAGGTCCCAGCCCACCTTGTATTCAAAGGCCTGGTAACTGAGGGCAGAACTGTAAAATGGTCTGTTGTTTCAAACCCATCGACCTCTCCCCTGAAACATTTTTTAGTTCGCCCAAGCGCTATTTCAGTTTCTTCGTCTAAGAATAGATGGCGCCATAGAGTAAATCGAAGGGTTGTTCATTGCGTTTTACCCAAATACACCTGCTCTGCAGGCTAAATTGAGCTATTGAGACGATGCTGATGATGACTAAAAACCTTTTGTATTACTCGTTCAGATATTTGACAGAGATGGAATGTTTCTTCACAAGTTCTCGGTCCCAGATCTAAAGGCTTCTACACTGGCAGTCGACGCCAACAGAAGAATCATTGTTGCGGATTCAGCTAATCGTTGTATTCACGTGATTTCTCTGGATACAGGTAGGACACGTAGATATAATCTGCCGATCCGGGTCAAGTTTCTCGAACCAAAGTAACTGTTAAACTAGATTCAATACGACTAAAAAAATAGGTTGGGAGACAGTAGTTGCTATAGTGGTAAGACCACTCGGCTTCCTCCAACGTGTCCTGGGTTCGATTCCCGAACTCGGAGTCACACGTGGTTCTTTACTCTGCTCTGGGAGGTTTATACAACTCCTTATAGCACACTCAACAAAATTACTGGATTCTGATTGGACGAGAGGAGAAGTTTTGCGAAATTAGCAGACTTCGGAAGGCGACCATAAAGCATCGGAAGACTTCCGGACTTTCCCGAAGATTTCCGAAGTTGACCCGCATAATTTAGAAGGTGTCTCAAGGTTCAACCGAAGTCTTTGGAAGATTTCCGACGTTGGACCGAAGAGTTTCAAACGTTTCTGAAGTAAACACGAACGGGTCGGAGGAGATATATACAAAGCTCACCGTTACTGCGTTCTGATTGGTTGATCGTAATTTTTTTTAGTATGCTATAGCTATAAACAAAACATCGCACGACCTTCTCGTACAATCTGCCTTAAACCCCCAGGATTGATCAGTATGTTAATTCACCTCTCAATTTCAATACACAAAAATTTGGACCAACGTACGGTGGTCAATTTACATTATCAACTCCGTTGATAAAACCAAATTTTTGTGTATTACTTCCCCACCGACGCAGCACCACAATTTCTTTAGGAACTACCCCCTTCTTTCTCAATTTCAATACACTGCCAGGTAGACTGAGAATGAAAAGAGAATGAAAATCATTTTCCACTTAAGAGGTATGATCCTGATATAACACCAAATTCTCATGACCAACCAAGGAAGAAATATATGGAAATAATAAGGAGAATGAACATCTAGATCATGGGATTCATAGGGTTCATAATTTGCTTTGATATGCAGGTTCCTCGTTAGTTGACGATAGTGTCATATTTCGAAAACAACCGATCTGTGGAATGGACCTGAATTGCTTAGTCACTGCCCCGCCCACTTTCGCTTGTAAATAGTTCAAATTTTTGTGTTCGACGCTACTTTTCAGGCCAGGAAACCTTTCTTACACTCGAAGTAACAGCGAGTCCATGGTTGTACTTCAAGACTCTTTGCTGGACAAACCTCTCTGCTCTGGACCAGCCTCTTTCCTGCACGGGATTCATGATTTTGAAAATGTATCTTTTCAAGAATGTTGTGGTTGTTGCAGTGCACCTTGATGGCGAAAGCTGGTTACTGCTCAAACCGTAGGAAAGAAATTTCATCAAAATGTTTAACTGAAGTGGGCGGGGCAGTCACTCAATAATTCGGGCCCATTCCACACATCGGTGGCTTTCGTAGTAACGAGGGTAATTATAGGCTTTGATTCAACTTGACAAGAGGATAAGCCGCGCCAATGATCTTTTTTGGTTTAAATGGTCACGATCTCTGACACGCCTTTTTGAAATCATGTTTTGTCTCTTTGGTCAACAGGTCAATCATTTAAGTTTGGTTCTTTTGGTGACGGCAATGGCGAGCTGAATTACCCGTGTTACGTAGCGGTCAATTCTCAAGGACACATTATTGTGTCGGACATGCACAGCCATCGTATTCAGGTTAGCATTGATCAACGTCGTTCCCAGGGTCCCCCCTCTATTTCGAAGGAAGACGAGAAATGCCTGGTCCCTTAGCTCAGTGTCAGATCTTGTCCAGAGTTAAAGCTATTTTAAACGTCAAAATATCTTCCTTACAATTAGTTATTTCCTAACTGTAGAAGCTTCAATGTTTAAGCCACAAGCATTGCATTGAAGGTGTATTGAACGTAGCAGTCGGAATCCAGATTTTAGAGTAACTCAAGTCGACGAATTTGACTACACTTCATTTGTCCCTTTTTGATTGTACATTATTTAAGGAATGTGAGTGTGAGTGGAGGCTTCGAGGTGCGTTATTTTGTTTTTATTTAATTCAAGAATGAAAACTCGGATTAAGGTTTACATAGTTAATTTCCGCAGCCAGAGGCTTATGTGGCAAAGATCATACAGGAGATCAGGCGGTTGCTGCATGCCTCAGTTTCAAAGCGAGTTCTGGTGCACAACCATTCAAACGGAAATGCGTTGCGTATCCTAATGCAAATCAAACTCATTTCCCTTACAATAGGCTAGTTTCGAATTGTGCAGCAACAAAAGAACAGGGTCGAGGTTCAAGGGAATAATTTGCATTTTCCTTTGTTCTGAACAATATAAAATGCTAATTATTCCCCTGAACCTCGACTCTGTTCTTTTGTTGCTGCACAATTCGAAACTAGCCTATAGTTGAGCACCAAGACTCACTTCGAAACCGAGGAAAACAGCAACTCTGAAATGGCCCATTCAAACCCTTTGGGAATACAAAACGTTTTGTTCCAGGTATTTCCATATCATTTCAATGTGAATGCTACATCATAATGCATATACAATACCCAAAGAATCTTAACCCCGGGAGAAGAGAATTATGCACAACATTTAATTAGCCGATTTGGTCTCTTGGGGCCGACCTTGGCCTGTGAACGTTCTATTAATCTGAGAAATGGACATCTTTCTTTCCAGGTATTTGATCCGCGCGGCCGTTTTATGTTCAATTTTGGCCGCAAGGGGAGTCACGACGGGGAGTTGATGCGCCCCACAGGGGTGGCTGTTGGTCATGATGGTAATATTATAGTTGCTGACAGAGACAATCATCGCATTCAAGTATTCTCTAGTGAGGGCCGCTTCATTACCAAGTTTGGCACTAAGGGGGACGGGGACGGGCAGCTGAATGATCCTCATGGCCTCGCACTCACGCCCGAAGGCAATATAGTTGTTGCAGACTTTCGAAATAATCGTGTTCAACTGTTTGGGCAGCCAGCTTGAAATTACAAGTTTGCAGAGCAAGTTTTCACAATCTACAAGAACTTGGAAAAGATGGCTACAAACAGTTACCCGTTTGGCGTGAGACTGTTTCTCATACTTGCTTTCGGGACTTTGTTGTCACAATAAGGGAGCTTAAGCACGTGCGTTTATTAGCCGTGGACGGCAACCGGAAAATTGTCTTGTCACTACCACCCTTAGGTTAAAAATCTGGGAGACACTACTGTCCTGGGCCCGGTTGTTCGAAAGCCGATTAACTTAATCCAGGATTAGCGTAAACTTTCGTTTTAAACTTTTTGGTGAAAGTTTCTTTTGCTTATTTTTGCTTTTCAAGGGTGACTTCTTCTAATGTAAAGTTTTGCCGAATATCAGCGATGAACAGCATTTGAGAGACGAGAAATAAACTCTTTGGTTAATTTTTAATCTGGGATTAGTGTTAATCGGCTTTTGAGCGACCGGGCCCTGGCATTCGAAATGTTCATTTCCGGTTGCCGTCCGCGACTTAGAAACGTCGCTTGCTTAAACTCCCTAATAGGAACAATGGATAATCCTCAATCCAGGGGATAAGCGCCCCTGAAACCAGTTGAAATACTCACAGGACGAGTGAGTTGATTTACTGGATTAAACCATTGAACTTTCGAACTACTGGGGCTTCTATTTTTCTTTCTCTTTTAATCAAAGAAAATTTTATAAAACGGAATTGAATGCCAGCCAACAAAATTAGGCCTTCAAGTCCTAAACTATACCTTCAAACGAATTAAAATTGAGGGAGCCAAGCTCCTGAATATTGCCACATTAAATTGGTGTCATTTGGACTTCTCAACCTAAAAGTGTTCAAAGGACAGCAACTCCTACAATATATAACTATTTATTTAAGAATTTGACAATTTTTTTATTGAGATAATCACTTTATTAAACACTAATATACGAATATACACCCGTTATTTTTATTTTTGCGGCATTTTAGAGTTTCATTGTGTTCGATTGACAAGTAAATTTTATTCAGTTTATGTCATGAAATTCATAAACTGAAGAACCATTTGGCCTGAGATAGCTAGAACTTGGAAAATTTTCACTACAAACTGAATTGCCAAAGACATCGTACAAAAAATCTTAAAGGCAATTCGTGTTTGCCAACAACTAAGAAAACAAGAGCGAAGTTCCTCGTATTCGAAAATCGTCATTTCTGCGACTTTCAGAGCTCTTAAGGAGTTGTGTTGTATCATAGTTAATAGACGAGAATGGTTATGAAACCTGACAACTTTCTTTGTTGTAGGTTTTTGTTCTCTTTTTTGGCCTTGACCGTGCACAAAAGACAATGGTTGTTTACTCCGTATTGAGGAACTAACCAATAGAAACGTGTTGGTTACGTAATTTATGAATAGTGTATGAGCGCAAAACAAAAGATTGTGCACGGTCGTGGACTTTCCAACCTAAATCTTGGCATCTTTGTTTGCTCCTTTGATGTTTGCCGAGCTTCCAAACCAGTCTTTTCCATTAACTATGGTTGTATCCGAGCCCCTTCTAAGGTTCAGTACAGCTTTGATAACATTGCAAAATATTATGTCGACGGTCTAATAATACTGGTATTGAATAAATTATGATTTTTTTTTCCCCTAACATTTAGTTCGCTATCTCGAATTTTGCTAGAAATCTGAGCCTATAAAATATATGAAGGGTTATTAAATGAATTAATTCCTTACTTCGCAAAGTAATGCATAATATTTTATTTCACTTGTCATGCCCACGATTCTGTGGAGATTTCGGTACATTACATAACTGATGTATTAGGTGTGATAGGTTAAAAGTGAAGAAACCAACTGCACGAATTTTGACAGGCATTTCTCTTTCACCAAATACTAAGCCACCAAAGAGATGTCCAGTGTGTAATTATACACCGTAGCTGTCTTTCATCTCTTTTCACATCTCACGTTTTTGATCCAAAAATATGGATATCCTGCACACAGGCTCTCCGTGCAGTAAATCGGTTTGGGGCTCCAATTCCCCAACAATAAAACACACAGAGAGCCTGTGTGCAGGCAAAAATATGGAAAGAACATGAAACTGAATGCTTTGGGTGTTATTAGAACACTTTTGTAATGTATGTAAATTTACACGTGTATTGTTATCTAACAATATTGATTCTATTTTTGGCTTCGACTAACTTCCGCCCAAAACAGCTGAAAGCGACATCACTCGTCTTCCACCATGATGGCACGGGGTCGAGAATTGGACTCTTCGACTTATGCCGGTCGAACTACGATCCTAGACAAATTACAGTGGGACACCCCTGCATATGTCTCTCTTTCCTGACCACCTCGTACCTTTTCCCTCCCCTTCCATCTAATCAACGTTGACTCGAACTAAGCTGATGACACTCAACGACATGAACTTTTGGACATTCAACATTGAATATGAAGGGGAAAAGGTTGATCAATGGTACAAGTCCTCGTGTAACATAGTTTGCTTTGGATAATGGCACGAAAATTCCTTACGTGAACAAATTTATTTGCCTAGGATTGTACTTCGTTCCCGAGAGACTTTTAAGATGATAGTCAATAAAAACCATCGATTGATTTGATATGTTTAAAGATCACTTGACGTTTTCAAGTAGTGCACGTGTTCGCGGCTCATAATCCAAAGATTTGAATTATGATTACCAAAGGCCTTTCTGGTGGTGGAAGTGTGTTTGGATTGTGGCGGAACACTTGCAGCATGACCGGTGGCCGCCAGCACGTGCATGCGCGACAAAAGCCAGGGGCACCCAACGAGAACATAGTTCAAAACCACTTAAACATAGCATTGTTACACGTATTTTGGTATTTAAACGGCAGATGTAGGCATATTTTTATCCCCTAAAAATGTTTCATCTGTTCGGATTTCCTAGCTGAAAGTCTAGTGATTCGAAAATTCTAGAAATAAAAACTGACCTTTTCGAAAATTTCAGCCAGAAAAAAGGTTCCCAGAAATTCTAGGTGACCTTTTTAGTGTAAAAATTCGTTAAAAAGGGGTAATTATATACCATTTTGTAGATGTTCGATAATCCTAGGAGAGGCAGGCAGGCAAGCAAGACATTTTACAACAAATGTACCGAAAATTCTAGATCTCAAATCGTCTTCCGAACAGATATTTTCCGAAAATTGACGTTGGGTGCCCCTGAAAAGGAATTGGTGATTCCCTCATAAGAAAAGAACATCCTTTGTCTTTGTCTACAATTGAATGAGAATTAAAAGTCTTTTCCCCTTTGTTCCTAAACAATAATCAATATGTTGTACTTGTACCATGTTCCCTTCAGCGCTCGTCAAATCCTGGCATTGGAAATCTTCTGGCGAAACTCTCCACCTCTATCCTAAGTGAAGCAATCTTTGCTTTTGTTTCCGCGTTGGACTCTATGTACGATAGGAAGTCTTTCATAACATCACCTTCAAAAACAAAGGAAGAAATTGAATTACTTCAGGTGTGATGACAAAATGGACCTGAATGACACATTCAAATTATCAAGAGCAGGTTTCTAATATTATCATTCTCCGAATATGGGAGGGACAAAACACTTGGCTCTGATGTCTTTCGTTTGTACAGATTTGAAATATCACTGCTCTTGAATTTCAAAGTATAGCACAGAGAAAATTCTCCGCTATTTCCTCAGTCCTTACCCCTGAAGCACTCTGCCACTGCCTCCACCTCACCCTGGGATAACTGTTTGGCGCGCTTCTTTCCAAAGGTGCACGCACATACATAATACATACTTAATTGACCGCTCCCCATAAGGGCTTTTCAGGGCCAATGAAACGACGGAACAGAATAATAACAACAACTGTTAAGAATCCCATCTGGCCGGAGGCAACCCAGTTGGCTATTTACAAGCGCAGCTGGGAAATTGACCGGGAACGAATTCAACGATTGGTCAGAGGGGGTCTTGAACCCTGGATCTCCGGATCTCAAGGCAAGCGCCCTAACCACTGCCTCCCACACTAGCATAAGGGTTTATTTATTCTTTTAAGAAGTATTTCACACTTCAAATTATACAAAGCAGTTCCGCCCGCAAATAGCCAACCCTAGTCGAGGCAGGCGCCCTAAGGTTAGAGCAGTCAGTTAAGCATTAAGTAAATTACTGTTTACAAGATGTCAAAGAAAAATTAATTAACTTGGAAAGTAAATTGAAGGCTGCAAGATAGCAATGCATATATTAGTACGCGGGTGTCAACAACTTCGCAGTTACATAAATAAAATGGAGAAACTAGGTGAACAAATCAATGAAGTACAATGGCAGCGAGTTTAACCTGAACAACTATTCACCGAATTGGAGGTGGCTAGTGGTGCATATTTACCGCGCCACTCGGTAAATATCCACCACTAGCCACCGACATTGAGGTGAATAGTTGTTTTGGTATATACTAAAACAGTGAGATAATATAGCACAAGAACATGATTTTAACTCATTTATTCTTGCAAAGATTACAATATTTTCGGGCGCAAATTCCGCGCGAATTACTCGGTAAATATCCAACGCTAGCCACCGACACTGAAGTGAATAGTTGTTTTAGTATATACTAAAACAGTGAGATAATATACAGCACAAAAAATTAATTTGGATGTTTTCTTCACTTGCCACGGATGCAAATCGGGACGCCATTTTTTCCCGAGTTGCTCGGAGGTAAATAGCACAGGATATTCGGAGTTTGATGAGCTAATCAGCGCGCGAGTTCAACGCTATCCACTGTTTTAGTAATAGTCTAATCAAGATAGATGCTTTAACTATGGAAAGTAAAATCTGTTTAATTTGTTTTTTAAAAGCATGTTTGGGAAGTTTACGGGTCTGAAGTGAAAAGGAATTCCATAGTTTAGCTTTGAAACTCGCAAAGGACCTCTGATTTTGATTTAGTCTCGAGGTTCTGATGTAAAACTTTCCAGAGTAGGAGAATCTGGAGAATCTAGTTTCGTGATTATGCTTATCATTAGCTTTGATAAAGAAATCAGTTACGTTAGAACGCCCTCTCTAAGAGCAGAGTTTGGAGGACACTTTTTGGCATTTATCACATCTTTATCAGGACGAATGTCTCGGAGGACCATTAAAAGGTACACTTCATGGTGGTTGTCATATTGGCTTGCCCTCTAACGTCTGAACACATGACCAGACAGGTAAGAGTGGTAATGAATCCTAAAACACTTGTCATTTGCTTACTGTAAGCTGTGGCCCTGGATTTCTTACCCGTGGCATGCTGAGCTTCCAAAGCTATCTTCACTCCCCGGTCGAGAAACTCCACAACCTTTACAAAGTCGTTTTCCTTAAAATTACGAGATGTAAGCGCAGGCACACCTGAAAGATAAAGTTTGTTTCAGGGGTAAAAAAAAAACGTAATCCGTTTTATAATAGTACTGAAGGTACCAAAGTTACAGGGCATCTTAACTGCTGTATTGATAAAACATGGAACACATCAATGTACTGTGGGCTCACGTCCCAGTACGCCAGTTGCTCTCTATAACATTTAACTATAACTTTTCTCATATAAAAATTCAAGAAGGAGAAAACAGTTTCCCGCATAGTGCAGCAAGTTAATTGACCAGAGTGCAGTCATAACAAGGGCTCTTTGGTTAAAAAAAAAACAAAAAAAACAGCAGACACAAGTAATTATACAACATAACCGACGGACTCAAAGCCTAAGAACAAGGCTGGAGTGAAATCTGGCTTCAAGGGAACCTCAACAAAAACAAGAAAATAACAGTGTTTACAATAAACATTGTTCCCAATTTTTCCAATGAAAGCACTTCTATCTGAAATAAATAAATTTAAAAAACGGTCATTTGGTTTTCAAATTTCCCGGGCACTGCCATCTCAAATAATTGTGACTTGTCGTGGTTACCCTATTGTTTCTTACCCTGTTGTTGCAACAATGGGGTAACAAAAATACTGTTGAAACAATAGGGTAACCACGACACGTCACAATAATTATTATTCAAGATGGCGGCACCTGGGAAATTTGAAAGTGAAAATAACTGATTCTAAAATTCACTTTTTTCGATACAAATACTTTTTTGAAGAAAATTGTCATGAAAACATCATGCTTGGTTTAAAATTATTCAGTAGTCGGAATGGAGGTTCCCTTTAATTGTGTTCAGTGGGAAAACATGTCACCATGGTAACACATGCAAGAGAGCCATTTAGCACTCTACACACCTAATCTTAGCCCGCCTGGTTTCAGTGCACTCTTGTCTCCTGGACATGTATTTTTGTTTGCTGTGATGGAGGCCATTTCCAGGACCTTCTCCACACGCGCTCCATCAATTCCCTAAATGAACGACAACAGCAAACTGTAAGAGAGTTTATTTTCGCCTTTGCATCTTTGACGGTTTGAAGATCACAACAACTCCTGTGTATCAATGTCTATGCCAGCTCTATTGTTCCATCCAGGCAAGAAGGTTTAATTCTCTCAAAAAATGTTACAGATAATCTGTGTGTACAGTTTTGTGACATCTCTTAAAGAGGATAGCATAAACAATAACTTTTATTTGTACTGTAAATTTCAAGAAAATGAAGTTATCCAACTTGGATACCCCCAAAACACTTCAAAGCTAATTAAACGTTGTTGGGTATGTTGGTAATGAAATTTAGGTAAGAAAATGTTCGAATTTCGAGTCTCTTGAATATTTCACAACTTTGTCCATTATTAGGTAAGATTAAATTTACCATAGTTTGTTTAAATTTGTGGAAGATAGAAGGTCAGGCGCGTAGCCAGGATTTCTAGGAGGGGGGTTCCAAATTGGTTCCATCGAAAACGGTTGGTCTACAATCCTTACATATTACGCATGTACAAGACTTTGGCGTTTACACTACGCAAACAGAAGACGCCTTGGTTGCCATTGAGCAAACGTGTTTATCACTTCCTCGATGTTTATGTCTCGGTGGTAACTGATGTTCATCAACGCCAGCCCAGACTCTCGCTCGCTTGACATGGTCAACCTCAGGTATGTTTTTAACCTTCTTAGTGTACTAAATGAGCACTCACATTCAGCTGACGTGATCGGCAACATGCACAAAATGCGGATCAAGGTGTGCATGTTAGGAAAGAACTCTCGATCGCATGTTCTGGGATTGAAATTTCATCAATATAATCGATGTTAGGGCCAGAATAATGTCTTGATTCGAATTCCTTACGCATTATCACTAAATTTTTCGGCCTACCTTTTCGGTGAAAAGAATGCATCGATCTTTTGCAATCGGGACAAGGTTACAAAAACCACCAGCTCGAACAACACCAATGGATGGTCTACTAATTTCGCGGGCATTTCTGCACACACATGCATCTTGTTACACAGGAATCCCAACTCTGCTCATGTCTCCGAAAATGCAAGTGAAACGCTAAGCATAGAACAAAACGAAGAATTTTGGGAATCGAGAGTCCATTACACTTTTTGCTGGGATAAATTACTGTTAATAGGAGAGGGGGTTCTGGAACCCCTGGAACCCTTCCCTGGCTACGCCCCTGAAGGTATACTTGATTGCAATTTAATAGGTTAAATTTTCAGAGTGCATGTGTTAAGTTTTAAGTATTTAAGAAGGAAGAGTTAACTTTTCAGGCGACAGAAAACTTAAGGCTTGGCAAAAGATTACTTTATTTTCCTTTTTTCAATAAACAAAAAAGTTGGAGTATCAGGAGGATATCATTCCTTTTCAATCATGCAGACATAGCTTTGGTAAGTCTACCACACAGAGATCAAGCAGGTGCATTCAAGATCTTCTGCAATCCTTCAAGGAGTTTCTACATGTACAACAGGAACCTTTCTCTACTTACCTTGGGCCTTAAGTCAAGCAAAACAGGAACCTTTCTCTACTTACCTTGGGCCTTAAGTCAAGCAAAACCAGATGGTTATCAGTCCCACCTGCACTTGTAACAAACAAAGGAAAAAGGAATTTTTAAATCAAAGTGTCAAACAATATTATGTACAAATAACACAGATATATAAACAAATCACAAATACAAAACAAGGGATGCCTTCACAAAGTTGAAAGGATGTCACAGCATGGCTATAACATTTCACATCATTCCGCCCTACCTGACACCATGGAATAACCTGACTCTGATAAAGCTTTTGCCATGGCTTTAGCATTCTTCAGAACTTGCTGCTGATATTCTTTAAACATTGGTGTTTGTGCCTGAAATGTAAGGAAACAGAAAGAATATTATTATTGAAAGAGGAAATCACTGGCACAGCTTACATAAATTTCTTACTTTTTCAAGGAAATCACCTTATTTTAGAAGTGTTTCTAGGGTTAGGGTTAATTTCACTATAAATTTCCATACACCAAGTTATTCATCTAAGTCAGGACAACTACTATAATTCACTATATTTCATATGATTGATTGATGGATTGATATCGCTCAAATACCTGTTTGAGTGCTACACCTACGCCAGCAATAGCATGGTTGTGAGGGCCTCCTTGAAGGGAAGGGAACACTGCGAAGTCAATGTTCTTGTCAAAGTCATACATGATATCTAGACCATGGTCAAAGATTGTGTTATTCAATAAAATTGTAGTTACAATCTTCTGAACCGAGAGAAGGTTCATAAAATGTCCCGATAAAATGCATTATTTCATCTCCCAAAATTAATGTGTTTATGAATTGCCAATTTAGTAGGCAGTATTGTACAATGTAGTACTAAATTTTACAGTTTGATTTTGTTCCTCGATACAAATATCACAATGTCTTACTGACCTCATTTCTCAGGTCACCTGGTAGGGATATAAGATGCAGTACTTCCCTCAAACTCAGTTACTGATAGTACAACCCTCTGAAAACAACACATCACTGACACAACACCCACATACTAACACAATACAAAAATTAGCAAAACCTGCTTTTTTACACCTGTGGGACAAACATGCCCTGCCTCAAAATTTTTGGATTTTTGGAATCTGTATATTCCCAAATTACACAAAAAACCAAAGTCCGGTATGACAAATTTAATGTTGCATTTAACATTTTTCCTTTGTTAAAAAATTTTCAGAGGAGTTTGTTTTTAACTTTCCTTTGTCCTGTAAACATTATCATAATCTGGAACAAAAGAAAGTATTTTACAAACTACCGGTAGTAAACATAATTTCTAATCATCCAGTTTTGTAGAATGTTAAAGAATTAAATCTTATACTGGAAATAGTAGAGGATAAAGGCCATGGTTTTTGGCCGAAACATTCTATGTTTCAATACACTATTTCCAGTAAAAGATTTGATTCTTTAACGTCAAACAAACTAGTTTGAAATATATTTAACAAAAGAAAAACTTTAACTACCAACCACAGTCCAGTGCAGGTGCATGGATTCATGGAACTTAAATCGCAGATGTCACAAAGTGTTCCTTGAGTGTAAGAAATTCATGTACTATAATGTATTATTGTTTGTATTTTTTAGGCTTAGAAGAACACTTTGTGACATCTACACAAATTATGTAAATTTCACTGTGTGAATGAGAATGCGTGAAGGCAACTTTCCCCTTGACAAAAGCAACAACAGAGAAAGGTCTTTATTTTCTGAAGTATTGTACACTTGAGCATTCAAACAGTCTTGAAAGAAACTTCCAGTTTAGTGCAAAACAACTTTGAAATAAAAGGCTCTCTCCTTAGTTTTATTCAAAGATATCTTTCCCAGTTTTCTTGTTTTTTCCTTTGACTCCAACACGATAGAAAATTAATCCTGCTCTGAAACCAAAGAAGAGAGAAACTCAGTAGCACAAACATATGGCTGCAAAATAATAAGACAAATGAGGGAGATGTTGAAATAATGGAAGAGTAGCCTGCAGTGCAGGCGTTATTTTGGAGCGGAACGCTAGATAAATCAGGTTTTCGTTGCCGCAATCTTGGATTGTGATGCTTGACCGGTAGAGGGTTGGTGCAGTGGCAGGTTGGGGGTGGGGCACTCGAAATAATAAATAAGTATTTTTCCTTCCCCTCCCCCTCCCCCCTTGCCCATTTTCCCACTTAACACCTACTCCCTCTGTAAATATTTCCTCGCCCCAATCTTCCACAGTTACCAAATCTAAGATGGTGGCCTAATACGAGAATGTGCACTCGCGCGCCCAAAATACGCCTCCACTGCAGGGCAGGCTAATGGCAGAGGCACATTACACACTTTTTGCCCTAATTACTTCAAGTACTCATTATTAATAGTTACGTCAATTTCAATGGAATTTTAAAAAAACCTCCTGATTTGGTACCTAACAGCCCGTAGAGTCTTGTGCGTTGTGGTTGTTACAACGTGAACATGATCAAATGGGCTGGGAATGACCTTAAAAGTAAAAAAACAGAAAATTCAACAATATAAAAATGTAAATTTGAAAGAAAAATATACCGGTAATAGGAAAAGGAAATACCTTTAAGAAGAGAAAAATGTATCATAGTTACCTGTGCAGCTATAAGGCCACTTATATGGGCAATATCGGCCAGCAAAACAGCTTTATGTTCATCTGCTATCTAAAAAATAAATTAATTAAATAACTTGGTTAAAAAAGTAAAATATCAAAACATATCAACTAATGTTCAAAGCCTCACTCAAAACACTTTTGCTCTGTTGTCATCTTACTGCCACTACTATTGTCATCATGAAAACAAGTGCTTGCGCCCATACAGTACGTATAATTCTGCGAATTTGCACTGAATTCTTAACAAAAATTATACAGACATGGTACCGTTATACCTTAATCTGTGAAGGCTTACCCAGTTCAAATTTATGTGAAAAAGTGCAACTTTGAAGGATATCATGGAACAAGTTTTAATAATATTTATTAACAGTTCCTGGAAAGGCATAGGTTCATACCTCCTGTTTCACATTATTTTTTTATTAGATGGTAGTTGTTAATACATCCTAAATATTGTTTTTATCAAAATGTTTTGATTATTCAATTATTCTAGGGTTTTCCTAGTTGTTCAGTGGTACCAACTTGCTAGTTGGTGTACATAGTCAATCTAACAATGTGAATTTATATTTTCAGCTTTAACTCTCAAATCTGTTCTTATTGTCATTGCTTAATGTCCTTAGTAACATTATCAGCACTTCAGGGATCAATTCTCACGCAGTCACAAAGAAATTTACCTCTCTCATTCTCTGGTAGTCATAAAGTCTAGAGTATGCACTTGCTCCGGCTATGATTAATCGAGGACGGAAAAGACGAGCATTTTCTTGCAGCTTATCATAGTCAATTAGCCCAGTTTCTTCCTGAAAAATAAATTGATTTCCCAAAAGAGAGGAGTAACCATCTTAAGACAAAATCCCAGCTCTGTTCACTTAATAAATCTGGAAATAACCTTCTTAGCTCAGCAGGAGAAGAATCCTTTCAAAAAGGACCTTTTTGATCACAAGCATAACAAACATGGGTATTAATTAAAAGGCCCTTTTACATTTAACATTAAACTTGACATTTCAATTGCAAATAGGGCAAATTTTAATCAAAGAAACATGCCTTCCACAGACTTTCTAGTAAAAAGTTTAGTTTCATTTCTAAATTTACTATATTCCACGTTTTCAATTCTCCAGTGCTTACTATCATGAGTTGTTAAGTTCTGGCAGTGGGTGCGTAAGAATTCGCCTCAAGCCTGTGAAAACTTGAGGTTAACAGAGGCAGTACAGACCGGCATACTTTCTCCCCTGTTGCAAGGAAAGATATCAGGGCTTCTTAAAAAAAGAAAGTGAACAATGAGATTGAACACATGAAAATATTAAATAAAAGTGAGAGTTGTATTCGCGAAAGTGGAACTTTTTTGTGATAATTTTGGATGTAATAAGAAATGAAAGAAACTTACGTTAAGTCGGTAAGGCATTGACTCAAAATAAATAGATGTTGCAGAAATCCTCTTTGCATCAGTCATAAATCCATGAGTTAAACTGAAAGAAAAAAACGCAAAGAACACATCTTGTGAAACAGTTTTTGATGAGGGAATTCGGGAGCTCATCACTTGTCACTTAGTTTAAAATTAGCAAAACAAATTTGACTCTACATTCCAATGTCAATGTGACATTAACTTTCAAGTTAAGAAGAAAAATAAACTTGAACTGATAAATATACGATAATTATTGGAGGTAGCAAAATTTGCACATTTAAGTGTTAATAATAACAGGTTGTTAGCATTTTTGCGACCGGGATACTTGGAAAAATTGTGAGTGCTCTTTAGTAGAAGTCAAACCAAAGTCCAAAGACCTACTGATTAATACTTTGATGCTTTACCACTGCGTTATAGGAGATAATTCCAGGAAGCTACATCATTAAAATAGGTTTAGGTGACAAGAATAATTTTTTTGGCCCACTACACTGTTAGGACTGGATTATTGTCAAATGTTACTTATAATATAGTACTCGTCAGGTATGCGGCATAAATACATCTTATTTGATGGTTTAACATATTATACACACAGATAATTTGCCAGTAGCGTAGTATTTTTCCGAGCCCGTCCCATATTTTGCACGTTCTCTTGATCAAATATGGTAAAATGGCGTAATAGTGGAATAATAATTAATGTTATTACAACATCTAAATTCCAAATTCCGTCTCCTCTAGTGTATTGAATATATATATATATCAGTGCAATTTTACATTGCATGTACATTAAGGACGGTGCCTACTATTGTTATTGAGAATACGTTCTGCGCATCTCCAGATACTCGGACTTCCTATCGCCCATGCACACTAATGCAGGAATATTTTTGCGCGGTTTAAAACTATGCAGATAAAGTACATCTTTGTAAGTACTCTTGGTATCCAAAAAGAAAATTGGGGGTAACCATGCATTCTTGAAAGATAATTGAGCTTCAATTTGAGAAAGAACGCCATAGATTGCTTTGTATTTTAAAGCTCTTTACAAATATTGTACAGGAATTATCCCCCAATTTTCTTTTTGAATTTCAATAACACCTGTTAAGGTCTACCTTTTCTGCATAATCACAAATCCGGGCAAAAATACCTTTGAATTAGTAGGCACCGTCCTTAATTTAATTGAAAAACTTACTGTCCCCCATGTGGCAGGTCAAGTCCCATAATTCGATCATGTGGTTTTAAAAGACCTGTATAAGCTGCAAAATTGGCGGGTGATCCTGCAATTAAAGGCACATATCATTGTTGAAAGCTAAATACATTCAAATGTTATTCATTTGAGAACAATACTCTTGAGTTCTGGAGCTCTCTTGTCTCATTCCACTGACGTCCGAAGTTTATGTTTTGCTAGAAATTTGGCCTTCACAGTGACAACCCGAGAGGTCATTGTTTTATTAATCAGAAATATACTATCAACAAGACTCCCTTCAAATCATGTTAACATGTTTAATAAGAAATGATGACAGTTGCATCAATGAAACATCATCATCATCATCATCCATTTTATGTCACTTTCCACCTCAAGTGGGTACAACATTCCATGGTATGTTTGCCCTCCATTTTTGGCTGTCCAGGTCATCTGCCAGAAACAGGATGGGAGAAGGATGAGAGTGATTTTAAAAAAGTGTAAAAGACTGAAGCATTCCATCTTGTGCGCACCAGCAACAAACTCATCGCAAAACCAATAATTGAAAGCTTTGTCTGATTGCAAAATGTGTGCAATTTTGCCTCATTTTTACTCTTGGTATGCATTGATATGGTTTCAATACCTGAGTATGGCTGTACATTAACACCCCATTCCTTTGGATCTAAGTTGAAAGCTTCCAATGCCCTTTTCTGAACAAGTCGTTCAACTTTATCAATAATTTGTGTTCCACCATAATACCTGCACAACAAAGAAACAGCAAGCAAAAAAGCTTCAATTTAGAGAGCGTGACATATTTACCAGCTTGACTGTATTATTACCCTAAATTATTGCCCTTACAGTGCCACAGACCCAGAAGTATATGAATGAATATGCTATTAACTACTCCCTTGGGAGACTTTAGCTGAATAACAAGAAGATTTGTCAGGTGCCCCCAGAACAGAATGAGTGAGAAACCACCACACCAGGGACAACATCCCCTACTCTTGTCGAACAGTGAGTGGGTTCTTTAACATCCTCATCTGAGAAGACTAGAAAGTTGAACCATAAATTTGCAAATCTATGTCACTGCAAAGGCAACACTTTCTCCTCACTCATTTAAAGATTTTGAGTGTTGGTCCGGCCGAAGTTTTGATCCTGCGATACTCAAATGCTCAACCAACTACGGCAACCAGTCTGTGGTTATAAGTTTGGCATTAATTTTCATACCCAGAGGCCTCGGCCCACATTGAAGATATGTGAGATGTAAATCTCCAAGCCTGACTTCCCAAGTCAATACAGTATCATGTACAGGGTATTCCCAGATGACCAGCCATTCAGGTATTGAACCATCGACTCCTGGGAGTGAGACTTTTACTCTGTCTAACGCCAGATGATCTCACTCGTCAACTGGGGGCGTAGGGCGTCTGTCAGGAGTCAATGGGTTAATCCCATCCAACAAAATTTCTCTAAAGAGACAGGATCTCACATTTGCCTTTACCATGCTCTACACTTATATGTGACTTATTTACCTTTGCCCAGGATAACCCTCGGAGTATTTATTATTCAAACAGGATCCCATGGCCTCTAAAGCTGCACGGCTGCAGAAATTCTACAATGAATGAAAGTCAGCTTATCAAAATCAAAAACAATCTTCGAAAAAACACATTCACTGGCCTTCAACAGCGTCAACTAGGGGCCAACTTTCTGCCCAGAAAGGGCAGGGTTTTTTTTGTTGTTATTCCTTCTGTTTATCAAAGGACAAATGCCACAGGGGGAGGCTATTTTCAGTGAAATTAAAGAGACTTAAAGTCAACATCGAAAAATAAATCCCTTCAATAAAGAAATATGTAACAGGAGATACAATATATCTTCTAACATGTAAGAAATTGTGCAAAAAGTTGACCCCTTGACTTTCAACATTGTTAGGTACATGTAAGATGAACTAAAAAAGATACCTCAGATGCAATGAGTTCCAGTCCCCTCACTTGTCTGTCTTTCTCCTGTTTGATCAAGTCGTACATCTCTGGGTCATCATCTTCCAGTGCCTCTTGGCCTGTCCAAATAGTGCGCCGAAGTATAGACAAACAACATGCAGACTGAAAACCTACATTGCCAAAGAGACTGTTCCAACAAGACTGCAAAATAAATCCCAATAAAGAAATGATTGTCACAATAAAGCAATAAATGAGTGTTGCTCTTAGTTGCATGTATAGATATATATGTAAAGGACAGAAATCAAGTGAGACCTAATGCTACTGTGAATGTGATGGATGAAGAACCTTCGCTGATCAAGAGCATCAGGAACATCTTCATGTGCATCACTTCGCAAGGACAGAAAAAACTGCCTGACCTGGCCTTGCAGCTCAGTTTGTGGAGTAATGGTGATCTTATTGCAAGGTGGTGGGTTAGATTCCCACTCAGGTCAGACATTTTTCTCTGTCCTGGGTGATACACAAAGAAGTTCATGATGATGTTGATCTGAGCTACGGTTCTTCATCCACCACTTTCACAGTAGCATTAGGCCTTGCTTGATTTCTGTCCTTTACAATAAAGCAATGTTTGTCACATGCAAGGTTGATATATATCAACAATATATTAAGTGAAATATACAAAGTTGAAAGGGCTCATTATACTTAAGTGGCTTACGAGAGTTAGTTCGGGGTTACATTCACAGTCATATTTTTAAAGAGGTTTACAGTGAAGAAATAACTGTGCAGTTGCAGATGATCGTTACCTTATGAACAATTTTTGCATATTTGGTAGCCAGTTTTCAAACAGGGTTAAAAGACCGAGAAGTCCACCCAACCCTTACCTCAACAAAGAGGTAATTTGAAGCAGGTTTCTCATTCTTCAAAAGACAATGGTGGTAATTTATTGTAATTTATTTATTAAATTACAAAAAAAGAAAAAAAAAAAAAGAAAATGGTGGCTGTGGATCTTATACACATGTGCATTCTTTGTGTACTGCTTTTGTAATATAAACAAAAGCTCCTCAATGTTTACTTGAAAGAAATCTGAACAAGAAAATCTGTTCCAAAGGTCCTGTGGTCTTGGTGAGGAGAAAAATAATTTTTAATGTGTAAAGAACTGTTAAAAGTTTCTGCCATCATGGTGGTTTTGCCAATTATGACGAAAACTGAGTGTGTTTGTTGAAGGTGGGCCTCAGTAAAATACACCAACGGTGACTGAGTGAAAATATTTTACTTTGCATTGTCCGCCAGTGTGAGGAAAAAGCAAGACCAATAATTATTACTATAATGGCTTGCTGGCAACCTAATTCCCAGTGGTTTCTGATGGCTGCACATGGGTGCATTAAAAACTGGCTCATTTGATCGTCAGTGAGCAACTTCCCCTACCACATGCAGCATAACTGTGCTTGAAATTAGCGGTCACTGGGCGACTATGAAAAAATGAAAAGGTAAGTTGCCCGAAGAAAAAAACAATAGACAACCCAGCCAAAAATAGAAAATGTATCACACAAGCAGCACCCGAATCAATTGACGTTTTCTCTTGTCAATTTCTGACAGTAGTGTTAAGTTAACAGTAATTAATTTGCCACAATTGAGCATTTTCCCAGATAGGATGTAGCTTATTGGCAATGGAGATCGAAGACTCCATTTTTGAAAATATTAAAACTTAAACCCAGACTTCCACAAAAAAAACCACAGGAACACACTCAGAACTATGGGATACTCAAGCTCCATTACCATGCGATTGAATCTCAACACGGCATGCATGTAATCGTAGGGGGTTTCCCAAGGGGCAACCAAGCATTTATCAGGGCAACCAAATTTATGCCGGGTGTAGGTGCTTCGCTTTTGAAACAGGGACAACCTCAATTTCGAGCACTGCCTACTTGCTAAAGTGCTTACCGAACAGTTTCCAACTTTAATTTAAAGCAACTCTAAATATTGATAAAACCAAATTTTCGTGTTTCTTTCCCCAAAGATGCAGCACCATAGTTTCTCCAATAAACTCATCAGTTTGTTGACAAAAATGGTGGTTTTTGGTTTTACTCAAAAATACAGTCTTACTCCACTTAGCAGCTCCAAAAATGGTGGACAAGCATTGGTAAGAACAAAGACCTTATCTGATACCAGGAAAATGATTTACTTTTAATTTTTGTTTGTTTTTTACCCTAACCCTAACCTTTAATACCCCCAGACCCCCTTCAGTCTCGTGCCTTGGGCGCTCGTGTGAGCACCTTCGGCGCTAAAAAATACTCCCTATTTTCCTTCAAAAGGGGTTGGTATGTCTGCACCAACAATAATTATTCCACTAATAATTATTGTAAATTATCACCCTTTTTCGGAAAAGCTCCAACACAAAACTAAGGCGCACGTGTTATTTTTGCTACACACAAGTTGTGAAAATACCCCACACTTTTACTTACCTGGAGAGGTACAATTTTACGAGTAAAAGACGACATTCTGGACTTTCAAAGATAAAACACCGAAGAAAGAAATAAAGAAATAAACAGGAAGTGTGCAATTCAATAGCAGAGTGACAGGTTATTTTCCTACTACAAGTGAAAATACAAACTGAGCCTGTCGTACATTCAGTCCTTTCAGTGTGTCACAATTTTTGCCATGCGCATTCTAACCACCCCTCCGTTTTCGCCCCCCACTCGTCACCAGAGCCTCGGATCGACCCTTCTCTCACTCAGTCAAGAGAAGAGCTCTGGGGTCGAGATTGCTTCCGCCCCCATCCAACTGGATGTAGGTTTTGTTTCTTTGGGTTTTTACATATTCGCTACTTTTCGTCGTCTACTTGTACGTTTCGTGGAATGGTCAAACACATATAGCCGTTGTGCAAATAGGATAGGTTCATCGTAGCATACTCCTTATTCAAAAGAAGTGCTGTAGTTTTTCGGACGGACGGCATGCGGTTTTAGGAAAGTGCAGGTGGCGCGGTCTCATAAACACTTCGGTAAGTGATGCAGCGTTACTCTTTTGCGTGAGTAGTCTTCAAGCACAATGGGCTGTTATCAATCTCAAAACCGTCAGCATTGATTGCTTAAACTTTAGAGAAAACTTCATGGTAGTGATGCCACTTAAGTTTTCCAAACATTCGTGACGTTCGCTTACCGTGTTGTGGGTAGTTTTCATTGGTTTTCTTTATTTGCCGGTCGCGTTGTATCTCCTGATACATCAACTGGATTTAAAGCATTTGTTAAGTGTGAGAGAAATCACCACCTTCCTTGTAAGTTCAGATTGATTTTAAGTTTTTTTGCAAAATATTTTCAAGTCACATAGTTGATGAAGGATAGGAAGTTGACAGCACGTACAAATAAAATGATTCGCTTGTACGTTAGAGCGCGTTTCTGTGGGCCGGATGCGAACCGCAAACGGTTAGCAAGGGAATCGAACTTAGTTTTTGAGTATTATTGGCATTTGCTGCCGCAACTGAGTAGCCTCTGGCATTAAAGTCCTTACTACATTCAAGTCGATGAATTATTTACAAAATTGTCTCATTTCTCTTATGTAGGGCTCGGAAACCGCAAGGCCGGAATTCCATCGATCTCCCTTCACAACTGGCTTGAGGCGAAGAGCGTACGTACAACACTTGATAGACGTTATTGGCCTCGCTACGAAAATTTTATCCGAATATATTGGATCGCCAGTTTGATCATCAAGACATCTGTAAAGAAAAGAATATTCTTATAGCGAAATAATCGCTGTTTTTGTGATAGCTGCGTGCGTTTTGTCATCTTGCCCGAAGTCGTGGTCATCAAGGCCACCCGGCAAATCTAACTATAGTGTTTTGTGGTAAAAAAAATGAATAGTGCTGTACTCGTCAATGGAAGTCAGCGATCAGAGTTAGTAATATTCATATCTAAAGGAAAGCGTCATGGACCTATGATGGCTTCTGTTCCCGCAGACAAGGAAAACGTTTCACCCGAAAAAGAATTGGAGTGTTTATCTGACAGCTTTCAAAAGCATCTTACTATGAATCACAAAGAAAAAGACGGGCACTATTTTCTTGGTCTACTGGAGAAGGAAAGTGAACGATTGACAAGGCTTTGTCAAGGAACCGAACAGGAAATGACAACAAAATCACTCCCCGAAGACGGTGAGTCGTTTTTAAGTGTTACGAAATATGTACAATGTAATTCTTTGAGTCTAAGAGGTGTAAATGTGAAATGCGAAATTGTGGTTCGTTTTGTTTTGAAGAATCGTTTAAGAAAAAAAGCCCACTTATTTTCCTCTAGGCGATTACTTCTCGTTATTTCACGATGATGCACGTGGCTTTTCTAATAGTTGTGAATAATTTTTTATTTTAACACCACTGGTTATATGCAGCCCTGTGGTTTGGATCTTAATGTCGTCATTGTTCGTGTTTGTTTTCTGGAGAAACATCCCCCAAATTCTTACAAGAAAGATAGAAGTGATGCACATTAATTTGTAGGTGGGGTAAATAATCAACATATTTCCTCTAGTGTGTCTGATCTATGTTGGAATATCCAGTTTATTTTTTTTTTCTGTTTCAGCCTGATTTCGGATTCAAAAGACATTATTTTAGTATTCGCATGCTTAAAAATAGTCGTGATTTCATTTCCGTGGGATAGCTGTGTTTACAAAGGGAGGACTTACATCTTTACTGGATGATAGAGTACACATTTAATCAGCTGTTTTTTTTTTCTCTATTTTTCTCTACTCCACATCTTTTATATACTCATAACTGGAGCTGCAGAGTGTACTTGTTTTTCATAACTGCATTAGTAAACTTCAAAACATGCTGAAAGTTTTGGCTTCCGTTCAGCTTTGCTTGAATTGATTAAATTGTGTGAGATTTTTCGTACACTTGTACTTTGATGAAATATATTTTAGTTCTTTGGGGGTGTGTTTCCCAGTAGAGTTTTTACCTCTGATGAGAAGTCTAATTGAACTTAGAGCACAGTCCAGTGCAGCTGGCTTGAATCTGGCAGCCCTTTGTGAACCAATTCTTAAACTTCATTTTCATTTGGCCACTTGAGTCTGGTAAAAGCTATCTGAATTGAAATGGAAAATTCCAATATTGCCAATTTTTGAATGCCAAGATGACAGTTAAATTTGAAATGGCATTGCCTGTAGCCTACATTAATTTTTGTCACTGAATGTAATATAATGAACAAACTTTTGAGGGTTTTCAACTTGCATCAAATGAAAAATGCCAAAGTATGGCATGCAAGAAACTCTTGAGTACGAAAATAATAATAATATTAAATTCTATCAAAAATACAGCTAAATCTTTGTGCAGTAAAAAAATAGTGGTTTACTTATAGAGGATCATGCATCATTTGCATTGGATCGAAGACAAAACTCTACCTTGAAATTTTAACTTTTTGTGATGGAAAGAAACAACTTCACTTGATTGCATGTCATATTTCTTTTAAGAGATGAAGTCATAACGGTTGTTCATCCTATTTCAAAAGTGATGCTTGTGATGGCAACATTTGCTACTGTTAATAATTGCATTTAATTAATTGGCAGGCCACTTTTTAATCTCAATTATTGTTATTCAAATGAGTAAGGATTGGTTAATTGGTTGGTTGTTGATGAGAGTGGTGTACATTAGGTTTCACCAAATTCCCCTGCTGAGTTCTTATAGTAGTCCTTGACATGTTTTCTAGGGACATCAAACACCATGGTAATCAATAACCCAGTATCCGTTTTAATGTAACTAAAGTTTCCCACTTGAAGGGAGGGGGTATGGATATTCAAAATCACTTGTTGCCTTCGCTTGGGCTTCTCAAGTTGCACTCAGATTGTTAGCTTGAAAAGGCTTCCCTTTATGCTATTAATAGTTGTATTATCAATTTACACACTATGATTTTACAGTGCCAAAGATTTATATCATAATGAAACTGTTAATGTCTTTACTAAGAGTAGAACATTCTTTTTGTTTTAGCTTGTGGAAAAATCCGGGCAGCCAATGGCAAGGCCATGCTTTTGGTGAATAAAAAGTTTAAACAATTCAGAGGTCTATGTAATATGAATTTGGTGAGTTATAAGACAAAATTGCGTTCATTATCGTCAAGGCTCCACTTTTTAAAGCATGGATTACTTTATAAAGGGGGAAAGTTACCTTTCGGCTGTTTCAAGTGATTAAGTGTGATATCTTTATTGCCAGCACGATGAAACAGTTAACATACGTACTTCATGATACAGAGCTACATGTGGCTTTGAAATCACAATGTTTCAGGCATTTTTACAGAAGATAGCTGTGTTTGAAGAGTAATAGGTAACAAATAAGTAGCAAGTATTATCTGCTAACTAACTGAGCTCTAATAGCAACCAGATTATAAACAAATTAGGTAGTGATTTTTGTACCGTGATGCCAGAGGTTTTTCTTGATCCGTGAGAGAGCCACGAAGCGGCGAAGGCGATTCGCGAAGTGGCGAGAAGAGAAAAACCTCTGGTTACCTTGGACTTGAATCTCACTTTCTTGCAGACGCCAGGGTCAGGTTCTGACCCAAAGGCTCGGATTGGTTGATATTTTTACAAACACGCAAATCAATTTCATTGGTTCGTTTGATTGCTAAGTTGCCATTGGTCCCTTTTGTAATTATCAGTTTGACATATTTGACATCTGGCATCTGTATGAAAGTGAGATTGAAGTCCAAGGTAACCAGAGGTTTTTCTCTTTCTCCCTGCTCAAGAAAAACCTCTGGGATCAGGCTATGATTTTTGCTTGCACCCAGCTATTTTTGTCAAGGCCAGCCTGGGCCATTTTAAACAGCAGAGGTTCAACGTGAAATACCGGTAGATGTTTTTAGATATGTGTTGGGATTCGTGTTACTTGTAAAACACAAGGCTTGGCCACACTTGAAGCGACTGAAGTCTGCCCTTTACCTTTTTTCTGAAAAGCAAAATTATTTATCTAAGATAGACTAGGGAAGTAGCATTATTAATTTTGTCTCCAACTCGGACACTGAGAGTGCATAAGTACTTTCTTGGTATCAGAAGTTTAGAATATGCAAGGAATAGCATCCTAATTAAGTACTTATTTTGGGAACAAGCTTCAAGTTACTATTAAACTCAAGAAGTTTTTTAAAAAGGGAATACAAGTCCATGCGTTACTTATGAAATCTGTTCGTTGTTGGTTAGGGAATTGGTGAGACCAATGGGAGAAGACCCACTAATGGCGATCTTGCAGGATTCTGGGACATGGTCATGATTCAGGTATACTTGATGCTTAGCTAGCACCTGAACTAGCGGTACCCGTTAGCAAATGAAATTGTCTGGTGTTAGCATAGTAAAATCATTAAAGCCTGGTTCACACGTACGACACAAATGCAAACGCAAACAAAGTTCACACGTCCAATGCAAACACAAGTGTAGTAAGACGCAGATGCAGTTCAAGTCCTCTTTCCAAGATGGTGGACAAGAATGAACCTATTTGTTTTCTTTGGCGTGCATTTGCGTTGGCGTTTGCATTTTCTTGGTTCACTTGTGTGAAATGCAAACACATTTGCATTTGCACTTGCGTTTAGTTAGTTCACATGTGTGTAATTCCTTGCATTTGCATTTGCGTTGTACAATTGAACCACTGAGGCTCAAGTGTCCATGTCAGGAATCAAATGAATTAACATGCAGCGCAAAATCATTGACTTAAAATATGCAGTTGTAGTAAAGACCCGTTAGCTGACAATGAATTGTGAATTTCTTAGGACTACCTAGGACACCTTTGGGTAGTAAATCAAATCATCGGTTTTAACAATAAATTGCCACAGTTAAATTTCAGCAACTGTTTGCCTTTAATTTGTAGACCTTGTATTATAAAAATGTAGGGTTAAGCTGTAAATAAAAGCCTACCTTTTGTTCAGTTCAATATATTACACAAGGGTCATAAGTAGTTATTAAGCTTGGACAAAACTGGCACAACCTCAATATTTGTCATGTTGAAAAATTCCACTTTTTTTTTATTCCAGGCATAATCAAAAAATGTTATAATAGAAAAACTGTTTTAAACAACAGGCTCAAGTTATTTTACCTGATTAATAATAATCCATTTTACTATCTTGTTGAAGTGATATTAGTCAAATACTGAGCTGTATTGTTGTGCTTTCTGTTTTTTGCATTCTTATATTTGCAGTGGGTGTTGAGTTGACATTTCTGACCATTTTTCTGCATGTAACAGGTTGAGGATGTCAATGGTATGTTCACCAACATAGATGAATTGCGGAAAAATGGTTGGACACAAGTGCAGCCCCCTGCAGATGAGGTAGGAATAATTATTTTGTGATATTGTTTTTCATTACTAATATTGACTTGTAGGAGTGCATTTGGTTTAGTGACAGACATTTATTTCAACCTTAATTAAGGAAATTAAACTGATTGGAAGGAGACTCCCAACCTGACAAAATTGGAACATGAAATATGAAAGTCAGATAGTGACATGCAGACTGTTGGCAACTGTAATAAGAAAAGATGTGACTTTCAACTGGAACACCCAGGAGTTCCCTGATAGGGCCTTGTTGAAATTACACTGGTCAGCAACAGTTCAGTGCAGCTTTCTCAACCTAACAGTATCCCTAGTATCTTTACAAGGCATTTCTACTTGAGAAGATTATCTCCCAGCTTGGAAAGTGTATTGATTATTAATGGCATGTTCATCTTTTAGGCTGATGCTGCTAAGAGAAATTCCTTAACTCGTCAGTCATCACTTTCAAGACAGTCTTCTCTTGGCAAAGGCTCAGTAAGACGGCAAAAGTCGCGAGAAGAAGTTAAAGCCACAGAAGCAGAACAGAGGGCTGCAGCAAGGCAGAGACTGGCTGCAGCAAAGCGGTCTGCTAGGCAAAGAATGCAACAAAAAAGTAACCCAATGGACACTGTAGAGATATTTTGCTCACCCAAAAAATAAATTGTTGTTATTTAAAAAGTGGATTACAAGATATTAATATAGTTTGTAGTAAGATATTTATGGGAGAATTTTTAAACAAATAAGCAGAAGAAGCTGTTAAACAATCTTTGTAAACTTGTGTATATATATATTGCACAGATTACTGCATTGAATAATGCAGGTCTTTGGAACGTCCAAAAGTGAAAGTTAACGGATTGAGTATGCACAGATGGTGAGTGAGGCATATAATTTAAAAAAAACTGATTACCAACAGTTGTAAGAACGTACAAGTTTTTCCAAGTATGCCACAGTCATCATGACTTAATAAAAATCTCTTCATTCATCAAACAGGCTTGAAATTCACCAGCTTCTTCATAATAGCCAGAAAGTTGTTAACAATTTCTGCTCCACAATAATAATTATTGAAGACTGAAGGGATTTAGTCATTGAAACTTAAATTGTAAACTAAGGTACTGAAGAATTTTATGCTGCACATGGTATACTTCAAATTGTGTGGTTACAGAAAATATCCATACCCCTACAGAAAAACACTGGGAATTTCCCAAGGGAGGGGGGTGAGAGCCAGAAATTCTGAGGGGAAAGGGGGGTTCACATTGAACTGTTTTCTCCAGACAGTGCTTGTCAAGATAATTGCGCATTTTTCGTAAACAATCACAAAATGGAGAGAAACAAATAAATCTCTTCTCCACCTGGAACATGTTTCTGTTATCATTTAAGCTTTTGATGCAAGTTTCCTGCAGTCCAAAGAGGATGAAATTGGAAATATTATCATCACTGAGTAAACATGGCCTACCCTCATCTCGTCTCCAGATGTGTGTCCTGTTATATTAATTTCCTTGCACATTGGATGATTTATAACTTTTGAGGGGTTTGAAAGTTTTGAAAGACTGGAATTTCCAGGGAGGGTGGAGGTCCTCAAAAAACTCCTGAAATGGAGATTACAAGGGGGCTGGAGTGTCTAAACCAAAAGCCATCCGTGGGAGGGGTATGGACATTTTCTGGAACCACACATTATTAATAACGTTTTGTTTGTTAATTAATGGTATTGTCTTTCAATTTAAATTTTCTAAGGGCCATTTATTTCAACCATTATAATAATTATTATTACTGATATTTTACCAGTAATTTTTTGTAAACAAGGGTAATAATAACCACAAGATAATTATTATATTGTGGTTATAATGCTTAAACTTACAGGTATTTATTTAGGTTAAAGCTCAAAACATGATAGGAATTAACATATTGTTGGATGAGGTTGATATTAGGCTATCACAAAATAATAATTTATTCTGAGTACATGTACATCCAAAGCCTCAGGTGAAACAGATTTTTGCACAGATCAGACACCTTCATCATTATGATACCCAGCTAAAATGTGTTGTTTTACAGCAAAGCACTCATATTGTCAACCCTTCGAGGAAAGCATGGAAGTGACAAGTAATTTTTTAATTTGAATGAAATTGATATTATAAATTTCTCGTACACCAGTGTCTATGTTTCATTTTAAATTATCAAGTTTATGTGCTTAACCATTTATTTGACATCTATTATTCCTCTGTATAAAAATAATGTTATTGGTTTTCACTATTACCATATTAGAGATGGCAAGTAAATGCATATTACACATTCCTTGTAACTTCTCAATGAGTTCATTACCATTAGTATCGTTCCTTTTATATCTACCGGTATTCCTCGTCATCTGCTGCTTTGAAGAATTAAACCTGTGTTTAAGATTTGAGAGTGAATGTGATAGTGAAATGTTGAAGCAATGCAGGCAGACTTTTGCATGTTACTTGGTCAAAGATTCACCTCTGTTTTTCTTTAAATTTAAAAAGTGGGCTTTTTATCAGTAGACCAATTACCACCCTTTGTTTCAAGCAGATGAGACTGTTTATATCAAGGTTTTATCAGTTTTTTTTTTTTTTTCACCGTTTGCCATTACTAACTTTAAAATTGTAGGAGAGCTTGGTTGAAGAAAAAAGACATCAAACTCTAGTGCCATGCTATAGTAGCCTGAGGGTGCATTATGTGTACATCCAGGACTGGAGTTTCAGGCTTTCACTTTCAAACCGGTGTCCTACATACTTAATAAAATTATGCTGGTTTTACACATGTTGCATACTTGATCCTCTCCATTGAGTTGTTTTGGGCCTACAAGTCAGTTTTGAATGCAAACAAAAACCTTTGCTTCAAAATGAAAGCTCAGAATTTTGCCAGTTGGGTATTATTTACAATAATTGTCAGTTGAGTATGCCACTAGGGAAGTTTGGGGAGAAAGTTTCAGCATTAAAGTTAGCATGTTGTCAAGGGCAACTTGCTTCTTTTCCAAGGGTAACTTTTCCGGTTTTGACGTCATTTTACTGGTAATGGTCACCAGTTTGAGTTAACCGTTAGCATTTGTAAATTTTGGCAGTGTTCATCACTCATGACGTCAAGGCCCTGAAAGTTACTCTTGGAAGCAAAGCAAGTTGCAAGGTTGAAACTTTGTCTCGAAAAAGGCTAAGTGAGGTACTCAACTGAGAATCGTAGAGAATCGTAGTAAGCTAGGAGTGAGACTTTTTCTAACTGCCGATGATTGTATACATGTACTTGTCAACTGGGTGTGTGAGCTGGCACCTGAGGGTTCAGGGGGTTAAAAAGAGAGATCACAATTTTAGATTAGAGTTGCACTTGAAGTCGAATGTTTTTTTTTGACCAAAGAACTTATGCTATTCCATGAAGGAAATTATGTAAATAGAGAGAACAGCAGTGTTTTAGACCTGGTTCAAAAACTCATTAATAATTCATTAGCCTAACAGCCTATCAAAAGACCGATAAAATGTCACGTGTATGAGCTATATATCCTGATAAAACACTCCTCGTTAGTATTCTTTATATAAGATCCAGTTTATGTAAGATCCAGTTCATATATGATCCATTTCATATATCATTTCATCGTTGATAAAGAATACTAATAAGGCATAGCTTGTTTTTCTTGTTTGCTAATATTTACCTCACAATTTGAACCATTGTTTTGAGTCCAGAGGGACACGCTCTTTGTGGAATGTTTTTGAAGCCGTTCAAAAAACTTGCAACATGTGTTTTATCGGGTCTAAAAACACTCGGCAAAACACTGCTGCTCGTTTTTTAAACATTACTAAAACGTGCTGTAAGTTTTTTGTGTAAAGTCTAACTATGCAACGGTTCTTATTACGGGAAAGCGGATAAACAGAGGAGCAGGATATTTGGTGCATGATGGTATGGAATTACCTTGCGAGTTCATTTCAAGGAGACAAATTTTTGTGCGACTGGCTTGAAGAAAAGTTACAAAAGGAAAACTTTGATGTACTGTAATGAAAAAAAAAAAGCTAATTGTAATCAAAATGAATATGTTTTGTCTAGGTGTGCAATTAAAGCATTAATAATATACATGAAAAAATTACTTGATTCTGATTGGCTGAGGGCAATGCAGTTCAAGTGTAACACAGTGCAAAAAGTGTAATACCAGTGCAAATTACACATCAAAATTCTGGATTATGATTGGCTAATGAACAATAGGGTTTGGTCAGAACCAATCATATCTTTTGTTTTCAAATCAATTTTGGTCATCTAAGAAAAAATTTACTTATGCTTATTTATTCCAAAGTGCACTCGAAATCATGCAATTACCTATACTAAAATGAAACCCATTTCGTTAGAAATTTTCTTGATATTGTTTACTGTCTGCTTACGGGAGGACATTTTAGACCCTGCAGAACCCTGTCCGCTTACAAGAGATGTCCACCTACGAGAGGTTGAATATGTAGTGTTTTAGAGGAGAACGCTTAATCACAGGAGGTCATATACGAAGGGATCAAGGGCAGGGGCGTAGCCAGGGTTTCTAGGAGGGGGGATTCCAAATTGGTTCCAACGAAAACGGTTGGTCTACAATCCTTACATATTACGCACGTACAAGACTTTGGCGTTTACACTACGCAAACAGAAGACGCCTTGGTTGCCGTTGAGCGAACGTGTTTATCACTTCCTCGATGTTTATGTCTCGGTGGTAACTGATATTCATCAACGCCAGCCCAGACTCTCGCTCGCTTGACATGGTCAACCTTCTTAGTGTACTAAATGAGCACTCACATTCAGCTGACGTTATCGGCAACGTGCACAAAATGAGGATCAAGGTGTGCATGTTAGAAAGAACTCTCGATCGCATGTTCTGGGATTGGAATTTCATCAATATAATCGATGTTAGGGCCGGAAAAATGTCTTGATTCGAATTCCTTACGCATTATCACTAAATGTTTCGCTGTGCCTACCTTTTTGGTGAAAAGAATGCATCGATCTTTTGCAATCGGGACATTGTTCAGGGGCACCCAACGTCAATTTTCGGAAAATATCTGTTCGGAAGACGATTTGAGATCTAGAATTTTCGGAACATTTGTTGTAAAATTTCTTGCTTGCCTGCCTCTCCTAGGATTTTCGAACATCTGAAAAATGGTATAATTGCCCATTTTCAACGGATTTTTACCCTAAAAAGGTCACCTAGAATTTTCGGGAGCCTTTTTTCTGGCTGAAATTTTCGAATAGGTAAGGGACTGTGCAATAATTATCAGGAAGGGGGGGTCCTAAAATGAGCTTCACCAAAGTAAAAATTAGATAGGTCCCCCCCTCCAGCAGCGTCAAGATTAGCTGTGACCCCCCCCCCTCACGTTCTCTCAAAATTATGATGTGCCCCCCCCCCCCCCCCCTCTCTAACCCGTACCTTGAGATATTGAAAAACTTGAGAACAGATACCAATATCTTTTATCCGACAACCCTGCTTGTGCAGGAAGGTTTCTCCGAGAGGATTACAAGCCAGCTCCCCATGATGACAGCAACATCAGACGTTGCAAACAAGAGGCAAATGATATCCAGGACAAGCTCAATGCTGTCGTAACCAAGTTAGAAAAACACTGAAGACTGGCCTCAGCTGTTTACACAATTTTAATGCTGAACAACGTCATTCAATAAAGTCTCAAGTCGGTTTAAACGTTCTGCATCTTGTAGAAGACCTGGATAGGGTGATGGCTAAATATAAAGCGACATTTCCTATTGGTGCCAAATCTAAAGCATCCAAATCAAGAAAAAAGAAGGAACAGAAGAAAAAATGGGAGAAGAAGAGGATTGCTGCCTCAGAAAGCCGTAGGACCCGAACCTGTATAATTTTTCGGTCTTTGGGAGGTGAACCCATTGATGACAACTATGAAACAGAAGTATGTGGCATTCCTCAGCTAGAAACTGTAGACCTAGAAACCCTCTCGCTGTTTAAATCAAGAACAGACCTGGCATGTCTGCGGGACCTCTTAAATGCCAAATGTTTTATTGGCAAAGCTCACAACGTGGTTTGTGACTTCTGTGCATGAGCGATTGTTTCAATCTATCATATGTTGACATTCTAAATAAGTTAAAGCATGTGTTTATGTTGATGCAATATTTAGACATTATGGATAGTCAAAGGCGTGGCATCTGTCTATTTGGAAAATGTTTATTTATTCATTATCGAATTTGTGAAGTTTAATTAAGACCCCCCCTCAACTTACTTGAGAAATCTAATGTAGAGCCCCCCCCTCCTTTCCATTATTTTAACTTAAGGCCCCCCCCTCTGGTTTTAGGGGCCCCCCCTCCTGATAATTATTGCACAGTCCCTAAGTTTTGATCCCTATAATTTTCGGATCACCAGACTTTCAGCTAGGAAATCCGAACAGATGAAAAAATTTGTAGGGAATAAAAATATGCCTATATCTACCGTTTAAATACTAAAATACATTTAACAATGATATGTTTGAGTGGTTTTGAACTATATTCTCGTTGGGTGCCGCTGATTGTTACGAAAACCACCAGCTCGAACAACACCAATGGATGGTCTACTAATTTCGCGGGCATTTCTGCACACACATGCATCTTGTTACACAGGAATCCCAACTCTGCTCATGTCTCCGAAAATGCAAGTGAAACGCTAAGCATAGAACAAAACGAAGAATTTTGGGAATCGAGAGTCCATTACACTTTTGCTGGGATAAAATCACTGTTAAAAATAGGAGAGGGGGGTTCCTTGGCGCGAGAGGGGGGGTTCCGGAACCCCTGGAACCCTTCCCTGGCTACGCCCCTGAGGGGGCTTTCACCTACACTTTACGTTCACAGTATTTCAGTGGGGTTTCTTTGTGTTACAATATCTTGGTAAATATACATTTCCAGTTCCGTAGTCCAAAGACCACAGTCCACATTCCGTGACCGAATGATATAATTAAAGCATATGTCGGAAAAATCCAGACGATCAGGGATTTCACAGTTTCCTGACCGTCCCAGATTTTGCCGACTACTGAAAAACCATAAATCATACACATCCCCGGGTTTGTTGGTCGGGGACGAATCGGGAAAATGGGAAGCGTTAATATTTCCCCGAAGTGTCCCGGATTTTGCGATCGTCGGCGATCATTCCCGACATATGATGTGGAAAAGGAAGAAATCTGGAATCCGGAACCGGAGCAGGAACCGGATCTGGCTCCTGAACCGGAACCCGAATGAGAACAATAAAGGTCGATGATATCCAGTTGTTTTATTTTAGCTAAAAAAGTTGAATGTTATATTACACACTTCAAACTGCAAAATTGCTCTTTAAGGATATTGCTGTGACTACAAAGTTCGTACCACTGGCGTCACTCCTGTTTTAAACGGCTCAAGTTACGAGAATGATTGACATTGAGACTTCTCCTTGTCCCTTGGTGGCGTGGGAGCGAAGTTGGTACTGAAGCCATGGATGAAAGGAGTCCACAAAAGACAATGGAAATTCACCTTATTTATTGGAATAAAATGTTAGGGGTAAACAATTACGAATCTCGCCTTCCCGTCTTCTCACGGGAACGGTGAGCACTAATTAACCTGCGTGGCAAGCATTCGAAGGGGAAGGAGAAATGAAAGGGAGATCGGCGGGAGAACGAGGAGGGCGCGTGTGGGAGAAAGGGAAGACGCTATTGCTTTTCGATCTTTTTACGCTCAGATTCTAATCGTAAAAATCGTGATTGGCTAGCTAAAATTAAATTTGTGTCAATCAACACCAACCTATTGCCGTTGAATTCACCGTCAGTTTGTTTTCGAGCTCTCACCTAAACAATCTTAAAAAAGGCCGCCAACTTTGTCTTTTTGATCTGATTCAAAACGTTTGGATAAAAACTCGAGATTATGCAACAGTTTTTCGAATCTTTTCGAATCTTTTTTTTAAACAGATTCCAGCCACATTTGTTAGTCGTTCAGGCAAACGATTTCTTTTTCAGCGATGGTCTGAACAAATTCACACACGATTTTGTTGAGACATATTCCGTCAGTAAACTCGTTTCACAAACTCGTCACACGTCGTTGAAAGATTCCAGAGTTTTGAAGCAAGCAACCGTGGACAATTTTCCTGTATCAGTGGCTTGATCTGATCGGCGTTATTTCAAGTTGAGAAACTAAATATTTTAAGCAAGAGCCGATACAACGTAGATTTGATTTGATTTTAGTGGTGTACACCACCACTAAAGTTAGTGGTGTACACCACTAAAATAGTGGTGTACACCACTAAAATCAAATCAAATCTACGTTGTATCGGCTCTTGCTTAAAATATATAGTTGAAAGATTGCTTCTTTTTCGGGCGACGGTGTTTTGGTTTCACACTTCTCTCCGCCGTAAAATTTTTTGGAATAATGGCGCGGTAAACCACATTCCTGTGTAGCGCATTTTCCTGTGAATGTTTTTGATTGGATGCCATTTGAGAGTTAGAGATTTGGCAGCTGCCTTATGTATGCGTATTAATTGGGGTCCTTTCATTCGCACCCTCCTCGTTCTCCCGCGGTTCTCCCTTTCCCCTTCGAACGCCTGCCACGCAGGTTAAGGACGGTGCCTACTATTGTTATTGCGCATACGTTCTGCGCATCTCCAGATACTCGGACTTCCTATCTCCGATGCACACTAATGCAGGGATATTTTTGCGCGGTTTAAAACTATGCAGATAAAGTACAGTTTTGTAAGTAATTTCTTAGCACGCTTCAATGTAATCAAGAAATGCACGAACAAATTTGACTGCCTTGTTAATGAAATGCTGTGTATTCAATATCTTAAACCAGCATTAAATGTACAGTCGGATTCTCTTCGTGCTAAAGTATTCATGTAATTAGCTTGGCACTCTTTTATGCAAATTCGTTTCAACTTAGCGTTTTCACCAACCACATTTTATCTTTATAACCTTGATAATGGCGCAAGATGCACCGAAACGTCGGTTTCTTTCACTTATATTTCTTGTTTCATGTATTTCTAAATCGTTTCTTATAAGACTCTTGGTATCCAAAAAAAAAATTGGGGGTAACCATGCATTCTTGAAAGATAATTGAGCTTCAATTTGAGAAAGAACGCCATACATTGCTTTGTATTTTAAAGCTCTTTACAAATATTGTTCATGAATTATCTTTGAAAAATGCGTGGTTACCCCCAATTTTCTTTTTGGATTTCAATAACACCTGTTAAGATCTACCTTTTCTGCATAATCACAAATCGGGGCAAAAATACCTTTGAATTAGTAGGCACCGTCCTTAAATAGTGCTCACCTTTCCCATGTTTCTTCTTGATCTCCAGTGCGGCGAGATCTGGAAGGCGAGGTTCGTAGTTGCTTACCGTAATATTTTATTTCAATAAATAAGGTGATTCAGAATTCTTTTGTCTTTTACTTTAATTTTCTTTTGTGGACTCCTTTCATCCATGGCTTCAGTAGCAAATTCCCTCCCACGCCACCAAGCGACAAGCCGTTCAAAAAAGGAGTGACGCCAGTGGTACGAACTTTGTTGTCACAACAATATCCGTAAAAATCAATTTTGCAGTTTAAAGTGTGTAATATAACATTCAACTCTTTTAGCTGAAATAAAACAACTGGATATCATCGACCTTTCTTGTTCTTATTCCTAGTCCGGTTCCAGATTCGATTCCGTTTCCGTTTCCGCTTCCGGGTTCTGGATTCCTTCGTTTTCCATACGCCCTATATGATAGTCTGAAGTGTCAGCCGTCTCCTCGCCCAAACCAGTCAAAGGGGCGAGGCGGGCGAATTCACTCGCTCCTCCTCTAAGTTATTTCTCACGCAAACACTTTTGGGCATCGATAAACGTTTCAACAATTCCCTTCCTTTCTATAATTTCTTTAACGGAAGCCACATGCAGTCAACGACTGCCTATTTTTTCCAAAATGGCAAAGTTTTATGAATGAACCAATCATATTTCAGATCTTTGATGCTCCTTCGCTAGTCCCCAGTCTTTCCACCTACCTGTTCAATATCAATGATGGCGGAGGGACGAACGTATTACGCTTGCTTTCTAATTGTACTCGTTATAACGTTTATCTCACTTTCTTTTAGCGAGGATATAGATGACGAAGCCATAGCTTTTGAAACTTCAAGCCAACATGGTTTGAACGTTGACTCATTTCAGGGCCATAACGATACCAAATCAGAGAAAAGATACCTCATATACGATGTAAATCCTGGTGAGGGTTTTAACCTGAGACGCGACGTTTACATGCGGGTTGCAAATTTGATGAAAATTATTCGTGAAAAACAAAATTGGATCCTTGTAGTTCCACCTTGGAGAAGATTATATCACTGGAGGTCTTCGATCGAGCAAAATGCCATCCCTTGGAGAACCTTTTTCGACATGGAAAGTTTGAATCGGTACGTTCCAGTCATCGAATTCGAAGACTTTGTCAAAGAAACTGGAACTCCAGGGATTGAAGAGATTTGGTATTTGCAAGGGTACGCTGAAGGATGGAAAGATGGCCACTGGGAAGAAAAAGTAGATGACAGAGACTGCATCGACAGACCAATATATCACAAAGATGAAAACGGTCTCTATCGTGGCTATTTTTGGGGTTTAGAGAACATATTTGCGGAGAAATTCAAATGTCTTTCGGTGCAAGGAACTTCTGCTATATTAGCACCAATGCTCACTGAAAAGACTTATTCAAGGTGAGCTCTGTTTTATTTTAATTTTCTCCGAAGACCTCCTACACTTGTCACGTGCAAATAAAGAACCGGGATCTTGCCGGAATTAAATTTATTCACCCTCCACGTGTCACAATGTTGGTGTTTATGGGTTGGAGTGCAAAAACCAACCGGTAAATGCAACATTAATGGGAGGGAGGAGGAGGTGTACGTTATTAACAGCTTTGATGCACTTCACTTGCTGTTCAAGCAAAGTGTTACAACTATTTATGACTGAGATTGTGGGAATTATCAACATACACGTTACCAATAATAATTTTGAAGGGGCGTAGCTAGGATTTTTTCAAAGGGGGCGAAGGGGAGAGGGGGTCATACTTTCTCGAGCGCAGGGTACTTACCGGTTTGTCATGTCAACATCCACGCTGTTTTTAGTGAAAGTGACAATTTTTCGGATGAGTAGTGAGTGCATGGGAGGGACAAGCCTACAAAATCGCTGCATAGGTGAAGTAGGTGCCAGGTGACATAAATTACTCTGTTCCAGTCTCACAGATATGGTTTGTAAAATTATATTGTTGACTGTCATTAAGGGGTCTCCTTTCCCGCTATGTTCCTGATTTGGTAATTATTATAGTATTCAATGAACCAGGATAATCCAGCTTCTCTCAACTTGGCTTTGAAGGTTTTGATTTATGAAAGCGAAAAATCCAATTTAAGAGAAACTTAAAGGGCCGAAACTAATGCATCTTCCTCCCCTTTTGTTTATGCCTTGTATTTTACTATTTTCCAGATCAGTGTTCGTAGACAGATTTGAGGAAGTGTTGCACATCATTTATGGCCAGAAGGATTATTGGGAGGTAATACCACTTATGCCCTGCAAATTTTCATTATTTCAGATCCATTTTTATTGAAAGATTTGAGAAGGTTCTACACATGCATTATGGTCAGTTGGAGTATTGGAAGGTAATCCTTGTACTGTTGTTCTCAGGCTAATAAATTTATTAATTAATTAAGGGCACCATGTCAATTTTTGCTTATTTAGTGAACTGCTCCTACATTTACAATGTATATTACCATTTCAAAAGACACTTTGTAGAAGCAAAAGTCAACATAATACAAATATGGATGTTGATTCAAGATGTTTTTCTTTGATTTTAAAACTGACAATATCTTATTTTGTTGACTTTGAAAGTTCTGTGGACTCTGTTTTTGACTCCCAGGGGTTCCCCATTGACGAGTAAAATCATCTGGCTAGTTTAGGCCGGTTTGGACATCAAAAGGTTAATGGGGACATATTTTTTCAGTGAGTGATTAACTCATTGACTCCCAGGGGTTCCCCATTGACGAGTAAAATAGTCTGGCATTTGACAGAGTAAAATTATACTAAGTCTGGCCGGTTTGGACGTCAAAGTGTTAAACTAAAAGTAGAGTCAACAGAATTTTCAGAGTCTTAAAAAAAGATAAAGGTTATTATTTTACTTTAATAATTTAGGCAAGAAGAAGTCTTGTGTTTGCCAAACATTTGAGAGAGGAGGCTGACAAGTTCCGTAGAGAAGTTTTAAAATCAGATGATGAGAGAGATGTGACTCTGATGGACCCTGACTGGACAAAGAACCAGAAGAAGGAAGGATCGGCAGAGGGAGGCCCTTACTTGGCTCTACACTTGAGAAGGGGTGATTTCCTTTATGCTCACCCTGACAAGGTCCCCTCACTGGATAATACTGTTAAACAAATAAAAGAGCTACTAAAAAAACACAAACTTGATACAGTGTTTCTTGCAACAGACTCTACTAAAGAAGGTGATTCAGGAAGATCTTTGTTTTTGTTTATTATTATCATGTGTTTTTGTTAGTCAGTTTGTGCAGCATGTGTGACAGTGCAATACCGTGATCACCAGATGTATCTTTAGTTGGTTCAGAAACTTTTGATGTCCTTTCAACAATTCCCTGACAAGTTCCTTTATTTGTACAGTAAATGATGGATTCGATTTAGGTTAGAGAAGTGTGTCGGTGTTTACCATAGTGAGCTGTAGATGGGTCATATTGAATCTCATACAGATCCCTATTAACCCATCGACTCCCAGGGGTTCCCCATTGACGAGTAAATCGTCTGGCGTTAGACAGAGTAAAATACTAAGTCTGGCCGGTTTCGGCCGGTTTGGATGTCAATGGGTTACAGTGCGTTTCACAAAACCTTTGACAAACAGTTTCCGAAGTTTGTTTGAAATTCCTGAAGTTCGCTACAAATTTGGCAATTTCATTACGTAGTTGTTATTCAAATTGTGAACTTAGAAACGAAGTTGTGAATTTCACAACGAACTTCGTTGGGAAGTTAAGGAGTTTGTCGCAAGAGAAGTTCGCACCGTTCGGTGTAAATCTCTTTGAATTTTCTTAGAAGTTGTGGTTACGTTGATTGCGAATTCCTGGTTTTAAAATGGGTTATAAAACGCTGAAAACTGAATATTCCCAGATGTCACCCGACGCCTGCCTAAAAATAGAATACAATTTCTGTCGTGTGAACTTCTACGCATGGTTTCTTAAAAGTATTTTACAGTTAAATCTATCAGAGATAAAAAGAAACCCTATTTTCAGGACATACATCATTCTAGAAATAGCGCAAGAAACAAAACATTTCAATGTCATGTTGTTCAACTTTTGTCTTTACATTTCTAGTGTAAACAAGATACGAGTCGCGCCATCTGTCTGTAATGTGAAGTCCCGGCTCCGTACCTCTCAAATAATTTACCTTTAAGAAGTAAACATCAAAAAATTAGTCTTGCTTGGTTGAGAAATTTTTTCACTTTGTTTAAATTCATTTGTAGTTATATTACCAATCCAACTACACCGAATGATGTGAACTTTGCTCGCGAGGAACTTTGCAACTTCCCAACGAAATTCGATGTGAAATTCACAACTTCGTTTCGAAGTTCACAATTTGATTGAAAATTACGTAATGAAATTGCCAAGTTCGTAGCGAACTTTGGGAATTTCAAACGAACTTCGGAAACCGTTTGTCAAAAGTTTTGTAAAATGCACTGTAACATTGAGTCTGACTTGTGAAATGAATGTGTGGTTTAGTACGTTAAATACTAAATGATCTAAATCAGTATGGAATGGTCATTCTAACAATTATTATTTTGATGCAGATTACTGATTATAATCACATTCGAACTGTATTGGGATTTCCAGTAGCATGCTAGCAATATCTTCTGTGTTACCTGAGATATGCACTTGGTTGAGTCATTCATGTTTCGTCACACAATCAGAAGAAGGGAGGGCCAAGGGAGGCTTGGCAAAGGGGGAGAGACTTCTCCATACCTTGTCTAGGCTGTTTCTTTGGATTGTGTGACAAAACATGATTGTCTGAAGAAAGGTCTCCTTGCAGTCAAGATACCAAGGGGTACAAGGGGTGCACATTTCTTTCATAAAATTAACCCCTTGACTCCTGGGGGTTTCCCATAGACGAGTAAAATCATCTGGCATTAGACAGAGTAAAATACTAAGTATGGCCGGTTTCGGCCGGTTTAGGGGTAAATGGGTTAACAGAATCATCTGCTTGTAGAAAACCTCTCTGTCTATCTAGACTCTGACATCACCTCATTCTTGTGGGCCATTAAAGACAAAAATGACTTAATATCAGCAAAAAGTAATTTTGAAATTGCCTCTGGAATTTTCTCATTCATATTGTCTGCAGGTTGTAAGATCAGCTACTAGTGCTTTATTTTATATCATTAAGATTTTGTGGTCGGCAGTTCAGAAAAGAAACTGTAAATCATTTTTAGAGACAGCATGTTTGAAGAAAATTTCTTTCATTTTTTTTTTTTTTCAGAGGTAGATTATTTGAAAAGCAAGTTGCCTTTAGTGAAGTATGATGCTCCGAGGACTATTTTGCATAAATATGGTGATGGAGGAGTTGCCATCATAGATCAGTGGATTTGCGCTCATGCTAAACACTTTGTTGGGACATGTGAATCAACATTCTCTTTCCGTATTCATGAAGAAAGGGACATATTAGGCTTCCATGGTGACCACACTTTCAACTGCTTATGTGGTGATAAGGAGCTTGGAAAATGTGAACAACCATCAAAATGGAGAATTGTGTATTAATTCACAAAATTAATAATTTAGATTATTGTTAAATATGCATTATTGCTTCCTTTACATAGCAAATTGTTTCTCAAGTTTTTAAATAGGAAAATGGATTTATGCAGTGGGAAGGTCAAAATTATTTATTTTAGTTCTAACTTGTATTGGAAGTTGTTTGCAGATCTGCAATAAATGAGATATTTTTTACTGCCATGGTGTTTCTTAATAAATTAATTTACTGAAATGTCAATTGCATTTCTTAATCCATTGACACCTGGGTATGAGACTAACTGCATTTTTCATGATTCTGCAGAATTCATCCTCAAGTGCCAATGGCCAAAACTGCTGTTTTGGCTTCCATCAATCAAACTTCTGCAGCCAACCACAGATGACAAAATCAATTAATGCATGACTAGCCCACCAATTAGCATCTTTGGTTCCCATGGTACATTCATACATTCAAACTCAACACCGATGGAAAGCCATGGTCTTTACTGAAGAATTTCTAAAAACATATCATAATGGTGTTCGAGCTGTGAACTAAACAAAAACTCCAATAATTGGATTCACTTTCCGGAGGCGGAGTCATTCTTCCCAGCTATGTTCGGAAATTTGATTGATGGAAGCCAAAACGTAACCTGTGCACGCAGACATTTTTCAGGCGGTCATTTATCTCCCCCGGAAATATGTCTGCGTTTGCAGGCTAGCCAAAATACATGTCCTCTTTTACGGTCAAAACAGCTCAAGCATTCCTCTGACGACTGGGTTAATGAGTTCATTATTGCAAATTTGATTTCAGGAATCATTTCAATAATCTGGCTGTCGGATGAATGATGAAAAATTGAAATAAAGCCTCAGTTCAAAACTCGAATTTCGATTGGATTATTGCTCGCCTTCCAGTGCCAGGCCAGCGTGAGAATTTGACAAGTGCACTAATTTGCATAATCTGCCAAAGTCATAAGAAGCGTGATTTGCCTTTCTTTTTAAATTCATTTCTCTGTCCAATCTTTGGAATTCGAAAACGTAGTGTCTCAAGTTTGAGGTTACTGGTAAGATTACAGAAAGGTAATGTTGCTAGAGTGAAATGGCTGTTGTTTGACATATTATGACACATTATGCAAATCATAAACCTAGCAATAAACCAACCAAATTTCGAGTTTTGATCTGAGGCGTGATTTGAATTTTGCTTTATTCATCTGACGAACAAATTATTGAAATGATTACTGAAATAAAATTTGCAATAGTGAACTCATTACTACCATTAGTACTCAGTAATACCATTAGGAAAAAGGTGTCTTAGGTCATTATTGATTACCAAAGTGTTCCTGTAAAGTTGATCTGTGTTATAGATTTCTTTGATTTCAAACCTATGTTAACTAAACACTAAACCCAAGTTTTAAGTCTAGATTCCAAATAGATGCCAGTTTATTTTCACTGGAATTTTGTTATTTAATGGTCCACCATTTAATCTTGAGAGAGCTGGATCGAGGAGAAAATGATGTCAAAGACTCACTAGATTAAGAATGCAGTGCATGTTTACATGCCTGAATTAAGTTTCAAGCTTTAAGACTTTTAAAGTTGTATTTTGCATACATTACAAACTGAATTCAAGCTAGTGGGTAAATGATGTCACGTAGATCCGACCCTCTGAGGTCCAATTGGTCAGTTTTGAAAGTGAGTAATGGCAGACTGTGGAATCCAAAACTACATTCAAAGTAAACGGCCTTCTGCTCAAGAAAAACAGGAAGTGATTTTTTGATCATAGTAACAATGTAAGTGCTGCAACTCTTTAAGCTAACAGCATCCAAAAACTATGTCCCCGTTTAAGCTAACAGCATCCAAAAACTATGTCCCCGTTTAACCCTTTCAGGCCCGATAGTGCCAAATGGCACTTATAGATTTTACTCTGTCTAACGCCAGACGATTTTACTCTGTCTAACGCCAGACGATTTTACTCGTCAATGGGGAACCCCTCGGGCCTGAAAGGGTTAAGAATCCCGACTGGCTAGAGGTATACCAGTAGGCTATTTTACAAGAACAGCCAAGGAGGCAAATCAGGGGGTACCCAGGAAAACTCCATTAATTTTAGTAGTTAGAAAAACTTGAACCAGGCCCTGTTGTTCAAAAGGTGGATAACGCTATTCTATGGATAAATAATTATTCGATGGATAAATCAATTATTGGTTTTGCTAGTGTTTTTCAGCTGGATGGCGATTTATCCAGTGGCTAGCGTTGTCCACCTTTTGAACAACCAAGGCCATCAGGAAGATAGTAAACTAGTTGCTTCAACGGGCGAAATGACAACTAAAAAATCAGAGTGCAAGTTGTACCGAGGAAATCGTTACAGGTAAAAATACAAAGCATGCAATTACAAATAACTTTTAAAAATGCTATTGGCAACCATGTTTTAATATTTGTACTGATGTATTTGTATTTTTACACCGTAACTATTTGTTCAGTCCAACAAGCACTCTGTGTGCTATATTTTTTTTCATCTCGTAGTTTAAATGAAGTTTTTATTTATTTATTCATATTATTTATTTGAGTCCTATGCAGGACTCTGTCTAGGAACCTAATGTTTCAGTTGTCCTTTTGCCCATTGAAGCAACCAGTTTACTATCTTTCATACAGGCATGTTACACCTATACTATCTAAAGTTGCACTCCAAAATTTATTTTCAAGTCTTCCCCCTCCCCCAACTCCAACCACTTGACTTAAAGCTCTGAAGTGAAGTACTTATTTCGCTGGAAATATGGTCCAAGTTTTGGCAAAGTTCCTTTAACAACATCAGTATAATTTTGCCCAGAAAAAGGGCAATATGTGATTAGATCCAAGAAAATTGCAAGTTAAAGCAAAGTCTCTTTTCATCCTATTGCAGAACTATCAGTGGAAAGGAGATTCTTCTGACAAAAAACCTTTAACATCATGTTATACTGAGACTGATTGGTGTTAAACATTCATTGCAAATTAAGTACTATGCTTTGCTCCTCTCTTCCCATTCCCACTTATCACATAATTTATGTAGCAGAGATTTCAAACCCATCAGGTCTTTTGAGGGGGAGATATTTCCTTTGAATTAACCTCCCCAAATTATCAACTTCGTCATTTTTTTTGTGGACATCCTTAATTGCATGACTAATAAAATTAATGTTACAGTCAAGCTATCCCAGGGGGAAAACTCATCGTCTAGCTTAGGGGTGTAAATTTCGGATTTTGGTCTCACTTAGGGTGTTCCGGGCAAAACGCAATCATATATAGCCGTGAAGGTCTCCTCTAGGGTTGCACGTGAAGAAATGTAAAATTGTACATTTACACTTTTGTATTTCTTCACGTAGGTGAAAGTATTAGATGATAATGTCTTTGCCATCTTTAAAAGTCACTGTATTTGTTACATATCCGTGTTTTAATATGGTCTCCTTTAGGGGTCAAAAAAAGCCTAAGCCATGCCAGATTGGTCTCCTCTAGGGGTTTAATTTAAAATTTCCAACGACCATCCCCCCCTTTTTATATGGGAGTCCCCCCCCAAACCAGGCAAGCTATGCCACATGTGACTAGTATCGACAAGACTGAAATGAACATTCGAATTCTTCTTTGGAACTTTCGAGATTTGAATGGAATTTTGAAAATTTTTCTCAAAGTTGCTGCAAAAGATGCACAATAACTAAACAATAGTTCATCAAATGCTTAAAATAGTTTCCACTTTTCAAACACCATTAATTTTATTTTACAAAATGAAAAGTTCATAGCTAAATATCTTTTATACATCAAGGAAAAATCCACGGGAATTCAGAATTCTTGAGAGCAAAGTTCAGAATTGGCCTGCAGATTTGAATACTCAGTTCAAATTTCAAAACAGCTGGTCAGGACATGGCTTGTATAACCAACTTTAATCACATACAGGATGAGTGGAAGACCCCTGTGCAGCAGAAATGGTCAGATGTGTTTAAGCAAGCGATCATTTATTACATCCCAGGGAAGGGGGGGGGGGGGGGTGATTTTCAGAAAAGACTTGTGTATCTAAACTTTAACCCTCAAAATAATTTCATAGTGAAATTGAACCCCCACCCAATCCTGAATCTTAAAATCTCGAACCCTGTCACTTTTTTTACCATTTCAAAACTGACCCCCAAAATTAAGCCTCTTTAAAAATTGTAACCCCCCCCCCCCCCTCCTTCTCCTCCCGAGCCACCGCCCCGCCCCCAGGGGCGTAATAATCGATCGCTCCCTAAATGCCTCGGAAAAAACCAATTTTTTTGGCTGCAAACGTTCTGAAAGGTGTTTGATCTTTGGGAGAACTCTGGAATAAAATCGTACCTTTGAGCAAGGCGAGATTCGGGTAGGGTCGATTCAGCAAACTGTGTGAAAGCATGTCGATCACCTCTCCGTACATTACCCTCTCCTCCCATTTCAGAGAAAAGCCGCTTGAGGAGAATAATTATTACCCATATATGGATTGTTATAAGGAGGCCAGGCTGCTAAGTTACGCGAGAAAGCCAAGTTGACAGATTTTTATGCGCTACAGTGGAGGGGAAGACCCCACTTGCAGGAAAAAATATTTTTCCTTTTAGGCAAATATCTGCGAATTGATTTTGAGTTATCGAAATGATTTTAATAACGGGATTCACTAGTGGAAGAGGTCGGGACAACGGGAGGAAGAAAAATTATCTGGCTTTCCTACTCTATGATGAAGGACTGGGGCCGGCGAGACATAACAGGTCTGTTATTTTCTGTTATGGAAGAAACTGATTTCTTGCTGTGTTAAGGCGGTATGCTTTGGGGAGATTATAATTCGTTTAAAGTAAAGTAAGAAAAATAATTTTTTAGTGATTTCGTTCTAAGAAAGGTAAAGTGCAAAATTATCGGACAATCTCAAAATACTTTTATGAGAAAGTCACAACATCTTTATCATTACTTCCCGTTAACGTTGGATCGAAGTTAAGTGTGCAACTTGCGCCGTTTCGTTTAATTTCAAAGCCGTGTTTGCGCAAGACATCACTTGCCTTTATAGTGATGGAATAATCCGTTTTGTATATTATTTTTGGTAAATGAAGATGTTTTGCTTGGAAGTCGTTGACTTGGTCAAAGACGAATTTTTTAGGGGGTGGCTACGTGTTTGGAAGAGAGTGTCAAAAGATTTTTACTGGGGTGGGGTGGGGAATAATTTCGCAACTTAGCCAGCAAAGAGCTTGTATACAAAGCAACTTTCTAGCGCTTCATAAAAAAAGTTGGCCTTTTACTAATTCTCTTCAAAAGAAATCTTATGTGGTTAGCAGATCCCTGTTGAAAAAGCAGAGATGTTATAAAAAAATAACAATTATCTTTCAATGATACTATCTTTCACTGCTTGAATCACTTCAGGACGAGCACCTAAGGAAAAAGAAAAAGCTGTGCAAAAATAGAAACCTTTTGTGCATTCATTCTTGGGCCAGCAGGTACAAAACACAGGTCAAAAGTGACAGGTGATTCACTTCCCAATGCAGAAAGAATCCTAAACATTCATTAAATCTAATCTTAGGCCGAAGTAGGCCTAAACAAAAGTTTTTAGGCCTAATATTAGCATTGGTAAACGGTTAGGATTGTTTCTGTATTGGTAAAACAATGACCTGTCACCTGTGATTTGTACCTGCCCTTCTTGGGCTCTTGTTTGTTGTGGTGAAAACCATTCAAAGGTTTTATCCTGAGGACATGTTTTGGTACAATACTCTGTTACCCTCAACACATTTTGATAAATTCTATCGAATCTTATCAGAATAATTTTTCTTGGTCTGGCCAAAGCAATTTTGTTCTAAATGAAAAGGCTTGAGAACACGGCCTTATTAACTGTTGTACAATCAACCGAAGAAAACCGAAGTACGAAGTTTTGTCATTTTGGAAGCTCTTGCTGTCACTTCCGGTTTCCAAATGGAACAACATTTTCTGAAAAAAGAAACTCAGTTTCACGCCACAGCCGAAATAATTTTGATCTTTAGCCCCAGTTCAGCCGAGATTCAAACAATTTCTTAAATGCTTTGAAATGGATAATACAGTTGTAACGATCAACTCTTATTTGAAGCTGTACATTGTACAATAAGTCACTGTTTTCACTCGTGTGAGAACAACTTTGTTATTTTTCACTCTTTTCTCCCCAAATTTATACAGCAATTGGTTTTCAAACCCGAAGATAGACATTTCACTTTTAGTGTTAAAATTTTCTTTTTAATTTCCTTGTCGTGCACTTCTTTGACTATTCTCGGTCGTCGCTTTAATTTATCTTCTGTGCGAACGCAAAATTCTCACGATATGCAATATAGATCCCTTACTTACATATTATCTTAATGATCATTGATTTTGCGAAGAATAAGCTTTGCTTGCGTCCGTTTTTTTCAGATTTCTCGAGGGGAAAATCTTCGCTTCGTGGACGGTATTTCTCGCAAAGGAGGTGTGCTCGTATAAAGTACAGGAAATCTCACACTTTTCGACCCTCTGATGGAAAAATCAATTCTCCTCATTCGCCTTTGTCTGCTGATGATGCTTTTTAGTCTCTCCTCCAATCACGCAATACCTGTGGGAGGGTGGTTGGAGTATTGATGCAGTCGCCTAGAGCGTATGATATTTGCACGAGGCCTTCGCTGATACAAGAACCTTGTAGTAGATTCAACGCCGCCATTTTGGTTAGCGGGAAAAGAATTTCAACTCGCGTTAAGGGTGGCCTATTTGGGATTGAAACTGCCTGAAGTATCATTCCGAAGGTTTGAATTGTACTCATCTTCAATCTGTCTGGTACTGGCTTTGTGTTGACGGTAAAATTTGGCGGTAAAATCAAGACAAAAATTCGGCGTTTTTGCATATATCAAGTTTGGTGTGTTCTTTTGCGAGATTAGAACACGCACTACCAAGACGTGGCGGTCACGTGCTCGGCGCGCTAAAAAACGTTTTCACTACTCCCCCTGAATGAACATCAAAAAGTTTGAATTTTGGAGTGTTTTATCCTTTGAGTTTTATTTTTTCGATTTATTTTCCTGTTGTAAGCAGTTGCGAAAATGCTTTCAACGGGGCCTCGTTGCCATCGGCAGTCATTGTGAAGTGAAGTATGGTAGATGGCTCAAATGGCTCCCGCTCTGACCGAGGCGAGCGCGTCTCCGGAGTCCTCGAGAAAACATTCTTTGGATCGTCACTGTTCGTCAATTGTACAAGAGGATCTTAAGCAAGAAACTGCTGGTCTTACTTTGGGTTTGAAGCTGATTTCTCATAACGGGCTCGTACGATTGATCAGTGACAATAACATTGCAGACATTACAAATACTATCAAGCCTTCGGAGCAGAACACACCCATTGTTTCCCGACTCAACGAAGAAATTAAAGGCAAAACTGAGATGCCAAACGGACATTGTGATGATAAAGTGGAAACAAATTCTGCGAACATGTCAAGCCACTCTTCTAAAGAAGAAATGCGCAGCTCAGGCCTTGATCTTTCTCGAACAACATGTGCTTCAACGGCGAAGACTTCGGCTGGTACATGTAACACTGTTTGCGAAAAGGAAGAAAGGGGTAGAGTTTCGCTGCACCCAGTAGCAAATTTGGAATCCAGAAATTCTTTGATTTCTCAAAAAACTTCGCTGGCTCATCGACGACATACAAAGCTCGAAGGAAGGGCCAGAAAAATTGAAACGCGCCTTCGCAAACTACAAGCGCGGCAACTAGGTGACCATGTGCTTCAACAATTAGAAAGTTTGGCAGAAAAGCCTAGGTTAAGTCTCGATTCCTTGGAATCATATGTCGAAGCAGGAGACATTTCAGGGATCGGAATTCTTCCCGAAAATAAAAGGCTTTCAAATACTTCCGCGGAACTTACGGCCGATCGAGTTGACATTAAGCTAGCGATGCCTGGAAATCATGCAAGCCGGGTGAAAAACAACAACGCAACGACTGTCGATAGTGTAATAAAGGAATTAGAGAGTATATCTGCTGAATCACTGAACATTGTGGAAGGGAATCTTTTGGGTGAATTTAAAGATTTTGGTAAACAGTCAGATGCTGTAAATTCAGTGGAAAGCTGGAGTTCACAATTCGAGTTTTTGGAAAGCATTCATGACTCTGACGCCACGGAAGGAAGCTCTGGTGAAGAAAGCGAAGATGAATTTATAGAACCAAGGAAAACGAAACTTCGCAGCAAAAGGTGAGAAAAGCCATCGTTTTTCAATTTTATGGTCAGTTTGTTTGGAGGTGAAACACACTTCTTTCGACTTTTCTCGTTCGTTAACGTGATAAATTTTGCGAGCTGTAAATTTCATTTTCCTCATCTCCCACGAAATGCGTTGATTTCCCAATTCATTTTAGCATCGCAAGTGGTATTTATATTTCAGCAATGTTCAGTGGCCGTTCCAGATTCAAGTTAAGTTCGCATATTTTTGGTGCGACCGAGTTCGATTGTTGTTGTAAATTTGTTTGAGATACAAGTGACTTTTTTAAATTTCCCTCGCGAGTTATGTGTAACACCAGAGGCAGAGCCCGAACAAATGCGATCGATTTGAAGCGGGAAATAGTAAACTTATCAGTTGTTTTCAAATTCGCTCTCCTTTTCGAAATGTAAACCCCGAAGTTATTCACCACAGACTTGCAGAGTGGCCATTACAAGGCAACCACTGAAATTGTATTTTTTGCTTTGATGTGGATTGGTTTTTATCACGTTGAACGATAATAATGTAGCATTTTCAACTTTGTGTTTTACGGGAATTGTGGCACTTCTGACATCCGAATTGTTTTGGCCCATGGAGCAAGTGTTGTTCTAGAAAATAGGGTCCAATAGTGCTCTTTAAAAGTGGTGCCAGAGTCTATTTTTTGCGTTTATTTTGTTTATACCCACTCCTTTCCAGCATTAAAGTTATTTGCATACATGTCATTGAAACTATGAAAGGAAAATTTATTTTTTTAGAATGTAGTTTTCATGTCGGATCCTACCGATGTGTAGGGTTTTAATTTTGTCAGTTGTTTCGGAGAAAATCAGTTCTGTCATCTTCGTCTTTTGGAAAGATGTAAAAACTACTGTCTTGTACTTGGTTTAAATATAATTTACACCACGGGGGCTTCTTTTTCTTGTACCTGGTAAATATTTGAAATATTGGTTTCTGCAACAAAAAATAAATAATATATGTTCTTCAGTTTTTATGCCCAGCCTGGAACTCTTTTTTAACCTAAAATGTTTGCTACATGTTAGCTTAAAAGAGTTAAAAGTTAGAAGTTGCTAAAAGTATATACATTTCCTGTAACATTTTTCCTTGAAGAGAAGATCTGTCTTCCCTAAACATGGAAGTTTAAGTGTGCTATTAAATTGCAAGTGTTAAAAATAAAGGTCTCTCATTTTTTGGGTAACATGCACTACATAATGTTCTTCCCCCTAATATTACAATCCCCTTGGTGTGTTCATAGCTGTAGTCTTTTCTCTAAATATGTAGCTATGCTGTTTCACGCTTGATTGTAAGCTGCATAACATTTTAATTTGAATGATATGAGTATATTGTGCCGGAATTGGTTCTAGCTTCAAGAAGTTTTATTTTATGTCTTACTTCAGAACCTCAAGACTTGTGAGGAAGTTTTTTTTTTTAACTTTGAGCTTAAAATGGAACAATCTCTCTGAACTGAAAAGGTTAAGAGTAATAATTGTAGGTCTTAAGACAGTAATGTTGAGTTCTTTTTCTAATTTTGGTGGACAATCTGTGACAATATTGGCTGGTAAGCACAATAATCTTGCTAGTTTTTTTAATTAAATTAGTGATCCGAGCCTTGTGTGGTCGTTATCTTATTCTGTAAGTTCAAGTTTTATTAAAGCCTAAAATAATATTGATTAACTCATAATTTTGTTTCATTTTGTCAGAGCTAAAAACTTGAAGAGACAGTGCCACTTGGAAGAAGGAGTCATAGCTTCCCATTGGTCCTGGCTGCAGTCTCAGATCATAAATGTGGAGCGGCAGATTAGACGATATGATGACCTTTACAAGGGTGGACGATTGAGAAAAGGATCTGTTAAACTACAGGCTTGTACTTCAGATGTTGTTTTGACAAAAAGTGCCAATGATATTGAAGGGAATGGAATTTTAAAGGGACTGAAAAGCAGTGTGGTATCAGTCTCATCTGTAGACATGGCAAAATCGTTGCATTTATCTGAAAATGGTAAGAAAGATCCAGGAAAGGAACCAGATAATCATGTGTTGAATGGGGTGAAACGAAGTCTCCTTGACAGTTCATTGTTAAATGATGAGGATGTGCCAATCAAACGTTATCGAGCAGTGGTTAACTCAAATGATTCTACTGACAACAAGTTTTGTCCTCCTCTACCATCTTCCTCAAGTGATGTTTTCCCACAGTGTGCAAGAACAAGAGGAGTGTATGCAATCAGGAAGCGACGCTTGGTGCAGTTATCTCAGATGAGGAACACCAAGTTTAAACCTTTATCTCTGTTCTGTTGCTGTGCTATGCCTACAACACCTTGTTTGATTTGTTCAAAGTTATCAAGGACGTTACCAGTCGTTAGCCCTAATCAAACAATGGCAGAGAAGGTTGCATTACTTGATGCCTCATTTCACCCTGTTCTCTCTTTCTGCACAGGTAAACAAATAATTTGGTGCCGCTTATGTGGCTGTTGATGGCATTTTCAGTTACTGTAACCCTAATTATGTAACATGAGAATTCCCTTTCAGTAAATGTAAGACTTTTGTCAGACTTGTTGTCCAATCAACGAAAGTGTGGTATTGGCAATTTTAATGTGCAAGCTGGTTTCTTCTGTCAGTTTTAGTTGCTTTAAGGTAATTTTTTTTTCCAAGTAGACATCCCTCTCCAGTTGCACTTTGGAGCATTATTGAAGAGGGGTGGCTTTGAGAAAAGAACTAAACCACAGGTGATGAGGAACCCACAGATCGTGGAAAAGAAGTAAGTCGTTGACAATGTTATTTAAGTATTTAAAAATATATATTTTGATTGTGATTGGTCACATTCTGGCTAGCTGCATTTAATTAAAAGGACACCGAGCAAATTATTGCTATTGTGGCTTTTAGCATTAGTTTACACTGATGAAGCAGCTATTTTGACAATTGGTGGAGAATAAATGTGATTACATCATCATTTTCTGAAAACAACTAAGTTGTAGAAAAATTTTGGTTCATTTGATGTTGCTGAACATATGTTGTCAATAAAATGGGCTAAGGCCAGCACAAGGCATTTTCTAGAGTGCCTTGTTAAGATAGGTGAAAGAATTAAAATGTAAGCAGTGTTATTGATTAACTGAAGTGTAAATAGCGACAGTCATAGCTTAAAATAGCACTGCTTATTGTTGTGATCTCTGTGGAATGTTGTCAACCATAACATGTTAATTAGTGGCAGAGTTTGAGGATATATTTTTAGGTAAATTCAGTAATGATTGCTATGTTAATTTTGAATTAACATGCGATTTTGTACTAAATGTTGTAAGGGATATACGTCACTGGGTCGTAAAGAGAAGCAATAAATTACTTCTGCTTCATTCAACCCTAATTCATCTCAAGTTGACCAAGCATTTGAAACTATCCCTATTTTCTATCTTCAAAAACAACTCTTTTCCCTTTAGCTATGGACCAAGAATCAAACAAGAAAGAATCTAAAGTATCATTGTTCATGGGTACTGCTTTGTTTTGTTTTGGGTTTTTTTTCCACATTTAAATGCCAGAAGATGGATGTACCCATCAACAGCAAAGTCTTAATATTTACGAGATATTTTTATCATCAACCTGGGCTTTCAAAGATGACAATATGTTATCCAGTGTACAACCTGCCATGTGATAGTTTTGGGTCTGTCATCAGAAACCTCCTTCATCTGGTTGCTTTTGGATCTTCTGACTGCTATTGCTTTGAAATGCAATAGCCTAGAATAGCTTAGAGTTTTAAAGTGATCACAAAGTTAAGAGCACTGTTCTTTCACCAATGTTTTCTAGAGTTCTAATCTTGGACTTGGTGTCATAGTGTGATATGTGGGTTGAGATTCTTAGTTCTAAAATCTGCTCTGAGTGTAATTTTTCAGTGTGTGCGTGGAACTTGTCATCCTACGTAAATTCTGTGCATAGCTCAAAACTGTGTAATGTTAATTGTGCAGACCTGGAATGTTTAGTTGTTTACTGGATTTCTATTTAAAAGTGACGACACATTTGAAATTAAAGACATGATTCGGTCGTGCAACGACCATCTTCAGTTGAAAGTAGAATTAATTTGAAGTTACATTTGAATTTATAATGTAACTTCAAATTAATTCTACTTTCAACTGAAGATGGTCGTTGCACGACCGAAACATGTCTTTAATTTCAAATGTGTCGTCACTTTTATAAAAATTGTTGTTAGTCTGCTTCTTTCCATTTCTATTTAAACAATAGAGTGTTTCTGTCAAGGAACTATCGGCTGATAGTTGCTCCACGGAAATTTGATGTTCTTAAAACAAATATGCTAGTTTTAAGAACATCAAATTTCTAAGGGGCAACCATCAGACCGATAGTTCCGAGACATAAACACTCTATTGTCTTTATTGTTCACTACTAAATTTTCTTCCGCGCGCCAGCTCAAAAATCATGTTGAATTATTTTCAACTTTGTTAGACGAAAGCCGTGTCAGCCAATGTAAAATTTGAAAAAGAAAACAAACAAAAACCCTCTTAATACAATTTCGATTGTTTATTTTCCATAAGGCCGCTTGTTTACAGAGGTATTTTCAGCGGACGACTACTATCCATCCGGGTATTTTCCTCGGACGGGCACTGTGGGCTGACAGTGTCTCTCCGCGGACGAACACTATCACGTCACGTAATCAATTTAAACCAATAAGAATCGGAGAAAATTTAGTGGTGAACTATAATGGAAAATGGTGTTGAGCTGAAAGTTAAGAGGAGCATTCTAGAAGTTTGTATTTGTCAATTCTGATTTTAGTCTGAGTCCTATATAGTTCTGTTGTAAGTTGATAGTTTATGCCTGACTGCTTGATTTAGGGCATTTAAGGTACCTGTATGCAAATGCATACTGTGATTTGTGCCTTACATGTGACAAGAACTGAACTGGTTCTTGTTTTTTCTGTTTGGAAATGTATGAGAACCTTATTTGAAAGATAATAATATGGTTTGGATTTCTTCTAGTGGTTATTGTTATCCACCCTCTAGAAACTTGTAAGATTTGCAGCTTCACAATGTGGCATAGGAGTGAAAATGGCATTGACATGAACATTCCCTTTCTTTTGAATATTGTGTTTCTTAACTTTGGATGTGGATTTACACATACCCCAGCTCTGTTTCCACTTGTCGGAAATAAGTTGCCAAAGCCTTCCATGCATGGAAACAATACAGTATTTGAATATCTGATGAAAGATGAAGGCAGAGGTGGATGATTCTATCGAGGTAGATTCTTAGACAGACCCAGACAACATTAATAATAATTTGGGTAGAAGATGTAGGCTGGTTGACCCATGTTTATAAACTCTCTTGAGTATGAAAAAGACTAAGACTAAGCTAAGGACACAATATCTAAAGGTGGAAGGAACAGCAAGTGCTTTGTCTCTGATGTTTTCGTTGATCTCTTTATATTCATTATTTGTCAGGAAACCACCTGTGGTCACCAAGACAGGGAAAAGACGTGTACAGCTTGCCAAGGGAGCAGCTGCCTCCCTTTTGTCCTCTGCCAGTAAGTTGTTACATTTGGCCCAGGTCAAGCATACTACTAAAATTTATTAATACATAAGTTATGTGCATTTGAAAATTTAACGGGTAATTCGTTCTAAAAGATAACCTTCACAAATGAAGCTGTATTCTGTTTCAAGGATCTTAAGTATCTGTAAGAATAAAACATGAATTTCCAGCAGTAGTTTTGAACCAGAGTGCAAACTTGATGCAACATGGCTTTTTTAATTAAATTTTGTCTGTTTGAATTTGATATCTACACAAAAATTGCCCTCTAAAATATTTCACAGTCAAACCCCCCAAAATTTGAAGTAAAAATGACTGTGAACAAATTGTGCTTTGTCTGACTGTCTGTGTTTTTTGAAAAAAAAATGTTCTAAGAAATTCAATTTTTTTTAATGTTGATGAAATGAAGAATTAAATGAAGATGTTGGAGTGGAAATTCAAAGGTGGTGAAAAAGCCACCATAATTTTCAATCATTAATTGTTCAAGGAACACACATGGTTATGATAAAAACCAAGGCATGTTTTGCCATCTCTGCTGCTTGGGAAGAAGAAAAACCCTTTTGAAGAGAGAAAGCTTCATCAAATTTTGAGGAAGCTGCTGGCCAGGCCTCATATGGAAGAAATCCCTAAGTTAATCAAGTTTGCTGCCATTCCTTTGATTCTTAACCACCAGTTCTGCAAAATGTAAAGATATTTCATTGTGTAAAACTGAGCAGACTTGCCTCAAGAATGTCATTATGACCATTGACCAATGCAACTGAAAGTTGAGCCTTGGCAACCAGAATTTTCAGGCTAGTCGCCACTTGACAATTGATCATGAAGTCAATTAATTTATTTTTAAATTTAAAACAAATTCATGTGCTTGTCTAGCTCAAAAGAGAAAGAATAATTACAATAAAACTACCCACTTGCATGATACTTGTCTTCCACACAATGTAATCAAACAACAACAGCCACCATATTTTTCGATGATATTATGCCCCATACATAATTACTTAACCTACCAACAAGATGAACAAACACATGCTTCGATATTTTTGCAAATGAATAATATAATTTTCTTTGATTGAAATGTCTGCTGGTGAGCTTCACAAGTTTGTGAGCTTTTGCGATCAGCGGATAAAGAACAAGCGAGCAAAGGAATTTATTCAAAGTATATCATGGGCATCCGAATCGGAAGCAGTTAATTTAGCAAGGTTGAGGAAAGATAGTCTGCTTGAAATCTGGGTACAACATTGATACCTGGGCTGGTCTTTCATGTACATTTATGGGATCCAAAATCTTTAATGTCCGCAAAAATAAAGAACAAAGAAAACGTAACAATGCCCAATTACCAGGGCTTAATTGAAATAACAATGGTTCTTTTTGTCCTCTGCGAACTTAGTCGGGTAAATTCATGTCTACCCAGTACGACACCTGAGACTGCGATATTTAGTGAAGGGCGGCGTTGCGTAGACTGTTAACATAATGAGCAACTTGAGAAATTATTCTTTTTCATCAGCATGGGTGATTATTATACAGCAAGAGACAACTGAGAACATTCAGGAATAGCTAAGTCTTTCATTAGCAGAGATGTATCCAGAGTGCGTCATTGCGTCCTGGGACGCACTCATTTTCCTTTTGGATGCATAGATTATTGAACAAAGGGTCCAATTGGACGCAGAAAAAAAATCGAATGTTTATGCAAATTACGAACGCTGGGAAAAACATGCGAACGCGTATTTCACAAGGAAATTGAACATTCCCATTTCTCACAACGGAAAAATGATAGAGTTCCTATCGGATTTTTGTAGTCGAATACTTTCATTTTTTCAACCATTATGTCCAGCTTCAGGAGTTCAGTTTTGAATTCACACGTGTTGCGTGACATGATCTGAGCTGTTTGTTAGGCGAGACAATTGGCGACGTTTTCGATCTTCCGCCAGTGATAATAAAACATTTCAGTCGAAGTTCAGTTTGTTGCGTGCTATCCAAGTGATTTTCAAGCATTAGTTCGCTTATCGTGAGCGAAATGACAGAGAATCCAACTGCAAAGTATGTTAAATTCTTGTTTTGTGCGACCCTGTTGATATTAATTCCGGGTGCGCACGTGTCATCGTCTTGGTTCTTGTTTTGCACGTAACTTGTCTGTTAGTGTTAAAAATTAACATGTTGAACGTGAAACTTGAATGTATTCAATCGCTTGATTATTAGCATTGGCCATGGTGAAGTCACGGCCGCACAGGCCGACGATGAACTGTGTATCAATCGCTTACATTTGTTTACTCTTTTGTTCCTAAATTACACCTTAAGTGTTGTTAAAATAAATGATGCTCTTTTACGGAAAATTGAGATTCAGTTCTTTTTTTTTTGCTGTGGAGATCTAGATAATTTATCAACTGAAGCGAACAGTTCCTACAGCATACAGATTCCTCAAGACGTTTTCAGATGTGATCGATGGAGCTTTGACAGCCCATACATTTTGATTGATGAATCAACAGGCACAGCAGTTTCAAAGAAATTGATCATTTTAAGTACATATTCGTTGGGAGGGATAAGACTTAATATTTGTGCAATTAGAATTCTGAAAGGGTACTGCAGCAGCAATTAAGAGGCAATAGATGGCATATTAATTCTTGAATATTAATTAGCTGGACCCCCAAAATTTTTCAAAAAGGGTTCCAGAGGACCTCCAAATTTGAAAACCTGGATACATCTCTGCATTAGCATTTCACCTTAGGAGAAAGACATTTTCTAGTAGCTTCTGTCCCATTCCATATCAATTACATGGTGTTGAAATTCTTTGGTGTATGCAATACCCATTGTCATTTGCATGCATCGCTGTTGTGCTTTTCATACAGTGTTGAAAAATGAGAGAAAAATGTATTTTTATGGTACCAGTTCTTTGTTCATATGATAATGAATATGACACATCCATTATCAGCCTTTCTAATTACTTAATGTACCACTGAGTATTATCGATTAAGTTGTGGTTTATTTGAGAGTGATAGTCCCTATCTCCTTCAGCTGTGAGGAAATAAATGATGGATTATTCAACGTGTCCTCTTGTATAGCAGGATTTGAAAAAAAATCAGCAGTCTAAACTTCTTCCCAATTGTGCGTCAATCTACATGAGGTATTGCGCCCGGTTACTAAGCTGTTGAACAATCGTGTTTTATTTGAAGAAACATAAATGCCTTTTAGAGCTTTCCCTCTTCAGAAAACGAAAATTGTCCAGTGTCTATTTCATATTTGTTCTTTTGAGTATCTTCAACATTTAGAGTTGGACAAATCCTTTTTCATTTGAAATGGAATTGCTTACATTCATTTTGAAGTCTTTTGTCCACTGCATTTGTTATGCCCAAGACCACATTATTATGTTAATTTTAGCTGGAACTTGGCTCTAGATCTTTGACCAATGTATAAGTCAAGGGCGATTTTTGGAGCTTCTTTTGAGGCCTTAAAAGGTAGACTTGTACACAGCTAGATACTGTACATTAATTTAAGCTCTTGAGCTGGCTTGACTGTAAATTACCCTAGCTCTAAAGTAACAAGGATGTGATTTAAGTATTGAAGCAGTTTGAGATCGGCTTATGTTAGGCAATAGCATTATGACTACAACCCAAGGAATCATATTGTAACATTATTCATTCAGATATATAGTTAAATTTGTTGATTCCTAAAGAAGCAAAAAAAAAAACCCGATGGAAACAAACAACATTTCAGTTTCATTGTCATGTCAATAAGTAGATGGATTAAAAAAAGGAACTGTCTGAAATAACTCCAAGAACATCCAGTTTAAGTGAAAGATAACTAACTTATGCAATCTCACACAAATAGTCTTGTTCCAATGGTTGTTTCAGATGTACTAAGATTGTTTGTTTGCTTTTTTTTTTTTCTTTAATTTTTTTTTCATTTTTGTGGTGGTGCACTGTAAATGCACTACACACTATGTTCCCGGGTTGTAAGAGTAAGTTTGTGGTGGCAGTAGGTCTGCAGTGCGTGCATAAACCATGAAAATAAACAGGTCTGTTGGAAGGGTGCTTGAGTTTCAACAAATGAGCCCCAAAATCGGCAAGGATTTGTGATAACAATGAATGATAAAGCAGCTTCTATTTCCAAAACAATGGAATTACCTGGTGATAAATAACCTCGTCTTGGAGAGTGAATTTTTGACTGGTCAACCTTAAGAGTTGGGCAATTGTGGTCTTCGTGTTGAATTTGCACATTTCTTGTCAAACTTTGAAACACTTGAAAGGAAAACTAGTAAAGACAAAAACCTGGTGTCTTGCCATCATTTTGATACTTAAGCTTTTGGTGAAAGAGCAGTTGTAAGGGAACTTGAAAATGATAACCATGTCAGCCTCAAAGCCAATGGTTCTCAATTCCCTTTTTACTAGTAAACTTGTCTTCTTAGCAGGCTATTTACCTAAGACATCTACCAAGGCACTATAATGACTTAAGGTTCCCAAAAAATATTGTGTACCATTAGAGCTACATGTTATGCAAAGGCAACTTGAATCTCCTGTAAAACAAAATGCAGCTCAGTTAACAGTTATGGAATAAAGTGCTGTGTTACTGCACTACCACACATTTCTTCTTTTTTTTTTTTTTTTTTTTCACTTTTATTGATAAGGATATTTTAGAGCATTGCCATAAATCACATTTCTGTCATAATTGCAGAACTTCATAATCAAAAGTTGGAGCGAAAACGTGGCTATTCAGTATCTGCTTCTTCAAAGAATGCCACAAGGACCACAGAAAGCAAGATAACACCATCTGATGGACCAAGGAAGAAACGGGCTGCAGCTATTAGTGCTGGTAAGGAACAAAGCTTTGCTGCTCAAGTAGTCGCTATACATTTCTCTTGGCACTAACATTAACTTGATTATTGCATGCTAATCTGAAATTACTAGGATGCCCTGCTGTTCTTGGGAAGATCATTACCATTGGCTTACTGAAGCTTTTTTTGCAATTTTACATTTTTGGAACCAGGATAAAGATGTTTTTGTGAAATTGGAACCAAAGGACTTGCCTCAACCCATTTAACTCCCAGGGGCTCTCCATTGACGAGTAAAATTCTAAGTCTGGCCGGTCCGGGCAGGCTTGGGTGTCACAGGGTCCAAAATTAACTTTTTTGTATGGGCACCAACTGGCAACTGGATAAAAATTTTCAGTCGCCAGATGGCAAATCGTGGTCACCAAAAATTTTTGCCTGAAAATGCACGTTTTGAACTTTTTTATTGAGACCAGAAAGCAACGACCTCTCAAACTCACTCTGATCCAACCACCGTCCACAACCTACCACGGCACTCTTCAAACCGCATGCCCCATGACATGTTTGCTGACTGTGACTTGAGCCCACTGTGTCCCACACATTCCTTTATTACAGTGATTCCGCTGTTGTTAAGTGAGCCCACACAACATAGAAGTATGATGTAAGGATTCGGTCGCTAAGTAACTGCTGTGCATGCTAAACACGGTAAATTTCGACCCATGGCAGAGATCTCTTCTCCGTACTCGTCAACCCAGCGAATGCAAAAGAAAAGAGACCTCTGTTAGCAGGGAAGCAACAAGAGCGCGGTCTTGTGTATGTGTCAAGCGTTATTTTTTGCTTTCGAAAGTGAACATTTAGGAGAATAAATGTACCCGACCTCTAACGTAACAAAGAAATCCATCTGCCCCTTTGTTGAAAAATTCAGCCACGGAAACACCAGTCACGTTCTGTTGCACACAAGCCGCCATGTTGTTACCGTGCTACATTCCTCACACCAGTCCCTCAAATCTCTTTACTGAGTCGCAGTTTTTCTGCCCGCAATACGTATTATATGAGAAACCACCACAAAAAAACGTGTTGGCTTACGACGTTATGGAGGTAGTTAACGGGAAAACTCATATCATTTTTCAAAAACATTGGCAGGATAAAAAGTAAGACACTTGTTGGCTAATGGCTCTGAACTTAATAGTAGGTTGCCCATTACTCAATTAATTTTTAGTTGCATTGGCAACCAGGGAGGCGCAATTTCGGACCCTGTGTCAAAGGGTTAACTGGAATTAGTATATCTGTCTTATTATTTTTTCCTAGATGCGCCAAGTATCCTAATAAATTCAGCAAAATGAATTCCATAGTGATGAATCCATTATTTTGGCACTAACAAACTGGTTATCATTAATTGTGTGGTGTTTTTTTTTATCTGTCCATCAGCTGCCCAGCTGCAGAAACGTGCCAGGAGTTTATCCTTGCCCACAGTTGTGTCTTCACCGTTAACTCCAACATCCACCCCTAGTCCCACCCCGTCCTTGGGGCAATCCATGCCAGCAAATCTGTCTTCCCTTTTAAAGAAAAAGAAAGGAAGTAGTGCATTTGACATCAACAACATTGTTATTCCATACTCAATGGCTTCGTCAACCAGAGTTGAGAAACTGCAGTATAAGGAAATCCCAACTCCCAGTTGGCGAGTCAATGAAGTTGGTGATGATGAGGCTGTTACAAAGGTTGAGGTGAGTGATGAACTTTTCTCTTCTCTTTTGTTCCTGTTCTTCTCCAATTTGCAACTTTTTTTTTAATTAGATGAAAGGGTGAAAAATGCTGAAAAGTGAAACTTGTACAAACAGCACTTTATACTGAAGGTTGAAGTTCATTTCATTGTTCTCTTGCAGGGAATGGTGAATAATATTTTTTGAATATGCAATGTGCTTTTTCAGAGCACTTCATTATATTGTTTGCGCTCACTAAGTACTCACAATTAGTCGGGGAATTTTATTTCCCTTTTCAATTGCCATTTTCTATGTTGCCAATTTAAACACACTTTACAACATGAAATTAGCCAGACAACAAGGAGAACTACCTTCGCTGATTTTTTTGTGCAGTGAGCAAGTTATGTGAGTTATAGCATACAGCCAAGGAGGTTTAACCCATTGACTGCTCAGGGGCCCTAGGACAGCCCCTTTGGTGGAGTAAAATCATCTGGCGTTAAACAGAGTCAAATTTGTCAAGTCTCACTCCCAGGAGAAAGTGGGTTAGAAACTTCTTATTCCAGATTTCATTGCAAAGAAGCATTTTGGACTCAATGAATGTTGATACAGCTTTGGTTTGTACACATTACCTGTAGCACTGAATTTCAATAGTGGCTGCCAGGAAATTTTGCCGTGGGAAAAGTAGGAGGTTCAAAATTAAAATTGTCTCAAGCTGAAGTAGGGAAAAAAGCATTTTCTGTATTTTCACCCTTTCTCACTGAAGCATTCTCGCACTTTTGATCTTTTGTCATTTGTCTTTATTGTGGCAAATTTTTTTGGCTGTGAATGTACAAAGAAATTGCAAGCTTCAGTTTTTTTTCTTTAACTCCTGTCTTCTTTTTTCTTTTTTTTTTTTACCTCCAGGTTGAAGAGCCAGAGGAAAAGGAAGATGAAGACACTTCTGAGGAGGGTTATGTCACTAGACATGGATTTTGTGAGGAGCAGGAACGAAAACGATTCTTAGGGCTGGTAAAAAAGAAAAGAAAGCGGACGACCAGGCAGAGCAGTGAAATAAGTAATCCTGACCCACCGTCTCCATTTTCATATGCAGACAGTCAGGGTGGAACACCACCAGGAACTCCTAACTGTAATACTCCATTGCCGACACCCACTGGAGTCTGCTTCCCGTCTTCACTGTCTGTATTACCAGTCTCTGCTTATGCTTCCAGCTCCATATTATCTCCATCTGTTACAAACTCGTCGACTTCTGGCACACTGCCCTTGGTGGATAAATTTCATCGATCATTATCAGACTCAAAGCTTCCTCAGCGCAGGTCTTCATCAACTGATAGACTGGAGAGACCTATGAATGATGAAGAGAGCTGGCCACCAGTACCTCCATGGCCAGAAAGAACATTTCCACTTTCAGATACTGATTTCAGTTCTCTCAGGCTTCCAACACCTCTGCCGACTCCAGCTTCATCAATGCCAGTATCACCATCAGCTTCATCGGTAGGTAGCCCAATGTGCAGCCCGTTGGCGAGCCCAGCATCGGATGCTGGCAGTGATAAGAATGAATGGACGGTTAAGCTTGTCACAGATCAGGGCCCTGGGTCAGGCAGTGATTCCGGAGGGCCACCACGAAAAGGAATTGTCTTGAAACTAGCAAAAAGATAGAGGTCGAAGTTAGTATTTAGTGTTCAGTTTGATGAAAGTTTTTCCCCAGCAAACTGATTTCAGTAGGTATCGTAAAAAGGAGTTGTGTAAAAAAAATGAATTCTTATGTATTTGATCTGTTAGTAATTTTGAGTGGGGCATGGTTATACTGTCTTTGCAATAGTTGCTATGACTGACCTTTCTACGAGGAAGGTTTCGTTTTTTCCCCTTGGAAGGATGTTGCCATAAAGCTCGAGCAAGTATAGATAGACATTCATGTATATACAGAAACAATAAAAAATGTTTCATCCTTTTTCTTCCCTTTCTTGACAAAGGCCTTGTGAAATATTGGTAAAGCCTATGGGGTCTTGCATAAGTTTTGGGTTCGAAAACAATAATAGACTGAGTAAAAAATTAAAAGTACTTCAAAAAAGCAAAAAAAAAAAAAGAAATGTCAACTTGTATTATGCATGGACATTGTACGTAAACATTCTTTCGTGAAGAGAGAATCTTTCACAAAACAAGATTGTAAATAACCTGCATTTCCGATAAATACCACTAACTTGTATTTTATGAGTTTTAAACATCGTGTACATTTGCATTGCTATAGATTTGTAGAGGTTTGGTTACAACAAAAATAACTTTGTGAATACATTGATTTCTATTACATATTTTGTCGTGTTTGTTGGCTACACGCACTTTCTTTCTCTCTTGGACGAGTGCTAATATGAAGGGGATAAAAATTATGCAAAGAGAAGCAACAAAAGTGAGGGGATCGGAGAGAGTATGATAGAATGGGAAAATCCAGCGACGAATAAGTGATAGCTTTCTTGTCTCCCCGCCAGCCCCTCCAAAGTATTATCATTGTCTTAAACATGCGTGCATTTGTGAGGCGGTCAACGGTTCATAGAAGTGTATTGTAAGTGGATTATATTAACTGGTGGAGAAAGAGTTCTTTGATTTGATTTGACGAGACAGTATTTAGGGGGGGAGGGGGGGGGGTTGGCAAAATTATATGGAAAGTCCTGCAAACATTACCCAACCCCCCTTTATAGCAATGGCAACAAACACATAACCCCCCTACTTTATCCAGCATTATCTCAACCCCCCGCCTCTCTCTCTCCCTCAAACATATGCAGCCACCCAACTAACTTATCTATGAAAGCAGAACAGCTCAGCCAGTTCATCCATTGATTGCATTCATAATGTTGTATTAGAATGCTTATATTTATTCAACGTTTTCAACTTCACAATCATTTTTATCCTGAGAAACAACAATTCGGTAGGGGCGTAGCGTAGTTTTCCGTTTATGTACACACCGGAAGGCGAAGTAAAACGAGCGCTTTTGGCGCGATCCTCTAAAACGCTAAACTATTCATTAACTTTGTTGCTTATTTGTCGACCTTTGAAACTACTGAGATGAGTGTATATTAGACAAGTGCATTATCCACAGTAAGTGTGGCTACAGAAAAAGTGCGAGACCTCTCTACGACGGGAATATTAAGTAAAATATTCCATTTTTTCGGATTTCGGCAAATTTTAACAGTTCCCATATTTGAGAGAACCTTTTCTCTTGGCCAGGAGAATGGATATAATAATATTTTATAATATGTTCATTCAGCCTTGGAGTCAGCAGAGTGAAGTAGGAAAGCCGACATAAATTTCAAACAACGTCCGTTAATTTTCAAAATAACGCAACCCCCTTCCCCCCCGCATGCGCAAATAATTTAAGCCCCCTTATCCATACTTGCTATCGTCGTATGCCAAGTGTATTATCTTTAACCAATTTCTCGAAAATCGATAGTTGTGATAAAATTTTGTCATAAACTATTAGGCACCGTTTGAGCCGCCCAAATGAGGAGAGTTCAAAGTCCCTGTAGAAAGTCACGCTGCAAGCACGGGGAGAGATGACAATGTTCGCCCTCTGGTCTGTTTTATAGTGAACTTGGAACTTTCATCGGCCAACCACTACTGGTGGAAGGTTTGCTTTCCAAAGTGCTTCTCAGTATTGTAACGTTACCAACCTATTTGAATTATTTAATGCATACCTTCCACCTTTCCTCAACTGTGTCATTGTCAAGGTCGGTTTAATTTTTTAAAGTAACTAGCAATTTCGCGCGCGTGCTCGAAGGGAGAAATTCGTAAGTTGCCTTCGTAGTTACATTCGTTCTTTAATCTAATTGTCGCCGCTTGAGAATCGTTCGCGACTTCAGAGAATCCATTACCCTTCACCAAAATTCAGAAACACTATAAGGTCAATCAGAGCGGTTAAGTCAATTTAGATTGGCTTTTTTGACCGTATAAAAGCAACCGGAATGTTCTTATGGTGTTCACGTGTTACGCGTTACGCGGCGACACACTAAGCGTGTTTGAACGCACCTCGCAATGGCGCGGCACGCGACATATCCTAGCCTGCGAACGCAGACGCATTTTCATAGCGTTGGTGTTTCTAAACGGGCTCACTTCAGATAGATCAATCTTTATTTCATCAAGAGCAACTCATCTACTATTGCAATGAACTGAGTTTAAAAGCTGCACCATGACGGTCTTATTAATTTAAAGCTATATCTCAAAGTAAAACTACTAGAGGCTTCTTCCCGTTAATGCCGTTCCTTACGGAACTTGTTTGATTGCAAGGTTAAACACCCATTTACAAAGCAGATTCGAGCCGTGGGAGACACCATAAAGTTGGACGATAAACGTTCTCAAAGAACTTCATCTATATACAAAATTGACGTACTTGGTGCGATATGTAACCGTTATTTTTGCAGAGTTAGGACAATGGGCGAGCCAGCGAGCCATGCGAGTCATGGCTGCGAGCCATGGTTGCGAGTCATGCGCGCCAACATGGCGAGCCATGCGAGTCAACATGCGACTCACGCACAGTTATTGAAAGCTAACCGTTTTAAAATGGGTGCTCAGACTAAGTACACTCTTTTTTTATAACAATGTTGTTTTTCCGGCCCAGGCTGAATATTCTTATTTTTCTGCCGATTTTAGGCTGAAAATATTCTTGTATTATAGCTTATGACATTTCCGTTTTAGAATTTATTGGGGTATCAATTACAAGTGTTTGGTATCTCACCTGATATCTAGATCTGTTTTCGCTAGGTTTTTTTATTTAAAAAAGAAACAATTTGTCATAATACTTTTTTGCGGTTTAGTTTATGTATTTTGTGCTGAATACTGTACATATGTATTACATGTACCGTTCATCGAACTGTCATTAGCGTTGAACATTTTGCTATAGCTAGTGCAGGTTTTTTCGTTTTGTTAGCTAGTTTCGCCGTTCAGAGAAAGGAATAATTTTATGTGGTTAAGTTAAAAACATAAAATTGTATTGTATTTACAGAGGTTTCAACACACAAAATTATATCTATCCTTTTCAAAATCTCAGCCTCGGCTTTATTCTTAAAATATTCTTAAAATTTCGCAAATTTCAGCTTTGATATTCTTATAAAATATATTCTTATAAAAGAAAGAGTGTAACTGTTTATCAGCGATATTTGAAATGGGTGCTTAGACTTAAATGCGAAATTTGCATGGCTCGCTGGCTCGCACATTGTCCAGTCCCGTCATTGCACGTTTTGATACAATTTATCTTATTGCAATAGTATTGCGTTTTCTCTCCGCCAAGGACCTATAAAAATTGCTCTTTCGTCACAAAACTCGCCATCATGCCAACAGCAAGCCAAAAGCTGCATCCGGGAAATAACAGCTGAAAATCAGGGAGTAAAGACGGCGCTTTGACTGATCGCAAGGGTTGAGTTACTGTGAAAAGTTTCCGTTCTCGCTGCATAATCTTGAGTCTGCGTTGAGCAATAATGACCAATCATGATCACGGGAGGTTCATAGTTGATTCAAAATGGTCCCCGAGCTTCTTGTTTCATTCACAACAGCAACGAATGTGCGTCCCGCTTTATGCATGCGTTATCTCTTAATTCTCTTACTAAGGCGTTAATTTTCAATATCCCTAATATGTACACCACTCTCCTGAACGCAGCAAGCACAGGCAAATTCTTAACGAAGATATACAAGAAAGGTCTGTTGCGGTGTGGATTTCCCTGGTTTATTTAATTCCTGTGTGTAGGCTGGGATGGGGGATAATGTAGAAAAATCTGTTTCCTTCTGGCGCGTGAAGTACTTAATAGCGAGATGCAAACTCAATCAAGTCTCTCACTCATACATTGACGCGTCAGGCGTTTGGAGTTACGAATTTCACCTTCTTTGAGAACAACTAGCGGAACTGACTTAAGTTAACCTAACGTGCTTTCATTTGAGTGGTCGCCATTTTCCTTGACTCCCTTACAAAACAAATACAGCTGGAAGTTAAGCTGCCTTTTAATAACCTACACGTTAATTCCGTAAAGCTCTCAATAGTCACTCTGACTGAGTATTACTCACTCAATCCTTACAGAAAGAATGAAGTTCAGGGAGTTAGTTGTGATTACGGTAATTAATCTCTTCTATTTTCGTCACATGCGTTGCGAAACTAGTCGAAAAGTTCTCGTTTTTGGAGGGAACGGTTTCATTGGAAGCGAAACTGTGAGTCGGCTTCTCAAACGAGGAGACGAGATAACGATGGTCAATCGAGGCAATTGGTACTTTGATTCTGAAGAAAGGATCAAACCCTTCGTCAGTGCGCATTTTAAATGCAATAGAGACAAACTGCTTGAAGTTGAATGCGAGGAACTTTCGGCTTCTGGTTATTACGACGCTGTTATTGATTTCAGTTCTTACAATGCAAGACAGATAAAACAAGTGGTCGAGATATTGAGAGGTAGAGTCGGGCTTTACATTTATATCAGTACTGATTCCATATACGAGGTCTGCGATAAAAAACACGATGGGCTTACAGTTGAAGAAGACGCAGTTAGACCAAAGAGCCCGAAGAAAAGATTACAGCTGAAACGTGAAGAAAAGTACGCTCATGATAAGCTAGCGTGTGAGGAGGTTCTCCAAGAACAAAGAAAAGAAGGTGGGTTTCCGTATGTCGCGCTCAGGTTTCCGGATGTTATAGGACCACGTGACAATTCCTTTCGCTTCTGGACTTATCAGTTGTGGATAAAAATTCATAAGGACATTCATCATCCGGTTCACATGCCCAATGGTGTGTCAGACTCCAAGTTCAGTTTGATTCACGTGGAGGACGCAGCTAAGGCGATAGAGAAAGTCCTTGATGCGGGTCCGTCGGTGTACAATCAAGCCATCAATCTTGCATTTAACGAACATTTCACCCTAAAAAAGCTGCTCAGGGATATAGCCAATCAGCTTGAGGTTGATGATCTCGAGTTCCTATCTGAGGATGAGGCAACATGGTACTCTTATCCTACGGTTTCTAAGGGCGCCCTGGATATCAGCAAGGCAAAGCTTTTGCTGGATTGGGAGCCAATGACATGGAAAGAAGCACTTAGTTCTCTCTGTGCTTTCTTTGAAGGGGCCATGACTAATGCGAAGATGCTTAAAGAGAAAGAAATGCTCTTAGCTGACTTCTTTGAAAATACTGTTCCCGAAAAATATTATGGAGCCACGCTTAAAAAGCTGCTTGACATCTATGGGAGTAACGTACTGAAAGGAGTTGATTTGGGCTTTGGCTTTGATGACACTCCAGAAATCGCTGGACCAGCTGGTGATTCCAGCAGTTCTGCGCATGACCAGAAGTCATCGGAGAAGGAAACAGTGGCTCATTCACCAAGTGATAATGGAGAATCAGCCGAAAGCGAGGCTTTTTCATCTAATCAAGGCTCAGTGAAGGAGGAGAAAAGATCTGATGAACTTTGATAGATTTCAACGTTAGTCACTGATTTCTTTCACAATAAAGAGAGATTTAAAAAATGAAAAAAAAAAAAACTTTTGACCTATCCTTTGAAGAGGTTTTTCAACCACACTACAATTTCTTAGTTGTTTTGGGGCTTATCCTCCTCTGCTCCGCGACTTAGTTCCTAGTTTTTTTTTTCTATACCGACTAGAACGAGGTTTGCTTTTAGACTCTCCGCTTTCCCAAACTCCCAGCAGGTTAACCCCAAGGACAAGGACCTTTTTCCTAGATATTCATCATCGAAAGGACGCAATTTAAAATTGGATTTTGTCATAACTTGCCCGGGCGGGGGGATCCCTTATAAAAAGGACGGGGATGCTCGTCGTACCTTTTAGGGGTTAAAAAAAGCGGTTTTGGTACCTTTTAGGGTGTTCACCCTCAAAATGATGCAAATTAAAAACAAATTTTATTGCGAAGAGTCAATTATTATGCGTGGGGTGTCCGCTTAAGACAGAGCGTAAACAAAAGAAAAATTCAATTTTAATTTTGAAAAATGTCCGCGTCCGTTTACGAGAGATTGTCCGCTTACGGAAATGTGTAAACACAGAGTGTGACTGGAAGGTAAAATGGGGAATTGAAATAAGTGTCCATAAGTAGAGCTCTCCGCTTACGAGAGTGTCCGGAGAGTTGACTGTATTGGCTTTATAGTCTTTATATAGTTCATTCCTTCATATACTTCGACTTGTGAAGTCGCTTACCCCTTTCGGGCGGAGCCTCCCCGTATAGGCCATTATAGGGAGTATAGTACCCCCCTCCCCACCCCAGGATTCCTTCACCGCTCTATCAGAATCAGAGCCTTTCCCTTTTTAGCTTTTTCTCCAAAAGACTTTAAAAGTGTTTTATGGTCTTTCACCGATGCCTTAACCCTTCCCCATTTAACTTTTCATTGACTATTCCTCCTCCCGACCTCAATAAGCCTATGGTCTGTTACTTCATAATTTTTTTATGAAAGAGCCATTCTGTTATTTCATACCCATTAGACTTATGTGCATCTGGGAAGAAATGCTGCCCATGTCAGTGGGATACTGGGCTGAGCAATTTGCCATCCTTTAGATTACACATATTGGCTGTGGAAATGTGACGAAAGATTTTCCTCTCATTTCATCCTCGTGTCAACATTATGCACCCAGTCGAGGCATGTCCCAGAATGCCAAAGCAATCACTTATATTACCCATGCTTCCTTGCATAATCTTACCTCGCCAACCATCTTGGAAAAGTGAGCGTAGTGTCATCAGAGGAATTATCCCAAACGATGTTTTCCTGCAGCAAATTTGTATCCCCCCTTACTAGAAGTATTGTGAGTTCAGTCGTTTATCCACTGATTCGTTTTAGTAGAAGCGCAATTCAATTTAACTAGTTTAATATTTGCAGGTTGGTAATGGCCGCGCAGTATCTCGGCCGCTTTCTACCGCTATTCGCTCCCAGTTGGAACCACTGTCAATGGTATGTATAATAAAGTTATACTATTACTAAGATTGCTTAACCAATTTGAGTAAAAACGAAATTTAACTTCGGATTCCTGTTTGCTTCTTGTACGGATTTGTCGTAAAAATCTCATCGCCGGCTTTCGCTTGGACCCACGATAAAGATCAAGTTGCACGTGTCTTAGGGATTTTTATAGCGTTGAGTTCTAGTATTTGTCGGTTGAAGTGCCGAGTTTTTGTTCTTTGGGTCAGTTGATTCTATGTTCTCGCAAAATTTGTAAGATTTTTTCGAATTGTTTGCAAAGGGGGGTGGATTCTTCATTGAAATAGCAGATCGCAATATTATATATTTTACGGTTTCGTACAATATTGACTGTTCAAATCTTTTGATATAGAATTACCCCCAGTCTTTTCTATGAATTCTAATACTGGTTTTTGAAGTATTTTAGTCTTAAACAAAGATTACTTTTTCAATCAATTACAAATTGTACAATAATTTAATTTTATGTTCAAATAAACTTAAAACAACACTTCCATAATCTCACATTCTAACTTTTTGTCTTTCAGAATGTCCAGCCTGCACAAAAGTATGTAATATTTGTATACAAGACTTACACTATGGCTGTTCATAAACTTTAAGAAATGACCATATTGCAATGACAGAAGATTGGTGATATTGAAAATGTATTGTTAAATTTAGTAAAAGTGGTTTTTCTGTAGTGAGCAGTCCAAGACATTTGTTTTAAAAGAAAAAAAAAAAAACAGTTTGCTGTTGCCACTCTACAGGGTGGTTATTCATCCAAATTTGATCTGGAATTTGGAAATTTTTGTTTTGAAGGAAATGAGGATACGAGAAAGACATATTGGTGTAAAACTTTTTGCTAAGGTCCAGTGTTAAGTTTGGGTATACTTGGGAACTCCACTGACACCATTTCTGAGCTTCACAGGACATTTGCTATCATATAGAACAAGCTTGGTTGACAGTCTTTTTCATGGTAACCACATTTAGGGTGCGTTCGATTGACCGTATTCCGGAATAGGAATACATGGAATACAAGTTGGAAATCCTTCGTTTTTGCAGAGATTCACATTAAAATTGTCAAACATTTGCTAAAATCCTATTTTAAACATATTTTTATCATCCTTGCAGCTTCGAAATGCGCCAAACATGTCGTTTTAATCATCACTTCACATGTTCTTATTCCAGAATAGGGTCAATCGAACGCGCCCTTATTCAAGCTGTCAGCTCTACATTGTGTAGTAGTAGGCTATGCTATGTAAAATTTGTACGTTTTGCTTCTTTCTTGTCTCACCAGGTAGGTATTATTTTGTTTTGTAGGAATTTGTTCAATCTTTCTCGTGCAGTAGTATCAAGTCAGTTTTCAAGTAAGTATGATGACAGAAAAAGGAGGTTAACCCATTCACATGTCAATTGCCCTAGGATTGCCCCCCCCCCCCACCCCTCCCCCATTGATGAGTAAAATTCTTTTGTGTTAAGTAAGGAATCACTAATTCCAACGTTTACTGTATTTATGGGTGGTTCCTTTCTTTTGCTGTTTTCATTTAATGAATTGTCAAAAACAACTTTATCAAAGAAAATATCACCATTACTAAAAAGGAAAAAGAAATGATTTCTTACAGTCTGGTAATATGGATAGGGGTTTTCAAGATGTTTGTTACTCAGTGATTTGTGCTTGATGTCATCTTTGGGTTTTTTTTCAGGTATGCAAAAAGATAGCTTACAAAGCAAGGTGATTATTTTCCAGAATTTGATTTACCTCTTAGTGCATATATAACAGCAGCTATAAAGCCCTTTGCTTCACAAGTATAAGAAGGAAACCCAATAAGAGTTTCAATTTCAGCATCATCCGTGAAGGAGTTTTTCCTTAACTCTTTGACAACTCAAATGCCCCAGAACGCCACCAGTTGATGAGTAAAAATTAATCATCTGACCTTAGAGTAAAACCTGTCAAGTCTCACTCCCAGGAGTCAATGGGTGAAAATGTTGTTGATGCAATAATTAATTTGTGTTGCAGGCTGTTGTCCCATCCTCTCCCTTGTTAGCTCTGGCCAGCCGAGGCTTCCAGACAAGTTCCCAGGTGCAGGATGTTGACTCTGCTGCTAAGTTTATTGGTGCTGGTGCAGCCACTGTTGGAGTTGCAGGTCATTTTTTTTTCTGCTCATTGATTCTGCACAATTCATTAGTATGCCTTTCATGTATATGCTGAGTCTGAAGTTTAATCAAGTTATATCTGCTTAAGTGATTGACAGCAGTAAAAAATGAAACTGTGATTGAGGTTAATTATTTAGAACTTCCAAGTCTGCAAGTTAATAATAAGTGTTATGAGATATATTGCTTTCTTCAGCAAGTGCCAGCTTCTTTTAGTAGTGGTTGCTGTCTCTGAAACTTGACAAGCCTGTATGTGGGTAGCCACCAACAGTTGTGACATGTTTTGTTTTTGTCAGCTGGATTATTTGAAGATTCAGTCATAAGGTAAATTAACCCAGGTAATAAGAACGATTTTTGAGCTGGCATTTCAAGGATTAGCCCTTGAATCATCAGAGTGAATTAGACACCCTACAGCTGTAATCCCTTCATTTGGATTACATGTATTTGGAATCGTGTAAAATTGTGAATGCCCATTGTTGGAGCTACATCTCCCAAAGGTCTTCAAAAAATCCTTTTTTGCTTTGTTACAGGTAGTGGAGCTGGTATCGGTACAGTGTTTGGCAGTCTTATCATTGGTTATGCCAGGAATCCATCTCTCAAGCAACAACTTTTCTCATATGCTATTTTAGGCTTTGCCTTGTCTGAAGCTATGGGTCTTTTCTGCTTGATGATGGCCTTTTTAATCTTGTTTGCCCTTTAGAAACTGTATTCATTGTCAATTCATGCCGTTTATTTTAGTGAATGGCTTTGTAGAAGGGCAGTTTGTCGGTGCTAATTTTATTTTGTGAAGAAATGACATGTGGTCTAGAATAAAGCCTGTTGTGTAATCATTTTTAGACCATGTTTGTGTTGTTGCATTACACATTGATCCTAGAGTACCACCTATCCACCCTTGGACCTATAGGGACAGATCTGACATAGGAAGTAGAATGTCTGTGTGATATGTAGTAATGCTACGATACAAGATCGTCAGTTGACTTTGCTTTCTGGCAGGAATAAAATTACTAGAAGTAGTGGTTGCCATTCCAAATAAGTGCACTTCACCTTGGGGGAAAAACCTTCCACTTCAGTAACTGTTGTCCATAGAAGTTGAACCACTAATATTATGAATTTTGTCTACGACCAGTCAATTAGATGATTGGGTTCATTTGCGGGTCATCACATAGAAATTTGGTTGTAAGGAAGAATGATTACTGCAGTTAACAGCAACTTAAACAGTTGCAAAGTAACCCTAAAACAAAGTGGCTATTCATACAGGACCTGTACACCGACCAATATTTGTTACTGTTCATACGGGAGTCTTCTTAGAATGATTATTACAGGTTCAATAACTCTTGGAAAGCCTTACCTCCACTTTAATTATTTTATATACAGTTCAGCTATCAAAAAGCATTGATGCCTGTTTAATTTCATGAAATACCTCCTTTTTTGGATGTCACCAGCCATCTGACCTGGCTTGTGTTTTCTCACATTTGAGTCAAAGGACCCATTTCAAATAGCACTGATAAACAGTACAAGTCTAAGCACCCTTTTTAAACGGTTAGCTATCAATAACTGTGTTGCTATGTCGTTCATAATCATCCTAAGACTCTAGTATGAATAAAAAAGATAGGTTGGTGTACGGGTGCCATACGAATAGCACTGCCATCCTAAAAAACCAGGCTTACCCTGCAACTGCTTCAAGTCCCCATGATGCTTACTTTTTATCCCCATTTCTTAACTTTTAGTTTTTAAATATCTATAGTGGCTGGAGTGTAGCAGTTCAAAAAAATTCTCTCTCATATCTAGAGGGCTTTGTTTTTTGGCAGAGCCAGTTGTGGTCCTGGTAACTAATAATGCCAAAGACGTCAAGAATCTAATTCCATTTGGAATTGTCAGAGCACTCACTAGGATCCTAACAGGGTTCTTATGGGTCATGGAAAACCTGGAAAGTTATGGAATTTATGGTCGGTCATGGAAAATTAATCATTGCAGCGTCAAAGCAAGGATAAAATGGAATTAAGACTAGTTTCTATCAAGCAATCAGAAGTTTCACTGAGTTGTGTGGAAAGAGGTTGTCAATTTTCTTCAAATTTGATCTGAGTAATATCCTAAAATAGGGATAGTTCTAAAATCTTTCTTATGTGACGGCTAAACTAAAGGTCATGGACAGTCCTTGAACTTGAAGTGCTTATGAACCCAGTTCTAAGGGAAGGGTAAATATAGCTCGACAATAAGTCTAGATTTTCATCAAGACTTAAAACTTTTGCACATTTTTCTGAAGAGATGTGAACAAGGTACTTCTTTGATGTTATTACCGTAGACGGGAGTTACCAGGACCCAACTAGCTCAGCCAAAATTTTTTGAGTGGATACACTACAAGGAAATTTTTTTAAAGTACTACAATCCAGACATTACAGATATTTAAACAAAAAGTTAAAAAAATGGGAAAAAATAAGCGTCGTATGGACTTTAATTCTGAACCATTTCACAGTTGTAGCTAAGTTACCTGGTCTAAGAATGGAAGTTGCCTGTTAGAATTACAACAATGCAATTCACATGTGGACTGCAAAACAGTCGTTTTCTTCCATTTTCGGAAGGCGCAAAGCGGTGTAAGCGTGATCCTCGCGTGTGAAGTGTGCTCCAGACCTTTCGTTTGAATATTTACCGCGTTGCTTGCGTTCCCAAAAAATACGACTGTTTTGCAGTCTAATATACATGATAAATGCTGTGAGGTCTGTATCCTGAAAAGGTCACTGAGCAAACAACTGTAAAATGGCTTATTGACAATTAAGTAAGACCGTCTGATTGAAATCTACAAGGTGGAATAAGGTTAAGATGCACTTGCTCAGAATCATTATAACTGCAGTTCCAAAATAATTCCATTATTCCATTACATTAGAATATTCTTATGAAAACAGCATGCAAAGTAGTTTGTTACATTTAGGTCAATCAACCCCTCCTCCTCATTGCTTTGTTTCAGTCTAAGCTATGGCCAATTTTCCCAATTTTACAAAAGGGAAAGGGAATTGTTGAAGAGGAGAATGTGACTGATTTTAGTCACTCTGAAAGCTTGTCTAAAAAAAAAAAGGGCACGTTGTGGTACTCAGTGATTCATCTTGTAAATGAAGATACTTTTCAGACTTTGACTTGCTTTTGTAGTAAAGTTAGAACGCGTGCTCTGCTCAGTTAACACTGTGTCCTTTACGAGAGTACAGCTAAAGGCACTCGTAGGATTGGCAAGAATTTCTGAAAATTATAGCTAATGTAAGGAAATTAAGAAATTTATTATTATTGTTATTATAAATAATAAAACAAATTAAGAAGCCCTGCCTGAGATGCTCTGTTGTAAATCACTTAGGGAGCGGATAGAGCACTCACTCAAGAAGTAGGGAAAACACAAGATGTACACTTCTTTTGTGCCCTATCCACTTCCTGAGCGCTTTATAAAAGAGTAGATCGCTGGCAAGGATTCTTTGTTGGTTAATTAAAGAGTGGGTCTAGAGAAATTACAGATTTCTCTAAATCTGCTTTACATTTGCTTCTTTTGTTTCTCAAACACTTTCCTCCCGCCTTTTCTACTGTTTAATTACTGTTTTCTGTTTCCGTTTAAACTCAAGCATGTGCAATAAGACCGGAACCCACATTTTCAGGGAAAATGGAGTCCATTATCCCAGAGTCTTTACGGGCACAGTCTCACCCGCTGACCAAAAAGCCAAGGACTCTGGGTACGAGATTGACCTATACATTGTGAAAAATTGCAAGTTGGGATGTAAACATCAGTTTAATAAATAAAACAAATGTCTCTCCAATAGAAAGAGATCAATTTGTGACACAACTAGTTTGCTGCCTTTATTTAACTTCAAAAATAATATTCTATTCTTGATTATTGAAGAAATGCTATTTCTGAGAACCACTCCAAGCGCCTATCAATATGCAACAGAAGTGAGAGAACAAGCAAGCAATATTTAGGGCATTTAATAGAAATAATGTCACATGATACCCAAAAATATTGTCTGAATTAAAATCATAACTTAAGCTGTGCCAATAATAATATTATTGTACTTGCTGCATTCAGACAAAAGAGACACATCTAAAAAAATAGCTGCACCAATGACAATTTCAAAAAGTACTGCTCAGCCATAATTTAGAGGATGCTTCATCCAGGCCAATTTTCTCTTTTAATGCTGGTATTCCATGACATCATTTCTACTCGAACACACCAAGAATATCCCCGTCACGGTAAATGTGGTATTCCTGTGGATGGAAAAGATCTGGTTAGCTAGGTTTCATGTATGCACACTCTGAAGACCTTTGCTTTACTTTTTCTGGCCTTGGAGATGATTACTCCTTTTTATCATCACTCTTCTCTTGAAGTTTCTACTAATATGCATCATAATTCACTGCTGCAGTTAATATGAGGAGATTTTTTTGGGATCAGTGAATGGATTGGTTCAACCATAGATCTTTACAGTTGACATTAAGCTGCACATCCTTCTACCCTGAATTATAATGTGGAAGACATTCTTCACCTGCAACAAACGCAAACAAAGAATAGAGTATGAAAGCAGTCTGTCATGCTACCTAAAAACACACCTTTTCTTCCATGCTGATTTTTGTTCCACCGTATTCTGGCAACAGGACCTTATCTCCAACAGTTACACTCACCGGAATGACATTACCAGTCTTGAAGGACAAAAGCTTTGTTAATTTTCAAAGACTCACACTATTAATCCTTTTTTCTCCCAAAGCATTCCTGTGGGTAACTCAGAAAGAGTAAAACTCTTTAAAGGGAACCTCCACTCTTGCTACAGAAGAACTTTAAACTGAAGGAAACAATGTTTCAAAACAAGTTTGTTCGAATTTTGTTTCAAACAAGTGTTCATATCAGGACAACTGAATTTTAAAATCGATTATTTTTACTTTCAAATTTGGCGAGCACCGCCATCTTGAATAATTGTGACACGTTACAGTTGCCCTTATGTTCTAACCCTAACCCTCTTAGGAGTGGAGGTTTCCTTTAAGTGTCATTCTTGGGAGAGAAATGGTTAAGTGGGGGGGGGGGGGGGGGAGTTTTTGAGTGAACCTTAATAGGACAGTTTTTCAGTGAGTGATTAAAACAACTTGGGAAACTTGTTAAGAATGATTCAATTAAATGAAATTTTCAACCTTGGATATTTGGTGAAAATTTCAACTATATATCTAAAATGTTAAGTTCTTTTTAATTCTATTTTATAATTATTTAGTTCATTTGATTTGTTGGATTTGAGACTCGTTTGATATTTAATCTTGCATCTAACATGCTCTCATGTAATAATATTAAATGACCACTTGAGCACAAGTGCTGTAACTTAGGGCACGTTCGATTGACCCTATTCCGGAATAAGAATAATGTGGAGTGATGATTAAAACGATATGTTTGGCGCGTTTCGAAGCTGCAAGGATGATAAAAATAATGTTTAAAATAATAGCATTTTAGCAAATGTTTGACAATTTTAATGTGAATCTCCGCAAAAACCAAGGATTTCCAACTTGTATTCCATGTATTCCTATTCTGGAATACAGTCAATTGAACGCTCCATGCATGCATGCACCAACTCTCAGGATAAGAAGGCAACATAGCCAATGAGGGATTCGTGCTAATCAAGCTTTGAACAGCTGAGCCCAAATACGTAAACATGTGGGTTTGGAGTGATTGGAGAAGCTTTACACATACCTGCCCGGTCCCAAGTGTGACCCTCTGTATCAATATTTTATATGATGAAAAGCATCATTCTAATGCTAATGATGAGAGTTTTATTTTCCTCACATTGGGTTGTAATATTTGATAAGGAAGAATGTATTTACAAAGACCTGTTTAAAATCATTATTTAACCTATTAAAAATTTCATCTCTGAACCATTATTCCCCATTGACAAGCAAAATTGTTTGGTGGTAAAGTAAATAACATCATCAGGGGAGGATCCATACTGGTTTTCACCGCTTTATGGAAATCAAAACATGGGAAAGGGGACTTTGTCCAAAAATATCCTGAGAGAGCATACCCCCAGACCCCCCTAGAAATTTTTTTTTTGAAAACCTGGTAATCAGTTACCCTAGATCTGCCCCTGATCGTTATTAATAATTTCAAATATTGTCATAGATATAGGAGCAAGTTACAGAGAATTTAAACCAAGATTTTGCTGCAACATATTTTATCATAATATAGTTACAGACTGTGTAGCGCCGATAGTATCATTAAAAATTTAATGATGGTGGCTGCTGTTTGATCAGGTCTGACCAACACCAGAGAAAGACGTAGTGCCGAGGGCCGCTTAATTTTCAAATGCAAAACGCTGCAGCCCTGCAGTTATAAACATTGACTTCAGTTTAAATTGTTTGAATGGATTCCTCCGTGTGTGCTTCAAATTTTGCTTCATTTACAACAAATGACATGCACTCAATCAAACAGCATTTTCCACTGATGAAGGGACAGTAGTCCCAAAATGTCTAGTTTTAAACAACTCAAGTGCTGTAGAACACTAACAATTATTTTTAACTTTTAATCATATTTTTATCATGCCTGTGTTACTGGATTTTCTTACTTTGTCTTTTGTTCCAGGTCCAACAGCAATTACAGTTCCTTCCAGAACCTTCCCCTGTCCTTTCTCTGGAAGAAGTACTCCCCCTTTGGTTTTCTTTGAATAATAAAAAAAAAATTAAAAGTCAATTTACTCTACTAATAAAACCCTTGATGGTACCCGTTGTATTCAATAATATAGTAAATTCCTTGAATATGTCAGTCTAAAGAAGGCTCAAGGAGTTAAAAAGAACTACTGTACAGGTATTCATAAATCTGCTGGGAACCTTCTTATTTGCTACCCTAACTGAACATCAATGGTTACAAGAAAGGTGGATTCGATTTGAATCAACTTCACATCTTCAAAAGATAGTTCATACAAAGGTTTTTGTCATAATATAAAACAAATTCTGTGTTGACAATGGTATGATCCTCCTCATTTTTCCACCGCTGCCTCTAGAAAGAGGGTAGGCCAGAGAAATAATGAGTTACAAGTTCTTGTTAATGGTGAAGTACGTAAATAAACGAAAACTAATTAATTAAATACTACAGTAGGATTGATTACAATAATAAAATATTGAATTCATTTGGGTCAATCATGCTATTACATTGATAACTTTAAAAAGTTTCCAAAACAAATAATGTGAGTTTGAACATGCGTCACAAAGAAAAGGAGGGGTCATGGTGGGTGTTACAGACTTGCCAACTCTGCATAGTTTTAATCCGTGCAAAAAATATCCCTGTCTTAATAAGCACCACCCATGGGAAATCCAAGTATCTCTAGATGCACAGAACGTATGCACAATTACAATAGTATGCACCGTCAAAATCTCGTAAAATTAGGGTATTTTGGAGGTAACATCTAATACATTTGACTTTCTAAAACCTGTCATGGATCAGCCAAAGTCAGGGTTTGACTACCACTCTGTTTTTCCTTGGCAGGTTTAAGACACAGGTCACAGGTCAGTGTGCAGATCATAGCCCTAATCACTCCACAAAAATGTTGTTTCAGGTGGGTTGGTACATTTCGCTGACCCCCAGTCCATGGACTACCCAAATGGACTACCCTAAAAATACCATTTCGAATGAGTACTGTTGATCTATGTGTAAGCAGCATCTCAAATAGTGCTTACTTAAGCCTCAACAGCCATTTTAAACAGCATTGTTCAACAGTATTTAAGTCTAAGCACCCACTTTAAAAAGGTTAGCTTACATGAAGTAATTGGCCATCACAACAATAATCGAAAGCTAACCTTTTTAAAATGGGTGCTTAGACTTAAATACTGTTGAACAATGCTGTTTAAAATGGGTGTTTACTGGCTTAAGTAAGCACTATTTGAGATGCTGCTTACACATGGATCGACAGTACTCATTCGAAATAGTATTTTTAGGGTAGTCCATCGGGGTAGTCCATGGACTCGGGGTCAGCGAAATGTACCGACCCATTTCAGGTCTTGGGGAAACTTTAGGCTAATAACAGTTGTTCATCAGTGGAAAAGGGACTTCTTGTCTCGACCCGTGGAATGTGACCTGTGTTTTAGAGCCAGCTGTTTTTCCTTATGTCCTGGGAAATTTTAAAGGGGGAACGTCCAAGGAATTAACAAAATACAAATGTCACAATAAGTTATTGGTTTACATGTACATAAGAAGAGGAAAATTATACAAACCACTTCTGGAAGGAATTTTTCAACAACAATCCTGTCAAAAAGTGGCTTAAATTTTCGAATACCAGCCTGAGATGTAGAAAAGAGTTGGAATTATTTCATCATAAGACAATATCTGGCAATTACAATTGCAATAGCATCTTATGCAATATTTCATCACAAGTTAATTCCTTTTTATAAAAACCGTGTTTTGGAAAGACTGAGGTTAACATTGCCTTTCTTAGTCAAGCCAAATAACAAGCGTGAATAATAACGCATTTTAAAATGACCAAGTTTGCTTTATGCAACTCTTTATTAACATTATGCAAAAGGTGCTGGAAAGAATGTTGCAGTTTTCAAAATTACAGAAAAAAGGGATCTAAAGAAAGACGCAACAGTGCCATAAAAAATACAAAACTCCATCTGCAAAAAGAAAATAAGTTTGCCCCAAACAGCTTAAAGAACTCACCATTTTCGGATGAAAACCACGGAGCCTTCCCCGATAGTATTTGAATTGCTGAAGCCGCACGTGGAAAAGAATCTCACTGCGCATAAGTGCCTGCCATATGCATCCGGAGGCGTGGCCACTCTTTTTACCAAGGGACAGACGAAATTCACGTTGCAGCATGCAATTATTTCATCTCAAAAGTCGCATTGAATAGCTCGTTTTGTGATGTAAACATTTTTCTAAAGGATAAGGATAATAAAGGTAGAGGTTAATAAGGTAAAAAGAACAATTTTAAGTTACTTTTTCCAACGGATGTTATGATCGATTTGTCCCCACCCTAGAGCAATAAATATGCTCCTTAACAGAGCATGCCATGTAAAGCCCCGGTGTCGAGGCACGTGGGGCAACCGAAGTGGGCTGACTCTTCGTTTCTGAGTGTGGCACAATTTTGTGCGTAAAATTCACATTCTCAATCTTCATTTTCTTCTAGATTTTAAAGGTAAGATGAAATATTTGTCGAAAGTGCATATTAGCGAGAACTTCACTAGTGGAGTCGCTTGGATTGTGTAATTCGGCAGTCACCTCCATCATTAACATTTGTCCATATTCTGGCCAAGTATCCACGTGTTTGTACAAAAGTGTAGTAACAGAGTAGTCTCCTAGAATTTGAAAATTTCGTTTTTCATCGCTATTCGATCGGTTTCAACGTTAAACATGTGACAGTCAAGTTCGGATGACCTGAAACTTTCTTCAATCCGTCGACAAAAATGAAAATTATGATAAAAAAAAGTCAGAAGTAAAGGACTGCCTTATTTTGACAAAAGACAAGTTTATTATAATCAGGGAGAAATCTCATTTCCTTCAAACTCAAATTCCGGCAGGCATGTGCGGCTGAACATAGTTTTCATCCCTTTAAGTTTGTATCGTTCAAAATATAGTGATTGCTCATTTGCAATGATTGAGGCAGATTGCATAATACCAATGTGCCCCTGAAAAATGTCAACTTCATAAATCAGGTGCATACAAGGAGAAAACTCATCACAGGCAGACCACCCTCTGTTGGTGTTGTTGTTAATGTTATCGATCTGCGGAAGGATAAATACAGAAGAATATTGTGGCAGTTGTGATTTGCCAAAAAGCAAAGATTTCAAGGAAAGATCAAACAAAGTATCGACTGAGTCCTGTGTTATGTTTTTTTGTTGAATGTTCGTTCCAAGCTGTTTAAAGTGGTACTACGACCAAAAAAAAACTTTTGTTTTTCCTTTGGATTTCAAAACTATGTTAACTAAACACTAACTCAACCAAGTTTTAAGTTCTGATTTTAAAAAGACACCTGTTTATTTTAGCTGGAATTTTCGTATTTATTGGTCCGCCATTACTAACTTTAAAATCTTGAGAGAGCTGGGTCGAGGAGAAAATGACGTCAAACACTCACTAGTTTAAGAATGCAATGCGTGTGTACGCGGCCTAATTAATATGCAGCACCGGAGTTTCGGGCTTTCAGACCTTTCAACCTGTGTTTTGCATATATAATAAATTGTGTTTACACGCTGAAATTTTAAGCTATTGAGTAAATGACGTCATTTTCTCTAGATCCAACCCTCTGAGGTCCAATCGGCCAGTTTTGAACGTGAGTAATGGTGGACCATAAAATCCAAAACTTACACTCAAAATAAACAGCCTTTGGATAAAACTCAAAGCTCAAAATTTTGCCAGTTAGGTGTTAAGCGAACACGCTTTCAAAATCTGAAGAAAAAAAAGGAAATGATTTTTTGATCATAGTACCACTTTACGGTGTCATTTTGAGAGATCTTTTCTGGACCGCCAGTTAAAGAGTCAAGAAAATTGACAAGGCAGGCAACACCGAACCACCGACTGGTGACCCCGTCTTGTTCAAGCTGGAACTGACACCAAACCAGTGAAATTGTCACCTTAAAAACACCAGCATTCAATGGATTAGGGGTGGCCTAATACCTTTGCCGAATTTTAGCGTTCTCTTTTGAAAATTCCCCAAGAAACGCAAGCCTGAAAACCATAATAAGGCTTTCTCAAGACAATCAGTGCAAGAAACCAAAGCATCCTTTGAGTTTACTTGAATGTACCAATCAGTGTAATGTGACCATATTTGGCAGTTGCCAGCCCCTCCTGGCGGTTGCCAACGGTCATGTTGCACTGATTGGTAAATTGTTTTCAGCATGATGCAGAGCCTGAGAATTTAGCTTGTCATCACTTGTCACTCCTCATATCGTTTATCCAGTCAAATAAAGGACATTTGAATTGTTTCATCTGTGTTGTTTTTGTCATTCGCATGCACCTTATTGTGCAATCGATATGATTCTCTGTCAGTGGAGGAAGAAGGCAAAATACTAGAAAATGGCGTAATATATCCCTTTTTTAATGGTTTAACATATAAGACGCACAGCATTTTGCTTGTTGCTCGTATTATATATAAAACCATTCAGTAAGGTGTATTTATCCCTTTAAATTATGGACATATTTGCAAATTCCCATAGGTCTTTGTTTTTTTCGCCTTGAGTAATTCCTTTTTGTAACAGTCTGCCTAGCACATGTGTCCGAGCAAATTAAATCCAATCTCTATCCAAATAAATGCTATAAGCTTCAGTTAGAAAGCTTATCATTAATTATGTTCCATCTAATTACCGTTTATTTTATTGTTTATGTTTTCCTTCCTTTCGATCATAAATTAACCATTTTAGCTTCCTGTAAGGTACAACTACAACAGGGTTAATAATAAATATTTATTGATGTACAGATGTATATATAAGTATGTAACTATGTATCAACATACCCTATTTTGTTATCTTCAGATGTATCGTCTACCAAGTGTGATCTGCACAGCTCGGCAGCTGTTTTCTCCCAAACTCTTCAGCCCAAGGCTAGCTCAGGGGTTTAGTACATCATGCCATCACCAGGCAGCTAAGGAGCTCAAGTTTGGAGCTGATGCTAGGGCTAACATGCTTAAAGGAGTGGAAATCTTGACTGATGCTGTTGCTGTTACTCTGGGGCCAAAGGTTGGACAGCAAGATATTTTTGTTGTCCAATTTAACTATAAGCTCCTCTTGCACTAGTCATTTAATGATAATGATAATGTTTATTAAAATACTTGATTGGCAATTTACAATAGTAAAAATTGAAATTGAAAAACTCAAGTTTACAATAGATGATAAATATATGGCATATATGTAATACTAAAACAATAAAGGTAATATATTTAAACATGTAAGGCTATGGGTTAGCATCCCATTTGCGGACACAATATGGTAAAAAACTGTTACTGAAACTATTATTTCTACATTTATACAAGGGCAGCTTCATAGGATTTCTAAGATTATAGTAATGATCAACAGGATCAGGTAACAGACTACAAAGTTTGCTAGCAGTGTTTAAATTGTTCTTGTAAAAAGATTTACATAGGGATTCCCTTCGCTCCTCAAGAGTGGTAAGATCCAGTTCATTTAGACCATAAGTGTCCTAGTGAAATTCATCGCTTTAGGTCATTACCATGAAGGAATGCTCCAGTTGCATATACTGCATTTGCATGTGTATAGGCCACACTTTTTTCAAATAAATTTTGTGCAAAATGGTTGTGCAGCCTATTCACACTTCTTTTTAAAATTGCTCTGCTTTAGGGTAAAAATGTAATAATTGAGCAGAGCTTTGGAGGACCAAAGATCACAAAGGATGGAGTGACAGTGGCCAAAGCAATTGAGCTTAAAGACAAATATCAGAACATTGGCGCACGTCTTGTACAAGATGTTGCCAACAACACAAATGAGGAAGCTGGAGATGGTACCACCACAGCTACTGTCCTGGCACGTTCCATTGCAAAGGAAGGATTTGAGATTGTGTCCAAAGGAGCCAATCCTCAGGAAGTTAGAAGAGGTTGGTACATGCAGACCAAAAAAATTAGACACTGTTTTCTGCTAAAGCGTTAATTGAGTGATAATAATTACTTTCTTACTAGAGAAAATATCTTGGGCAACTTATAGATGGACATTTACCGACCATTTATCGCTGCCGGTAGGACGTCACCCCTTGCAGCCGTCTGTTTACCTAACAAGCAGACTCTCATGTTTGGCTTTGCACTGTAATCACATCCTGGTGCCTATTCTATTATTGCTGGCTGCTTATGGGTAAAGTTGTTGAATCCCCTGAATGAGGCAGAAGTGTCAAAATGTTGGCTTCCCTGCTCGGTAAATATCCACCTCTAGCCACAGACACTGAGGTTAATAGTTGTTATATACGGGATTCACGCCTGAACAAAATCAGGCTTGAATGGAATTTGAACCCATGTGTGATTTGCGCTGCACTGCCGTGCCAGGTGGGTAGTGGGCAATAATATTGTGAATTTAAATTGACAGTAATTCTGAGTTTGAAAAATAATTGGCAAAGGTTGCTTTGAGACACATTTTCTGGAGCTCAAATCACCTTTTTTGTTTTTTTCTTTTCACAAAGAGGAAGCTCTGAGTGATCCAACAGCTATATGTCTTTTTGTTTCAATCCAGTGTCTCCCTATCTTAGCCCTTAAATTAATGGTGTGGTTTTCTCTCACTCTTCAAGGTATACATTATATCTTTCACACTATAAAACTTCTTTTTTTCTTGTGACCCTCAGAGAAATGTTTATCCTTTTCATGAAGTCTTGCAGTGAAGAGTTACCTTATGTTTGCTCCTTTGCTTTCCCCAGGTGTTATGTTGTCAGTTGATGCTGTTGTTGAAAATTTGAGGAAGATGTCAAAACCTGTTACCACTCCAGAAGAAATTGCTCAGGTAATCAAAATCATAGATGTTGTTCACTGTAGATGTTTATTTTATTAATTTCTCGTGTAATGAAGTGCTCCTTTCAAGGGCCCAGGCTCTCAGGCCCAATAAAGCATATGATAGAAATAACAATTTTAAGCATCCTAACTGCTACAAGTGTTGGATTTAATCTGTGGATAACCCAAAGCAAATTTGTTTGGTGACCAGAGCAGGACTTGAATGTGGGAACTCTGGCATATCAGTGGATACCAGACCCATTACCCCTTGGCCAGGCATTAAGCAGGGTTGGTGGAAAGGTGGGGGGGGGGGGGGGGGGTGCAGCAGTGAGGGCACTTGCCCAACGCTAGTGTGTGGCCTTGTGTTGAATTCCTAGACTCAACATCACCTGGGTTGATTTTTTTTTGGTCCGTTATTTTTTTCCAAGAAGTTATTCTCCCGTTACTCTGGCTTTCCCTTCTCACTAGAAACCAACTGTGAGTTATTTTAATTTGCTCCAATAATCATGGGATTTGTTTTACTGTCTCTCTAACTATTAGGGCACCAGTATTCCATTAAATAGGCTTGAGAATTGAACAAAAAGTGATCAGCATGTTGTCATGTTACCAAAGGAACTACAAATGATTAATAATCTTCAAATTATTGGTCTCGATAAATTGTTAGCAGTGCCGGGCTGGCACAGTGGTGCGAGGACTCGCTTCCCACCAATGTGGCCTGGGTTCCATTCCCAGACTCTGTGTCATATGTGGAATGAATTTGTGTGTTCTCTACTCTGCACCAAGAGGTTTTCTCCGGGTACTCCATTTTTTCCCCATTCCTCAAAAAGTGCCGTTAGATTTGATTTGCATCAATTTGTTGATTTCAGTTTAGAGTGTCCCCAATTAGTGCTCCAGTGCTAGAAGACTGCATGCTTAAATGAAGTTGCTTTCCTTTCCATTCAACTAGTGTCTTTTTCCCTTGGTCATGGTATTATTAGAACTTAAATAATCTTTTATGTTGATGCCAGTTTGTCAGGGAAAATGTTATAATAAATGTTCTCCTTCCAGGTGGCAACAATTTCTGCCAATGGTGACAAGGGTATTGGAGATTTGATTTCCTCAGCCATGAAAAAAGTTGGAAAGAATGGAGTCATTACTGTAAAGGTGGGATTGATAGAACTTTCAACCTTTGAATGTTTCATTTTGTTAAACCATTGACTCCTGGAAGTGACAGATTTTACACTAACACCAGATGATTTTACACTCGTCAACTGGGGGTGCCCTGGGATGCCTGTGGAGTCAACAGGTTAACCAGTCAAGCCATGTTAACCATATCCCCTCCATTAAATGTTATGTCAGGGTACTCACTAAGACAGGTGATTTTTATTCGTCTTTGTCTTCGTCTTCTTCTTCGGTCAAGTTTCCACTCACTTTGAAACAGCCCACCTTCTCCGATCCTCCTGTCCATCATTGCAGTTTTCAGTTCTTCTACACTTGTGAGGTCTGTATCCCCCCTCATCGGTCTGCACCGCGCACCGGTGGCTCAGTTGGTTGAGCACCGGGCTGTTACGTGGGAGGTCGTGAGTTCAACTCCAGCCGGACCAATACTCAGGGTCTTTAAATAACTGAGGAGAAAGTGCTGCCTTTGTAATTACATCTGCAAATGGTTAGACTTTCTAGTCTTCTCGGATAAGGACGATAAGCCGGAGGTCCCGTCTCACAACCCTTCAATGTTCATAATCCTGTGGGACGTAAAAGAACCCGCAGACTTGTCGTAAAGAGTAGGGCATGTAGTTCCCGGTGTTGTGGTCTGTCTTCTGTGGTGTATCATGGTTGGGAGGGTAAATGCTCGGAGATATTAGCTACACCAAGCCACTCTAAAAATCCGAGGGTAAATAAAGGTATAAGATATGAGGATATGATCAGTACCCCTTGTTTCATTCCTTAAGAGGTGCACAGTAGTTAGTATTGTGCATGAATATAGACCGAATGCATAAATGGCAGCCAAAAAAATATTTTTTTGTTTATGCTGCTAATTAGACTCACTAGCCTTGTTTGCATGTACAAAATACAAAAGAAATGTTGCTTGAGAGTGAGGCTAGTGAGTCTAATTAGCACATAAACAAAAGAATACATTTTTGGCCTCCATTTATGCATTCGGTCTACACTAACTCTATTTCACACGCACCCTCACAAGTATTGTTAATTGAGCTCCCTTGGGAAAATGAAATGTTGAAGTAAATAAGGTATAATTTATTTTTACATAAGTGGATTTGAGTATGTTCCATAATGAAGAAACTGGCCTCGCTTATCCCTCTTCCATACAGTCTTCCAGATATGTCAAGAAATGCCCCTAATTATATGAATGGGGATTTTAATAAGCACCACAAAGTGTCCACTTGCTCTTTTCCCCAACTTCAACATCACTCATGTTTCAGAATGCATGAATGGCTCATGCCTCTCTTGACAATTCCTGTGGAATTTGTTTCTTTAGATTCTTATAGAAATTTTTTCACTATTGACAGGTGCATACAAAAGCCATCTGTTTTGCTTCATTTGCTCAGTGTTATGTAGTTGCATAAATTAACTTCATGTTTTGTTATTGCAGGATGGCAAGACGCTTCAAGATGAATTGGAACTAATTGAAGGAATGAAATTTGATCGTGGATACATCTCCCCTTACTTCATCAACACAACTAAAGGTAGTTATTGGGATAGCCAAATTCACAGGTAAATGATTTAAGAAACTAAAACTCTTAATCTGTGGTGTTGCCACTATTTTTTTTCCAGGACAAAAAGTCGAATTTCAGGACTGCTTGGTTTTGTTAAGTCAGCAGAAGATCTCCTCAATTCAACAGATTGTTCCTGCCCTTGAGATTGCGAATGCGCACAGAAAACCTCTTGTTATTGTAGCTGAAGATGTGGACGGTGAAGCACTCACCACTCTTGTCTTGAATAGGTGCGTTAAAACAGTCTAGGAATGTAGCAGTATTTACACTAGTTTCCCTTGATTAGCACATTGTCAAGTAAAATTGTCCACCATGAACATAAAATCTTCTTTTGGCAAGTGTCTTCAATATTGATAAAGCATGCCTTAATTGCTTGATAACATACTGTGAAGTGATTTCACTAGCAAATATCCTTAATAGAAAGGTTGTGTCTGTCGTGACACTGATCACATCAGATTTTTCCAATTGCACTACCAAGGGGAACTTGGGCACATACCCTTTTGTTTTTAATGCAGTTTAAATAAAATTTTTTGGAGGTTTGATTTGGCAGTGATGACTACAGAGTGTAATAAATGGCATTGACACCAAATTAAGAAAATGTGGACCAAATGAAGAAACTAAATTAAATGTTTTTACTTGCTTTTTAGGCTAAAGGTTGGCCTTCAAGTGGCAGCTGTGAAGGCACCAGGATTTGGTGATAATCGTAAAAACTCTCTTCAAGATATGGCCATTGTCACGGGAGGCATGGTGTTTGGTGATGAAGCCCTAGAAACAAAACTTGAAGACGTTCAAATTCATGACCTTGGTGAAGTTGGAGAAGTATCCATCACGAAGGACGACACCTTGTTCTTGAAGGGCAAGGGAGACAAGGAAGAAATAGAGAAAAGATGCACACAAATAAGAGAAGAAATGGAAATGACCACTTCAGAATATGAGAAAGAAAAAATGAATGAAAGACTGGCCAAGCTTTCTGACGGAGTTGCTATCTTAAAGGTACAATACAAAAAAAAGTTAAATATCTTTCATGACAAATCTTCACTAGTATATTGCCCTACAAATATTGATACTGTGTACATGCAGATCAACATTTTAATGGGGGGAGGGGGAAAAGTGGGAATTGTCCCAACAATTGTGACCAGGATTGTAGGTCCACTTAAAAACTGTTTCCTTTAAGATACAAATGGAACCTACCCGGGATCTGTCTAAATCTTAAAGTGTGTTTGCTCAACACCTGACTGGCAAAATTTTGAGCTTTAATTTTTATCCAAAGGCTGTTTTCTTTGACTGTAAGTTTTGGATTTCACTGTTCACCATTACTCACATTCAAAACTGGCTGATTGGACATCAGAGGGTTGGATCTAGGGAAAAGTGACGTCATTTACTCACTAGCTGTAAATTTCAGTGTGTAAGTGCAGCTTATTGTAAATGCAAAACACGCGTTTAAAGTTTGTAAGACCTAAAACTCTGGTGGTGCATATTAATTCAGCCATGTTCATGCAAATTATGTCTTTGATGCCATTTTCCCCTCAATCCAGCTCTCTCAAGATTTTTAAAGTTAGTAATGGTAGACCATTACAGAGAAAAATTCCAGTAAAAATAAACAGGTGTCTTTTTGAAATCAAGGCTGAAGACTTTGGCCACTGGGTAGTTAACATAGTCTTAAATTGCAAAGAAAGAGAAGAATTGATTTTTTCGTCATAGTAGCACTTAAAAACTTCAGTTTCCTGGTCATGCTTGTACAGGAAAATGTGACAGGTTCAAATAAGTGGAGGAAAGATCATTGCCTATGACAACTTTGTCTTTTAAGGTTATCACTGTAGGTTCACTTAAGTGGTTTTTTTAAGAGGTTTAATCTCATGTTGTAGATTGGTGGTTCAAGTGAAGTGGAAGTGAATGAGAAAAAGGACCGAGTCACTGATGCCCTTAACGCTACAAGGGCAGCTGTAGAAGAAGGGATAGTTCCTGGTGGTGGAGTTGCTCTGTTGAGATGCGTTCATAGCCTTGACAGTGTTGCAGAAAGCAATGAAGACCAGAAGAAAGGGGTGGACCTTGTGCGACGTGCTCTTCGCAAACCATGCCAGACCATTGCTGAGAATGCAGGAGTAGAGGCAGCTCTAGTGGTTGAAAAGGTAGGGAAAAAAACCACCCTAAGCCCTTTGGCACATTCTTTATTATCATTAACAACGCTTCTTCAATCCACCATCCCTAGCGAGAGGTACTGTGATATTGTGTTAACATCATTCTTTATCACCATTTACAAGGCTCCTTGAACCCACAGACCACACAAAATATTGTGTGGCCCCAAATTGCCATGTTTAGGATGAATTTTTAAGTGTCCTCATATGAGAGAACTAGAAAGTATAATGATAATGATGATGATGATGATGATAATAATTGGATACTACTTGAAGGCACTATCACAACAGCTAAGAAACAGGAAAAATACACAGAGCTACACGCAGGCATCAAACAACTTTATAAGAGCACAAGTGTTAAACAAGGAAGGCACTAAGCTCAATAACGAACACTGACAAAGAGTTGTCCTTTCTTATTGAACAATGTCAGAAATGGATTATCTGCCAGAATGCAAATATAGTTAAGAAGTTCAAGTAAAGTTGAGTGGTGAGAGACTGCCCCTCCCAGCCCTTACTGTCCCTCCCTCACATAATTTGGTTCAGAATGAAGTGCAAATAACCCAGTCATGTCTCGATGTTGTATAGGGAGGGGCTGGAAAAACAAGATAAACTTTATGAAAAAGCGTTTTCTGGACATGGTTAAGAAAGTCAAAAATGCCTCATCAAATTTTTTCCTAATCACAGTCAGAGAAAAAAAAGGGGAAACCTGATCTTCTGCCTTCAGACTAGCAGTCTAACTTGCTGACATTAACTACATTACCTCTCTGCTTTGTATTAAAAGACATTAACACATTTTCTATGCCACTTTGTGGTTTGCACATTGTTCTTACTTGCTTCTCACTTTCCTTTTTTTAGGTGGCATCCTTGGAGGGTAACCAAGGTTATGACGCTCTCAATGACACTTACGTTGACATGATACAGTCGGGAATTATTGATCCTACCAAAGTAGTGAGAACAGCCATCACAGATGCTGCAGGTGTTGCCTCGCTATTGACAACTGCTGAAACAGTTGTTGTTGAGATACCCAAGGATGACAAGGCTGATATGGCTGGAATGGCTGGAATGGGAGGAATGGGTGGAATGGGAGGAATGGGAGGAATGGGAGGATTTTAAACAATCAGACAAGATGATGATAATGATGATGATGATGGTGATGAGTCAAGTTGCCTTTTTTCGATTTCTGTACATCCTCCCTTTCTGGAAACGTTTCATTAATGGTTTTAATGCGCTAGATGCCCAAGACGATGTATAATTTCCTAATTCAGTCAGTGTACACTAAAGGTGGGCAATTGTTTTATGAGACTAAGTTTAAGCTTAGTTCCCATTAAGGATGGATGGACGTTTTGCCTGTCAGGCGATAACAAGAAAGACTTGAGCTCAGAATACACAGCTCTGCTTGCTTGAGTAGCTAGTGTAAGTTCGTGTTGCAGAACAACTATGTCATAGCATAACGGCTTGCTTTGCTTGTTTTGCAAATAGGTATGAAACCAATCTGCATTCAAAGTTCCTTATTGCCAGCAGCTTCTCAATAAAATTGTTTTTGACACTCACTGTTTACACTATTAGTTTTAAGTACTGTTTTAAAGCTAACAGTTATGGCTGGACTTTAATTATCTTGTCTGTCCAGGTGAGGTCATTCTGATTGGAGGTTTTGAAATAAAGATCTCGCACATGTTTTTTATTTCTTTATTTCTCAACCTTTGCAAATACGGCCACTTACTTTCACTTTTCGAAACATTATCACGTGATCAAGATCTGGCTGGAAACAAGGAGGTTGGGTAGAAAAAGGCATTAGGAACGATACTCGGTTCCAGTGAATAGTGAAGGAAAGCTTTTCATAGTCAACTGTCCATTGAGACAATGTTCAAAAGCGGTTTTAGTTCTGTAAATCACCAGTAAAACATTCTTTAATACCTTCCCCAGAAAGAAGATTCCATACGAGTTCATCGTTTTTGACTTTAGTTGTTAGATCTCTCCAGGGATCCAACGTTCACAACTGACGTGATCTTAGGCCCGTTTCAAACGTCGAACTTTACATGTGCCGAATCTAATGCAAATGACGAAAACAATAAAGGGGACAAAAAAACTCCTTGTCTAAACCCGCAGTATTACTTTCAGAAGTGTGATTGACAATTATTTTTGAATACTTCTACGTTTGGTCAACGCATTTTCACATGGAACAAGTGCCAAATTTTCTAGCTTTGTTCAGGACACATCCATCACCATAAAAGGAGACAAAGCAGTCCATTATGTCTTCAACTTTTCCGGCAGGAAATGCACACTACATATGAAGAGACGAAGATAGGAAAACGAACTTTCCTTGTATCAATGGACGTCACAAGTGGATTTACAAATATACAACAGGAAGAGCAAATCATTACGGTATGCAAAGCACAAAATAACCCTTCAATTCCCACAGTACAAACTATATCAAAGAAATACTAAGACTCGTACTCAAAGAGGATTACTTCCATTTCAACAGAAAGAACTATCTACAAATTCACGGTACCGGTATGGGTACTAAAATGGCATTTGCCTTGCAAATATCTTTATGGCCAATCTTGAGAGACAGATTCTTAGCAAAAGCGTCATGAAGCCAATGATTTGGAAACAATACATTGACGACATTATTTCGTTGCGGGATGTCAGCAAAAGGGATATAGACAAGTTCATCCCACAAGCAAACTCACACCACCCTACCATCAAATTGTCTATACACTGTTGTATACAAAGGCAAAGGCAAAGGCAAAATCAATACATTCTGGGTATAAAAACACAGTTCAAGCCGGCTGAAACCTTTCAGTACATTCATTTTTCCTCCAGCTACCCACTAGGTGTCAAAAAATGATTCGTGAAGGGCGAAGCGCTTAAGACTTCTACGCACTAATTCTTCAAGAACAACTTTTGAAGAGAACATTTACAAATTCAAATCACGTCTCCGTGATAGAGGCTATCCAAAACGTCTGATTGAGACGCTTCTATCAGACATCAAATTCACAGAAAGGGAACCAGCGCTGAAGCAAAGGATTGAAATGCCTAAAGATATCTTGCCCTTTGTGACATAGTACCACCTGGCAGTGCCAAACCTTAAACATGTTTTATCAAAAAAATGGCACTTGATTCAAAACTAGCGTTCTCTCTTTCAAAGAGCCACCGCTCATATCCTTTCAAAGGGGAAAATCCCTAAAAGAAATGCTCGTAAGCGCAAAGCGTTAAAGAGGTCAAAGATGGAAAATACGCTACAAAAGTCTCAACCGTCAAGGAGTTGTGTAGGCCTGTCAATCTTTGCTACTTCCTACTGTGCACATTCTGACCCCTTTCCAACTGGGTTATTAAGTACTCCTCCTTGCTCGGACAAGGCAACGGACTAAAATGTACTAATCCACCAACCCATAGGGAAAAGCAAAGGCCAAAATGTACTAATCCCCACCTCTCTGAGAAGGCAACGCAAAAAATGATTAATCCCCCGCTCCCTCGGGCAATGCAAAGAATCAAAGACCCCACAAAGCCCCACCCATGCCCCATGTTTCCCCGGGGTGGGGGCTTACGGTGACAGAACGTCACAAATGACAAAAACAATAGCTTTGCACGCCCTGCGCGTGCATTTTTCACTTTCGTCCATTTCTTTGCAGTCGTCTGCAAATCAAAGTAATTGGTTATGCTGTTGTGGCCTCCCTGCCCCACATTTGTTGGGGCGAAGTCAAATAAAATAAAATAAAATAACTTGAAATGGCTAAATTCGAGGTTTTATGAAGAACGTCAGCACTTGATGATATATTTTCATTTTCTCCCATAAATTAAGCGCCGTTCGGCAGCTTCTGCAAGTACTAGAGCAGAAATTACATAAAACAAAAGAAACAAAAGGCAGAAAACAAAACAACTCCAAGTGAAGACTAATCCTAAGTGACCAAAAACACAATGCAGCAAGACCCCGCCGTTCCGACCAGTGTCATTTTTGAGCAACTACCACACCCTTGTCACATTAAAAAGGTTGAAATAGTCACGAAGTGATTACAACAACGCGAATTTACATTTTGAGATGACGCTCTCGTTGCCGTCGCCGTTGTCGTTGCTTAAGCTCCCCAATGACTGAAGAAGTTCCGTCACTTACATCAGCCTCACCCGTTCCTCCCGTTATACGACGCGCGTGTCGTGTATTTGCGTTTGATGGACTGGAGATGAGGAAACACGTCACAGTCAGGGGTGGTGACGACATGAGACTCGCTTACTATTTCCACGGCCATTTTGGGTAACCGGCAACCGTTCACATTTTCGACGTTTTTAGAGATCTTGGATTTGATAGCAATAAGTTGGGTATCCCAAAGAATATTATGGAACCTCTTGATTGTAGAGGTTGAGTGGTAAGGTAAGAATTACCTTTTATCTTGGCCTTTTAAGGAGCGAAACAAACCAAACAGTGGTGTGGTTCAGATTGCCTACTGGTGCGTTTTCGTCCACACATCATTGGCATTTTTCAGCTCCTCTGCAGACATGAGGCTCTTTGAGCTCGCAACCATTTGGTGATAGCTTCTTATGTCGTAATTTGTATAAAATTGACAGATTTTATCGGAGTATTGAACTCACATACGTCACATTGGCAAACGAAATCATATCGATCGACTTTCTTGTCCACTTTTCAATGAGCATTAAGCAGCTCAATGTTATTCCCTTCGTCTGTAAATCTTTTGAGTTTTTGTCGAAGAAGTCTGACTCATGACGCTATTATGTTCTAAATTGCACCATACCTATTAAGGGAATTGTGAAGAACAACAATTAAAATGTCATCACACACCTAATGATGCTGTGTTTTAATTCTTAAATCACTGGGAAAATGTTGTTACAGAACATCTTACATCGTTGTATGATCGAAATAGAGGTATCAGTATTTTAAATGCAAGTGACACGGCGTTTTGCAAAGGAGCGAAACTTCGTAACGCTATTAGCTTTTAGTATTAGCGGAAGTTATTGTTTCCTTACCTCGAAAATCAAATGTCATTCCTGTTCCTGTGTGGATGTATCGTCTTTTCTGAAAAAGTAACAAGGTTTCATTTTGTTCCTTCACGAATTGTTTTGCACAGTCGTGATAAATGTAGAATGTAAACAAATGAATTTGTCCTTTGAATGAGGTGATATTTTAGTCACGTTTTCGGTATACTAAATATGGAACTGTTCATTCTCCAATCTTCTGCCGAGAAATTCGTTTAAGTGCGTGCAAGGGAAATGCTTGGACTGTTTCACGCGGAAGTTAGGCCAAATCGCGAAGGGTTGACCAGAGAAAATTTACTTGAAACAGCAATATCTGTTCACATACTATTAATTACATATATTTATGTACTGTTGCTTGTGCATATGATTTATGGTGTCACAATTCACTCTTAACTGTTCAGCCAGTGTTGAAATCCAAATTCATTGTACTGAACTGTGTTAAGTCAATGCTGATGTACTTCCTGTTCAGGGAATGGTTATGTCAAAAATTTGCTTCCTGTTCCTTTTTTTAGCTCAGCTTTTCTGTGCTATTTGGCAAGCCCAGTATTATTATCTGTACCATTTTGGTAGTGTTGCAAAGGCCTCAAAAAGGAAATTGCTAATTTAGCCAAAACAGCAAAGGGAAAGACCACTTTGGTTATAGAAGTTTTTTGCAAAGGATGGATATGAACTTGAATATTTACCCGTGAGATTTGTTCTGTTCAGTTGATTTGTAGTCTCCCCAGTTATTAGTAGAGCACTAGTGCTTGGCTAAATGGCCTTGAAACTTAAATAAAGTGATTATTATTATATTATTATTTGATGTTCTTGATTTTCTTTCAGGCAATATAAGGAACTTTTAAAGGGGGAGAAGATTCTTCAAGAGACAGAAAATGCCTCCACCCCCTCCCCCTCCTGGACCACCACCTCCCCCTGCTCCCAGGCAGTCTGGCCCACCCCCCAAGTCTTCTGGGAAACCCGTTGAAAGAGGGGCATTATTAAGTCAGATTCATAAGGGTGCGAAGCTAAAGAAAGTTGAAACAAATGATCGCAGTTCACCACAAGTGGCAGCTGGTAAGTGACATTTAAGACTTCTGTGATACTAAAATCAAATGAAACATCGAGTTATTGAAGCAAGTACACATACCATATTTACTTGTGTATAAGTCGACCACCCATTTTCAAGGCCTAAAAACTGATTTTTCTTCATTTCTGGTTAAAAAGCTGAAATTCAGATTGATAGTTACCGTAAAGACTTGTGTATAAGCTGCACCCCCAACTTTCAAGCATGATTTTGGAAAAAATAACAACTCCAAAAAGCACGTCAGATGACTTGTAAAAAGAGTTGGTCGTTTGTTTGCACGAAATCTAATGTTGTGTATTTGCAGTGACATTAATAAGTTAATCAACTCTGAAAATACCTTTTAAAAGCTTCTTTTTAATCAATTTCCCTATTCCCTGTGACTGACAACAGTTGTCTTCTTTGCTAAGTCCACAGTTGAAATGAAAACGATAGAATTTGCACACAAAAAGCGCAGGAGAACGATGCAAAACGTTTGCTTGGTAACCATGCAGTAATTTAACAAGGGAAGTCTGGACATGGAAACGTTCACTTTCACATCAGCTGTGCATGGATATATCGTGTTTATCAAGACATATGGAAGCCATCTATCGGAGAAAAATGCAATGAAACCGTCGGCCATTTGCCTTGTGAGTTTTCCCGAATGGTGTGGTATTTTGTTGCACGTAGTGGAGAAATCAGTGTTGAGTTGATTGGTCATAAACGACATTGTAAGCAGCTGTGCGGAGGAATGGAGATTCCATGCCAGTTAGAGTTTAACTGCGCAAACAAAGTGCGAATGAAACGCTTAAAAGAACTACTTGCGAGCAAGATTCGGGTTTAGAACCTGAAGATGCAAACAAACGGCTCCTTTTGGAGCCACCTCTTCTAACTACCGAAAGCAGTGATCAACAACAGGTTTCAATATGTTTAATCTTGAGTAACTGAAGGTTTTCATTTCAATTTGTGACCCCTACAAGCAAGTTTACTCCCTCTGAAAGCAATGGTTTTGTGTATAAGCCGCACCCGCAATTTTTACCCCAAAACTTAAGCAAAAAGGTGCAGCTTATACTTGAGTCTTTATGGTAATGTCGTGTTTGTGAGAATCCTTTTGCAGTTGTAGTTGAGGAAAAGAAACTACTGTAGGTGAAGTTTACCAGCTCTTTTAACCCATTGACTCTCAGGGGTTCCCCATTGACCGACGGTTTAGGCCGGTTTGGGCATCAAAGGGTTAACATGCAATGACACGAGTACCGTAAAAACTTGTGTGTAAGCTGCATTTTTTGCTGAACATTTGGGCTCAAAATCGTGGGTGGGGCTTATATACGAGACCATTGCTTTAAGAGGGAGTAAACTGACTGGTATGGGGTCACAAATAACACTAAAACCTTCAGTAAATAAAGGTTAAAAATATTTCTCAACCGATCGCTTCAACACTGATCTCTCCATCGCATGTGAGAAAATATCATGCTAGTCGTAAGAACTCACGAGGCAACTGGCCGACTGTTTTGTTGTCCCTAATTACTTGCATGGCGTGTTTGTCCTTGGGGTTGTTAAACGCAAGTTTAGCAACATGTTTTTTGTCCAATAGATGGTTTCCATATGTCTTAAAAAACAGCTGTTTTCCATGTTGCTTTTTGATCGCAGTGAACATGACTTGGTGCAGAATTCCTTCTGTAAATGACTGCGTGGTTACTAACCAAACGTTTTGTATTGTTACCTGTGCTTTATTTTCTCTCAAATTTCATCCTTTTTATTTCAACTTTGGGCTTAAACAATGAAGACAAGTGTTATCAGTCCCAAGAATTAGGGAAATCAATTAAAGATCATTAGATTTTTGCTAGTTTATCGCAAATGATCAAACAACTTTTCTGCTATAGTGCTTTTTTCGAGTTTTCTTGAAAACTGGAAATTTAAAGTGTGGCTTATCTACGAGTGCGGCTTATACAAGAGTTTTTACGGCATTTCAATTTACTTGAGGAAGTTTTTTTCTATGTTTTTACGTGAACCATGTTTAAAATTAAGTCTTCCTTCTTGAAACTAACCCTTCCCTTAACGTTGTCCGAAGCAACCAGATAACTCCACGTTTGATTTTGAACTGAAAATATCAAAGAAATTGAATTTTGTTTACTAGTCAGCCACACTATCAAAATGTTTATATTGCCTCATTTACTGTGCTTAGTGATGGAAATCAGCTGAGATTATATTATCGATCATCAGAAATAATCAGAATGACCCAACCGATCGATCGTCGATTATATTCAGAAAATCTATTGATAAAAAAAACATGCCGCCATGTCTGTTGTGGACAACTTGAAATCAAGATGACAACAAAGAGGACTCTGGGAACCAACTTGATCTTTACAATCTGTTTATATCTGTTTTGCTTTCATCTACTCATGTTACTTTTCTGATCGCAGTAAGTTACTATGTATTTTACGACCAGCTACTAATTTAGAACAATTTCTAGGAGAACCATCAAAGTAAGTTTTTCCCTTACGAAATACGCACTATCAAATGTGAAATAAATACAAAATGCCAAATCTACATGTAGCCTGACGTGAGCGTGTTTCGCTGAGTTTTGGGAAACATTTTAAAACGTATGAAAGGTAGGATTATGGCATTTGTCCGCAATAATAGATTGTCATCATCCATAATCGATTGTTGTGTCGTATAAAGATTTTGGATCAATGATTGATAATAATCGATGATCAGTAGACCACTAACTGTGCTTCCAACTTTTTAAATATGGGCACATATGTCTAACAATCCTGTAAAGCTGCATTGCTTTTGGAATTAGTCATAAGTTGTTGACCTTTCATTTGAGAACTAATTGCTTGACTCTTTCTCATAGGTAAGTCCAATTCAAGCAGTGGCGGCAGCAGTGGTGGTGGCGGCAGTTCAATGGGTGCCCCTTCGGGGGGACTTGGAGGTCTTTTTGCAGGAGGAATGCCTAAACTCAAATCAGCAGGCGACAGAAGTAAAGTGGGAACAGGAGGTACTATTTTATAATGTCTACTTACCCATCATGTGCAACATGTATCTAAACTTTTATGTTACTGAAGAGTTTGTGTTTTAACCTGTGGACTCCCGAACCGTCCCCCACCCCCATTGAAGAGTAAAATCGTCTGGCATAAGAGTAAAATTTATTACGTCTCACTACCAGGAGTCGGTGAGTTAAATTCACCTACTATCCATAATTACAAAGTCAGTTTGCGCAACAAAAAGGGAAAGAGAAAGGAAATGAAAAGCCTGGTGCAAAGCTTTTCAAACTAGGTACTTCACATCTTACAGCATTCAGGCCTCTCTGATGGTATATTCGTGTACGTAGAATTTATTTTCCATCGGAATCTTCGTATGTAAACTAGATGCATGGCAATTTCGACGTGGATTTTTAATTGATATTGTGAGAGTCAATTTAAGGTGTGATGAAGAAACTTTACACAGAAGATCGCCGGTACAACTACGCATTGCTTTCATTGCAAATTTTTTCCACCAAATGGTTGATGTTTCAACGAAATCATCGCTTGTTCGTATGTGAAGAATTTATTTTTCATCGGAATTTCCGCTTGTAAACCAGATGCATGTTTATTGTTGCTTAAGGACGTTCGCGCGAAATTTTTTCAACATTGATTTTCTTCTGAAACTCTTACCACTGTAAGATGATGAGTTAGTTATGTCAGAAATGTAAAAAAAATGGGGGGTCACCGACTTTGTTTTGGATAGAACATGTCTGGAAAAACACCCAAAATGTGACAAAATCGGGCTTTGTTATCGAATAAGGTCAGTGTCTGTAAACCCAAATATATTGCAATTAAATCTTTGAAGTGAAATCTTCTCTGCCAAATATTGTTTAAGTGGACTAATTAATTTAATTTAGTCAACTGGTGAGGTTCCCTTAAAGATCAAGTTTGCATTTAGCGACCACAGTTTCACGCGCCTTGCAGCCGCAAGATGGCAGGATTTGATGTCCCGTGAGCAGAAATCTTGAAATTTTTTGAACTTCCCACATTGATTTTTTGTTCATTTTTGGACAACGTGGAGATAATTGTAAATAAAATCAGTTTCTGGAAAGAAAAATATCGGTCACCGAACGTCCAAGACCATTAAATCCAGGCAAAGCTATAGCAATGGCCTTTTGCCCTATCAGTTCTCATTTTATTACTTAGCGCGTGCGCTCGTGTATGACGTGGCGTGTGCATTTGCGTGCGCAGTAAGGATGCACAGAAACAATTGGCGCAAACGTCCTTAAATTAAACGTTGTCTCCAATTTGCTGTGTGCAATTTCAACTATTCCCATACATGTACAATTTAACAAATCAAAAATTGTCTTCGCTTACTCACGCAACTGCAGAGAGATAATTTATATGTGAAATTGATTGATTTCGCTCAACACATTAGTTCCTAAAATATGCCAGAAATTTACACTTCAGTTACTCTCACGCTATGGGAATCGCGTCACACGTGACAGGAATCACGTAGCGTCGTGCAGGAAACGCAACGCGAGTTGGTAACTTATTTTTTAGCGGTACTGTGTACTTTCACTATAAAAGTTAACGTTAAAAAACAACGACGTTTCGACCGTTCGACGGTCATTTTCAAGTTGAACAGTAAAAGTTTTGAATGCGTTAAAATATATGTAACCGATTACAAAAATGAGAGTTACTGAGAATATGTGTTCTAAACAGCAAGTACCCGATGAACAAGATGCCCCCATCAGAATTGTGCTACCGTTCAAAGATCAGAAATCGGCAAATGTGGTAAGACACCAACTCAGCGATCTTAGTCGAAAGATTAATGCCGTCGTCCAGCCTGTTTATGTAAGCAGAAAGATCAAAGGAAATTTCAAGCTGAAGTAACACAAACCTCCAATTGTAAACCAACAAAACGTTGTTTATTATTACAAGTGTGGTCTGTGTGATACAGACTATGTCGGCTTCACGAGTCGACACCTACATCAACGTGTGGAGGAACATAAGCGATCAACAATCGGCTACCACGTAAAGGACGAGCATGGAGGGGATCCGGATTCCATTGGAAACAACTTTGAGATTTTAAAGAAATGTCAGAGTAAACTTGACTGCTTGATTTTTGGAATGTTTTTTATTCGCAAACTTAAACCAAATCTGAACAAACAGAGTGACTCGATACGCGCGAAGTTATTTACTTAGCGTTTCTTCATGCGGCAATTTTTTGTTCTTTTGTGTGTGTGTATTGTTTCTATGTAAATATTTTAGAGTTTTGGTCAGCATCTTATTAGCATTTTTGTAATCGGTTACATATATTTTAACGCATTCAAAACTTTTACTGTTCAACTTGAAAATGACCGTCGAACGGTCGAAACGTCGTTGTTTTTTAACGTTAACTTTTGTAGTGAAATCCGTTTCAAAAAACTTACTGTGTACTTTGCTATTGATTATGGAGAATCCAACAAGGTGCTGTCTTGTTATTTTCATTGTTTCAATAATTATTTTCCCAAGGGATTTCTGGTGGTGTTCAGTTATATGCACCAAAACTACAACTTTTTGTTACATCAGTACCTTAACATTATCTTTTCACTCACAAAGAGTTTAACTGACAAGAAACTGCAAGAAGTATTCACTGCCCATCAAGAATTTATTTTACGCATCTCACAGCTAATGCACACCAAAGAAGACAATTAATTTTACCACCAATCATAACCACCTAGGAAAATTATTTACTGCCAATCCTGAATGCACTTTTACCTCTTTAATTTCTACCTTTTTATATGTTCAGGTCTCAATTTTGTAGCATTTGCATGAGATTTTAGAGCAGTTTTCAAATGACTGTCAAGAATTATTACAGGATTGCAATTGTTATGCTTGGTGATTAGCCTGCGAACAGGCTCCCGGCAAGGACGGAAAAAATATTCAGTGAGCGCGAAACAAAAGTATTCGGAGAGCGAAGTGATCAGGGCAGGACAGGGGAGCCTGTAGACTTTTTTCTGATGTGCCTATCTGCCCTTGGTGATTAGCCTGTAACAAATCAGTCAGTAAGGTAATTAGACCCGTCAAGAAGCTAAATTTTCTGTACTTGTAAACAGTTCTAATCGACCTAATCAAAGAGCCGAGCCTGGCTCTATGATACAGAGTGCAAGTAGGTAACATGTTCACGGAATATTTCAAACTTTGTCCCTCCAGAGCAAATATTTAGAGAGCTTAAAACTTATTTTGAAATACTGAAATGAGCCTATAGAAAGGTGTCAAACTCCGCGAAGCAACATCCAAATAACAGCAGAAAGTCCGGAAACCATGCCTTTGACCTCCAAAAAAAATTGCTATAGCACAGCCAAGCGGCTCCACTCTACTGGCTTTTACTTAAAATTTCACCTCACAACAGAGCACAAAGTACCCTTCAGAATCACTTGTGAAATAACAAAAGGTTGAGAGACCGAAAATTAAAAGAGAACGGCAAATGCGCAATTGTCACGAACTGTAGGAGTTGTGTAGGGCGGTGATCAGCATTTTACAAAGACCTGTCAAATATCTATCTTAAAGATGTCAACAATCAGCGATTTAACCAATCATATCATGATACCAGGAGCTGGTATCATAGAACGGCGGCATCAATAGAATGTCTACAGGCTCCCTTGCTTCGTTCGGGCTCACCGGGAGCCTGTTCGCAGGCTACTTGGTGATTGAAGGGTTAGTTTCTAAAGAAACTGTGGTGCTGCGTCGGTGGGGAAGTAGTATACAAAAATTTGGTTTTATCAACGGAGTTGATAATGTAAATTGGCCACCGTACAGAGATTCTAAAAGCTGACGTTTCGAGCGTTAGCCCTTCGTCAGAGCGAATCCAATTCAGCTTTTAGAATCTCTGTACGGTGGCCAATTTACATTATCAACTCTGTTGATAAAACCAAATTTTTGTATACTTGGTGATTGGTTTAAAAATCTTGTGCCAGTTTATCAACTAATGACAAGGAAAACCAACACCAATTGCTACTTCCGCGTGCAATTATTTTTTTGATGGTTTGAGCAAATTGCATGGAGTTGCTGTGAATTTGGATTGGTTCAGTGGGCTGTTTATACCTGCTGTGATTGGTTGAAGTGATTACTTTGGTATTTGTTTTACGACACTCAGTTGAAAACCACTTTATTTGCTAATTGTAATTTAACGTTTCTTTCTTTAGTTTTTGTGGGCATTTCATGCTTAAAGCTAGTCCTGCTTTCTTTCATTTCTCGATCAATCCCGGGATATCTGCTGTAAATTCATAGTTGAGAGGGCAAGTGAAAATTCCATGTTTTGTTTTGGTTATTTATCAGGTGCTAAAGGACCAGCAATGAAACCTCCAGGCTTTAAACCACCTTCGCCAAATAACTCTAACACCTCTTTGCCTCAACCGCCTAGCAATAATTCAAGGCCTCTCCCCACTCCACCAGGGAAAGCACCAAATTTTGCCCCACCAGCTCCACCTCCAATGGCAAACAAGCCGTCGCCATCTGAGAATTCACGGCCACTTCCACTGCCACCATCAGGGTCAGGAACAAGACCACTGCCCAATCTACCTTCTGGTGGATCACCAAGACCACCATCATCAAGACAAGGTCCCCCTCCTCCTCCCCCGGGAAAAGGAAACATACAACCACCCATTCCAGTGCTTACCCCATCTTCCACGAGATCACCTGCTCCGCCACCTCCATCAAGATCCAACCCAAGCCTGGCACAGTCAAGAGGAGGACCTCCCCCTCCTCCTCCCTCAAGGGGAGGCCCACCACCCCCTCCCCCAAGCAGAGCTCCCCCACCACCATCTTCAAGACCACCATCTCAAGCGCCCCCACCTCCCCCTGCAATGAATAAGAGAGGAAGTGGACCACCCCCTCCTCCTCCAGCAAGGGGAAGTACAGAGAAGATAACTGGAATGCCACCTCCCCCTCCTCCAATCACAAATCATAGATCATCCGATTCAATGATGAATGGACCTTCAAGAAACTCGCTTCCACCACCTCCCCCAGAGGCAATGATTAACTCAGGAGAAGGTAAGTCAGAACTTGATGCCCAGCTTTTGCTATCATTGTCTATTACTAAAACAATCAACAGTGAAAATGTGTCAATGGTTCTGTCACATACCTTTCCTTGAATAGACCTGGAGAATACTTTGTAATGGTAGACAGAAGTTTAAGTAATATTGGGTTATTCCAGAAAAAATCTGCACCTCCCCCCCCTCCCCCCTCTCCCCAACCCCTCCCAGTCATATGGGCATGTCTTTTAACATCGTGTGGGTGCAGATTTTTCTTGAACGACCCACTTAATCCATGTTTTAAGTCTTCCTTTTTACGATTGGATGCGCACATGCGCAGGAACAAGTATCATGATGGGAGAAAAGACCGGACCGTTGAACGGTTCCTGTTAGCAAATGAATAATCGTCTGGTGTTCAGAAAAGACGAAAAGGAATGGTGCGAGTGTAACTGATGTTCGGAAGAGAAGGAAAGGAATGGTGCGAGTACACTGAAGTGTGATGGAGTTCAGTGAAGTGTTTACACATTGGCTTTTTACTGACTTTTGTATGGAAAAAGTGAGGTTGGGGGAACCGGGAGTGATGGACTTTCTTTAATACAGTACCATGCTATCATGGCTGGTAAGTATGGTCTAACGCTTTTCATTTGGGTTGTGCATCATTATCACTTAATTCTTCATCGGCAAATTACACGGTGAGTGCTTTTGAATTCTCAAAGAACTTTTGTAAGCTTAAGCTACTTTTGTTCTTAAATTTGAAGGTTCCCTTCATGAAAGTTGTGTGTTTGTTATGTTATTCAAATTATGGTAAGGTCAGCATAATAACAAAGCAAAGAGGTTATCTGCTTCTGTTGCAAAGATAATTTGATGTCCTGTGATTTAGAATTAAGCCCAGGTCCCTTAAATGAGTCCATGGACATCATTATTATTATTATGAAGATTAGCTCAGCACGGAATGAGGCCATTATTTAGATGTTTGTGGCGGAGGTGACTGTGTTTTTTTCAGGTTAGCCTAATCAAAACAACTTAATTATTGCAAAATGAGGGCATAGAAGTTCAACAAAATTGGCTCAAAATTTTTAACACTAACTAAAAAAGGAGAATAGTCTGAATTCATCAAAGACTGCCAACCAGTCAGAGAAAGTACAAACAATCTGCTTGTTGTGAATACAGAACAGACAGCAAATGCCAGTGCTGAAAATAATAATAATACAAATATTTATGATGTGGATGATTGGTGTGAAAGAGAGGAAAGACCATCGGTGAAATGGACTCCTTTGATATTACATGTACAAGGACCGGACATGACTGAACATGGTAATAATAATTTAAGTGTTGCACTAGGAGAACTGGTCTACAGTTCTACTGTATTTCTGTTTGTTCCTGATATTTTGAAAGAGGGATGCAATGCCTATTCAGGAAATAGTCAACTTTTTTCTATGGAGTTGAATTCCAGCAAAGGGGATCTCCTCACATTCATGCATTATTCTGGGTTATGGATGCACCCCAGTATGAAAAAAGCTCCAATGATAACATTGTGATCACATGTATATGACACGTCAAATTGATAAATTTGTTGAAGTAGAAGACTGTGAGTCGACTGTTATTGTGTGAAGGATACTACAATGAATCTACAGTATAATAATAACATGACCTATATATGAGAAAAACAAGACTGGAGAAAAAACACTAACTGCACTTTAATTTATAGCCATACAACCACCCTGTTAATACGACCACTTTTTTGTGGCCTCACCGCGCACCGGTGGCCTTAACCGCACACCGGTGGCTCAGTTGGTTGAGCATCGGGCTGTCATGCGGGAGGTCGTGAGTTCAACTCCGGCCGGATCAACACTCAGGATCTTAAAATAACTGAGAAGAATGTGCTGCCTTTGTAATTACATCTGCAAATGGTTAGACTTTCAAGTCTTCTCGGATAAGGACGATAAGCCGGAGGTCCCGTCTCATAACCCTTGTTGGAAATTAAATAGTATGGGAGGTTAAAGAATCCACTCACTGTTCGATAAGTGTAGGGCACGTAGTCCCCAGTGTTGTGGTCTGACCTTATCTGGACGGGGGCATCTTTCACTTCATAAATTAAAATTGTAAACTGTGTAATACGCAGTCTGGCTAAAGTCCCCCGAAACACATTGTAAATAAGTCCTGAAAAGCCCCGAGGGGAGAGACTAATAGCTTCACTCACTCAACAAAAGCCCACTCATTTTCTTATCTGAAAACCCCGTTAATCCGACCACCCCATTATTACACACAACTTCCACCTTTTGGAGTCCTCAGTCTTCATTGTCTTTATAAAATTAACCCTTTAATACGACCAGTCAAAATGCTTGGTGGGGCTGCTGAATGAAAACAGACACAATTTGACAAACAATGGATTAAGGACAATGCCTAATAATTCAAAGGTATTTTTGCACAATTTACTGAATGTGTGGGAAAAACAGATCTTAACAGGCATTATTGAAATCCAAAAAGAAAATTGGGGGTAACCACGCATTTTTCGAAGATAATTGATCAACAATATTTGTAAAAAGCTTTAAAATTACAAGCAATGTGTGACATAATTTGTAAAATTGAAGCTTAATTATCTCTGAAAAGTGCATGGTTACCCCCCCCCCCCCCCCAATTTTTTTGGATACCAAGAGCTCTTGCTAAGTTCTGCTTTCTCCGCACAATTTTGAACCGTGCAAAAATATCCCTGTATTAACAAGCACCGCCGATAGGAAATCCGAGTATCTCGACATGCGCATTTTGCCTTCTTGTTTCTGCTGCCTTCCACTGTAGCTTTTCTCACAGATCGGTTATTTGGAATGTCTGATAATTTGTTAAGCGTACTAACGTTTCTTGGGTGTACAGTAACTTGTAAACGCATGGGATTTCCATCCCGTATCCTCCCCCACGATTAACAACAACTTGAACTTTAAGCTTGGATACTATAAACTCCTATTGACACATGTTGTTAGTAAGGTGGATCAGTGTAACTCTGCTTCAAATGTGTGCAAGTCTGTTGATCTTCTTCAGGCAATAAGGTGGGCCTCCATGGCCTAGAATGATGTTTCAGAAAGCACGATGGTCAAATGCTTTATTAAATTCAGAGATAAACACAAATGGTAGTTGAGTCTAGCAACACTGAAGTTGACCCATTTGCAGAATTAGAAGATGAGTTTGCTGCTGTTGAGAACTTGGTGAAAGAAACAAGCGGAGCCTCGGTAGTCTCAATGAGAGAGACTGTAGATCGCTGTTTTGATCCACCAGTTTGCCCTGAATTTCCAGACAACTGGGAGGACATGTTCTTTCGAGAAGTAGCGTATGAATGAGGAGAGGAAACAAATGCAGCTGGTGAAAAGGAGGGGGGGGGTAGTGAGGATTAAATTTGACGAACCTCCAGCAAATGTGCCCAAAATAGAGCTCTTCATATCAGAAAATGGCTCTTCGAGACATTTCACAAGCCCTTTCCTTTCATAACAAGGAATTGAAAGAAGTCCATGTTTTTTCTCATTACTCAGTTTTGTTTATTGGAACATTGTTCAGTTGCATTGAATTGCAGTTGTTAGATTGTTAATTAACTGCAAAAAGGTTGATTTATAGTGGATTAAAGGTATATGTGTACTGTAGCAGAATGTAGTTTAAAAGCATTTTGCACCCTAATTTGACCTTACCCCGTTAATATGAACACCCTGTTAATACGACCAAATTTCCATGGTCCAAAGGTGGTCGTATTAACGGGGTTCCACCGTACACATTGAATTTACTGAGATACAGTATGAAATTCAGTTTGGTACACTACCCACATCTATCATCTCCATTTTTGAAAACAGCCTCATCAGCTTTGTAGGGCTATCCACGAGTTAGCCATTGGCTCCCTATGTTTTTCATTCAGTGTGTTGCAGGGCAAGCACAACTTGTGGTTAGGTACTGGTGTAGTCATATGCTTGACTTACACTTCTAGTGTTCTTGCTTCAAGTAGTTAATTAAACTAGTCTATAAGCAAGAACATTTGATAACTTATGTTATGTTTGTCTATTATGTTTCAAGTGTTTTCATCATTACTTATAAAAGGTTTTTGTATTTTCCATTTGTAGGTGACTTTGAATCAAGATTTCAATTCAATAAAGATATTCCACCACCAGAGCCTTTTGTAAATACGCCCAAAACATACCCAAGTAAAAATCCGAGGAAAGGTGGTAAGTAAAAATATAAACATCATGTCATTATTCTCTCATTTTTTTGTTGATCTTCACTGGAGATATTTCCTCTTTTAGGATTATTAATTTTGTCCAGAGTGTAGAAGACTGAATATGAGTAATGCACGTTCTTGCTAAGTTGCCTGTTATCCAGTCACTCAGGTTTTTGATAAAGTTTTTGATTAATTATTATTTTGGGGGGAGGGTGGAGGGTGTGTGATTATATTTCATAACATGGGGTTGGGTAAGGTGGTTGAACCTTGTAGGGGATGCTATGTCCTTCTGTTTTAACTTCTGTATATCTATAGGCCTGTTTTGATTCATAAAAATTCAGGTTGAAAGAGAGGTTTAGAGTACAAAGACAAAGGGAAGTGGATGAAGTATTTTTCACATTGACTTCATTCCAACTTGTTTATATTGTTTTTGTCCCCACTGCCTCACCATCAAGCTGAATATTTGACATTTCCAAAATGGCCTATTGAATGTACAACTCTTGAAATAAATAAATAATAATAAATAAATGAAAAAATACTACAAATTCTACGCAAAAATCAAAAACAAATGAACAAACCATTTGTGTATTGACTGTTGCAAAATCCCTCCTTCTAGGTGGTGCAAAGTCTTCAGGAAACCCAGCCGGAGTAAGAGCCACACCACCACCTCCTCCCCCATCAAGAGGAGCACCGCCTCCCCCACCACCCCCTCCAAGGACATAGGACTCAGTAATTTTTTAGGAGGACAGAGTGTTTTTTATAATTGTTACAAATCTTGGGAGATTTGTTGGTCTTTGTATAAAGGCAACTTTTGATATTGATGGTCGGACATTTAAACCGAATTTGTCCCTTGGGCAAGGGGCAATTAATTCACATTTTGAAACTAAAGTAGACCACTTCTCGAGGATCCCAGATATATAGGCAAGTCTCATGCGAAAAAATGTCCAACTATATGTTTTGTATTTTTTCATCTTCTGTAAATGACTTTAAGGGCATTAAATCCCCCCTTCAGCAGAAAATTATTGCAAATGGGGAAATATGATGCTGCAAGGAGACCGTAAGTGTCGCTCAATCCCAGTTTGGGTTAGTTTAGTGCTGTGATTGAAGTGGTCACAGTAGTGATAAGTATTTGAATAATATTACAAAAGATTAATGAGAATTTTTTTCAGTTATTATAATTTGTGTATTATCATTTTAGAAATGACGTTATCTTGTGAAAACACAGCACAAAATAAATTTTAAGGTCTTTGAAGAACCCTGTAGTCTTGTTTTTTTTTTGTGAGAATTTATTATTGGCTCCGTTAGTATTTCTCTCTGACTTATTTCTAAGTAAATTCTGGAGCTTAGGATTGAGAATGGCCCTGTAACTCTTGTAAGCCTTGAAGTTTTTGTTTTTGTTGTGATCAAACTTAACAAATTTCTCAAATTCGTTTTTGTCACAGATTCTTCCTTAGGTTCAGTGGAAACTGATACCCTAGCACTTTTTAACCTTTGATTTGGCATTTGGAGTCTGGGTGACGAGCATTTCCTTGGGAAAAAGACATTTTGTCATGCAAAGTGCATAGAAATTCAAGTGCAAGGCTTCTTCTTTTAATGCCTGTCACAGACCTAAAATCTTGTGCCACTTCCTCAAACAAATACCACGTTTAGCCACACTTGGTACAGGGATACATTCATCCTTTTTAACCCTTTGACTCCCAAACTGGCCAGACTTGGTATTTTACTCGTCAGTGGGTTAATCACTCACTCAAAAACTGTCCCCATTAAGGATGGTGCCTATTGTTATTGTGCATAATATGTTCTGCGCATCTCAAGATACTCACTGACAGGTTTCCTATTGGTGATGCTTATTGATACAGTGATATTTTTGTGTGGTTTAAAACTATCCAGAGATAGTAAATCTTAGTATCCAAAAAAAACTGGGGGTAACCATGCATTTTTGAGAGATAATTAAGCTTCAATTTGAGAAAGAACGCCATACATTGCTTTGTATTTTAAAGCTTTTTAAAAATATCATTCATCAATGATCTTTAAAAAATGTGTGGTTACCCCCAAATTTTCTTTTTTGGATTTCAATAAAAGATCTACATTTCCTGCAGAATCATAAACTGGGAAAAAATACCTTTGAATTAGAAGGCACCATCCTTAAAGTCTTAATTGTTTAATTTAATTTGCTCCATCTGTTGCTTATGGTGGGACAAGAACAAGAGAGACAGGTGAATGATTGCTTTTGCATAAATACCTTTATTTAACAGTCCTTGCTATTAAACTTTATCAGTCAAAAAATGGTAGTGGTACAAAATTTTGAGGCCACTGACGTTTAGGTGAGTGATTTTGCAGTGATTTTAATGCTTTAAAATTAACTGAGCTTTCTATGGAAAACAGCTGCTGGATGGCAAAGGTCCATCCAGAAGAGAATTCTTTTCAAACTGCTCTAAAATCACGCGCTTAAATGTCAGTGGCCTCAAAATTGACCTTCTTACTAATTTCATCTGGCATCTATTTTGTACCACGAGCACTTTTTATGATCATCGTCACGTGACATGGTGATGCAAAGGGCCTATCACCCTACCAGAACTTCACCAGCCTCCATTTCACGCTCGACCCAGTCCAGCTGCAAAAAAACTTTGGCTTGCTTCGGTTTTACGGCCATAAAGTGAAAAACGGTCAGTTTTTCTCATATCTTTGGCAAATGATTGGTTTATAACTTAGTCTGAAAATTCCCTTTTTAAATATGCACTTGAGGATTTCTTTTTGTAAGGCAGGTGAAATGCTCACTTATCAAACACCAGAAATAGAAGTATATTCGGATATAACAATAATTCACGTCCTCAAGGCGTGGAGGAAGCTCTACTGCATATCCTTTGGGATTGCTGCTCTCGAATTTTTGCTAATTCTTCCAACCTCTTTTCGTGTTCTTTCTCCTCCTGTAAGCAAAAACGTCTTGTAAAATTTCCAAGAGTCGCTTCCTTGAGTAACTATTTCACCCATCAGAACGCGTTAAAATATTAGCTAGGTGTATTTTCGGGCGATTAGGAACTCAACTAATAGCTTTCTTCGCAGAAGTTCTTCGCGCCAAAAGAATGTCTGCGTTGAAAGATTTGAGAGAAAACCTATTCGAAACATTTCAGAGGTAAGATGTTATTTTAAAAAAATAACAGCATAGATACGAGGAGTGGTAACAGGCCGCGGATTACGTTTCAAAGTGGGGAGGGGCTGGGTTTTGGCATGGATCACGGAAGTGTAAGGAAGTGGGGGGGGGGGGGGGGGAGAGGTTTAGGAGAACAACACCGTAGGGAAAAAGTGGAGGGCTATAGTCCTACCAGCCTCTCCATCCCTGCGGCCCCTGGGTAACGGAGGAGATTTGTTTAAAATACATTTCAAACAAGTGCAAAAGCGACTGAGGAAAATGTGGCCCGATATTTGGGAACTTAAACAACGGCGACGGATACGAGAACGGCATAAATTTGCATTTGCGTTTTTCACTTTTTTCCATTTGTTTGCCATAGTCTGCAAAACAACCACGTGAAATAGCCAAATTTGAGGTTTTATGAAGAACGTCAGCACTTGAGGATAAATTTCATTTTCTCCCAGTGTCATTTTTGAGGAACCACCACGCCCTTGTCATATTAAAAGGATACAATTTAACTATATGGGGCCGTAGTTACAAACTGGGAAGCAAGCGCGTTTTTGAGATGCGGACGCCAACCGGAAGTGAACTGTTTTCCTTTTTATATTGTCCTCACACAACCACATTTACATTGCAAAGTATCTTTTCTTCATTAGAAATGATTAGTAAAAAAATCTGGGAGACACCACTGTCCTGGAACGCGAAATTTCCTCTTCCGGTGGCCGTCCGCGTCTTAAAAACGAGCTTGCTTAAGCTCCGTAATAATAGGGAGCTTAAGCAACGACAACGGCGACGGCAACGAGAACGTCACAAATTTGCATATTTGGTAGGCAAAAACAATAGCTTTGCACGCCCTGCACGTGTGTTTTTCACTTTTGTCCATTTCATTGCCGTCGTCAGCAAAACTACAACGTGAAATAGCCAAATTTTAGGTTTTATGGAAAACGTCAGTACTTGAGGATAAATTTTCATTTTCTGCCCTAAATTGAGCGCCGTTCCTACCAGCGTCATTTTTGAGGAACTACCACACCCCCATCATATTAAAAGAGTTGAAATATTCACGAAGCGATTACAATAACGCGAATTTATATTTTGAGATGACGTTCTCGTTGCCGTCGCCGTTGTCGTTGCTTAAGCTCCCTAATAGTAGACGACGGCAACGGCAATGACAACGCCACGAAGCAAGAATAATATTGCTTAAATAAGGAAAATACTCGTACTGCTCGTGGTGCACGCATTGCTGTGCGTTTCTTTGCCGTACTCCACAAAACAAAAAACGTGGAATCATCAAATTTGAGGTCAGTTTTGACGACAACGTGAGCATGTAATGCTTCTATCAATGTTAAGCCCAAAAGAGGGGGGGGGGGGGGGGTTTCAGGCTAACAACGGGAGTTTGATCTTGAGATCTGTCCCCAGGGTAGGGATGTTGATCGTATGTGACGTCCCCAAGCTAGCGATTTTGATCGTACAAAGGACATTTTACCACCTTCACTTGCCGCCAGGGGTGGGGAATTTAATTTTTTTAAAATGAAAATGTCAAAATCCCCACCCCATGGGGCTTAACATTGATAGGTGCATAACAATGCACCATATAATCTTTTATTTTGCTTTAAAACCATTCGTGCCCATCCACTTTCAGGATACAAAAATTTCGTTTATCAACGGAGTTGATAATGTAAATTGACCACCGTACAGAGATTCTAAAAGCTAGCGTTTCGAGCGTTAGCCCTTCGTCAGAGCGAATCGGATTCGCTCTGACGAAGGGCTAACGCTCGAAACGTCAGCTTTTAGAATCTCTGTACGGTGGTCAATTTACATTATCAACTCCGTTGATAAACCAAATTTTTGTATACTACTTCCCCACCGACGCAGCACCACAGTTTCTTTAGAAACTACCCCTTCATTCACTTTCAGGATAGTTTGCCCGTATTGTACAAGGTGAACAACTTGCCAAGTTATATTTTGGAATAACGCTTTTGATGCCCTTGCCATTATCCTTGCTCAAACTCCTTATTGATAGATCGGATGCTGTCTATTACTATTGTGATTCAAGTTGTTTTCATAGTCAAAAGAATGAAGGGGGTAGTTTCTAAAGAAACTGTGTTAAATTCATTTAGAGTACGTCAAATTCGTCCGCGAGAAGTAAAAGGCGGCAGCAAACCTACCTTGATTGTCCTAACCTTTGCTCGCACAAGGATGTCATTACAGTGCTGGTGTATCGAGCCTAAGAAAAGTCAACATATTTTAAAGGGGTTTTCAATTATCGCAAATCGATAGCGTAACAGTGGCACGGGAGGCAAAGGCCCTCTCCCCCTTTCAATGTTGACTGCTTAAGTTTCCAACATTTTTCTGTCTTGCTAGCAACACTGATAAGGGAGGGAAGGGGGCTGCAGTGTGAGAGATAATAGGGAAATTAATAACGCCCCAAGAAGGTGAAGTGTCTCCACTATTTTTGCAAATTGTTGTAGCAAGAAACTTCAGACCATGCAGTCATAAGGCAACCAAACCTGAAAAACCAGACACCTTTGTTAAAAATGAAATTTAACATCACCTTGGTTATTTTCGCTTTCATTTCCACCTCTTAAATTAGTTACGTCTTCTTCTTCATCACCACTTTCGTCATCGGATTCACTTTCACTGTAAGGAAGACAATTGCACACCTAACCGTGGGATATTGCAGTTGATGTTTGCTATCCTATGACCAATGTTACCAAAACTTCTTTCTGATTTCCTTAGGGTGAAGATTTCGAAAGGAACTCGTGCTCATAGGGAGTTGACCCAACCTGAACTCCTTTAAATGTACTTTGATAATTTTATTTGTTTTATTTATTTCGTTTTTATTGCAGTATGTTCTAAATAAATCTTAGAGAGTTTTTTGAAGGGAAATTTTTCCACAGGATGTATACAAAACATGGACCCCAGGTACATGGACCACCCCTGTGGACCACGCCTTATTTTGAGAATTCAATGCGTGTTACAAGCAGACAAATCGTTTTTGTTAATTTTCACTATAATTGTGCTGTTCAATAAATATAATTAACTACGTTGAATTTAGGTCACTTCAGTTAAGCGGTTTCCCATGAAATGACTGTTGTTTTGCGGTTGAATGTAGCGTTCCTATCCTTAATTCAACACTGATGTGCTACATTTAATACGAAAATAGAACTTCGAAAGAGACTGGAACCTGTCAAGTTCCACAGATGTTCTTTCCTTAATACGCCTTGAAGAATTTAGTTACAAGTTGCTCAAACACGAAGAGCGAAAATACTTTTCCTCACGTCATCATCCTTTCACCCCGTACTGTCGTCGTTCTCTATACTCAATCTGCAGCCCGTTCCTTCATAAATATAACTCAACTAAGAGTTGGCGCTAACCATATTCTGAGAATCTCGGCCATAGGGCATTTTTCTGTCGAGTCTTGCTCGCCGCGGCCTAACTTTTGGTGGAGAGAGCTCCAGGAACGATATTGTGACAATTTTGTGGTCCATGAACTGGGTCCACAGGGTTTGTCCATTGCCCGGGTCCACAAGGGTGGACCATACAATTGGCTGACCATGACAATAACAATGGTGGACCATACAATAACAAATTATGACAATTTGTTGGTCTTTCCAGAAGTGAACTGAACACTGCCCTGCCTATTAAATAAACGCCATCAATCGAAAATATAATCAAAGTTGTTGTCTGTTGTTGACCACTCATTGAATTTGAACCTGGTAGTCCCTGGTTCAACTTCCCAGCTGCACTTGTAAATAGCCAACTGGTTTGCCTCCGGCCAGTTGGGATTCTTAACAGTTGTAGTTGTTGTGTTCTGTTGTTTCGTTGATTCATTGGCCCTGAAAAGCCCCTATGGGGAGAGGTCAATTAAGTATGTATGTATGTCTGTACAACCAAAAACAAACAATTGCCAGATTTAAGATCATAGTTTATCACAAAAAGGTAGACGACACAGAAGACCTTGTGACGCAGTTTTCTCCTGCTTTCTGTGTCCTAAACCGATTACTGTTTTTTTCTGTATGGTGTAATCGTTATCTACTTTACAAACCGCTGACCTTTGAGCATCGGAATACTAGGAACTTAAGCAACGGCTACGCTAATTTCCCTTTCGTAAACAAGCGATGCCATTTTTGACGGTTGATCCCTTTTAATTCGGTTAGCTTTCAGTAAATTGTTAGGGTTAGCTTCATTTAAATACTTTAAAATGGCCATATGGAAGACTTCTTTCGGTAGTGTAGAGGTTAAATGCACTTGCCCTTATTAAATCATTGATTCGTTTTTCTAACATTTTTGTAAAGATTTTTCTCAGTGTTTTTTTTTAATGCTAAGTGACATACGCT